>NW_028145484.1:4562500-4970000 GCF_977016875.1 Pavona decussata | reverse complement strand
TTCTGTCAAGGTAATACAAAGTGAATACTGAAGGTTTTTCATTTTAAACATTTTATTTTACCTGTAATTGACATTTTTTGATAGAAGCTACATGTATGCTAATCTTTATGAAAAATCATTTATCTTCTTTTTGTCCTGAACAGCGGTTACAGAACAATGGAACACTTTATGCTCATGTTTTCGTAACCAAACGTGGCAAATCTCCTGATCCACTGCATCCTAAGTATAACAGACTTGCAGTTGTAAACAGAACTATGTGTAAGTATGTGTTGACCCTCTTAAATGTGCCATTTTAAGGACGATTAAGCATTTAAAAGATTAAAGGTACTACTGTGCTCAAGGGAATTTTGTCTGCAACTTGCGATGAAGGGCACTGCAATAATACATTGTAAGTTACATAAAACAAATACATACTGCAAGGTATCTCAAGACACTGTGAGAAGTAGACTAGTCTAATTTTTCACCAACTTGCAGCACAATCGACCGTACTGAAAAAGATGGCTACTGGTAGATTTACCCACAATTCTTAGCATACGAAAACCCGTAAAACGCTCATAAAAATTCACAGAAAAGTTTTAGAAACTTCTAACACCAAGCATACACAATATTGTCAGTACAGGAATGATTTTCTGAAACAACTATGGCTTCCTATGTGTCTATTGGCTGTGTTAGGTTTGCAAGGTATTATTGTAAAATGTATGGTGGATTTCTCTATTGTAAGACATCCAATTTCATTTGCAAGATGTCTTGTGTGGCATTGCTTGAAATTTGCAGGACAAATTGCCTTGAGCAACAGAACCTTACAAAATGAACTCTTGAGTTTGCCCGTGATTTGATGAAGTGAAAGACATCACTGATCAACATGCATACGGATGTATGTTTAGCGTATTTCTTGTTTGTTCTCTCCTATAGTACTGACAGTTTTCAGAAAAAGACGTGTTCACAAAACTGTTAATCTGTTGACTGGTAAGGCTGATGCCAATCCAGACATGGTGGTAAGCTATTATTGATAATATAATTATAATAATTATTTATTTAAATTTTATCAACCTTTTTATTCCCAGACTTGAAATTTAAATTAAATATTGGTTATTATTAATGAACACATTATCATTTTTACCTTGTATCTAATATCCTAAATAGATTTCCTCTAAATTTTACTCCTAATGTTTTTGTGTTTCATCAAAACAGCATCAAAGCTGTTGGTCTCCTTGAATGTGTTCTCATCTTTGTCTCATGTCAATTCATTTGTGTTTGTTTTCTTTAATAGGCAATTAGTATTTGAACTTTTTTTTCGCAAAGAGATTAAAATTATTTAAAATTAATGTCTATTTTTTGCAGCAATCAACAGGTGTCAACAAACCTGGTGAAATTATTTCTTATTGGCACCCCAATCTGACAATCAATTTAATGGATGATCAGACACCATGGGTTCAGGGCTCTGTGCCACAACCAATGGATGAATGTAGGTGGACTAAAAACATACTACATTTGTTTCTTTTTAAAAACACTTAAGGTTCTGTAATTCCACGTCATTAACAGGGCTGCCATTAAAGCAGTCGGCTACACAAGGAGAATAACTGGTCAGAAACTCAAGATGTCTTCACATGTCTGTTGTTTTTTAGCCATTGCCAAGCTTTTGGTTGCTGGCTGTCATCAGTGCAGTTGTACATGATAATACTTAGTTGCTGTCCCTAACCCTAACCCTAGCTTCTAATAACTAAATAGCAGCCCTAGAATATCTATGAAGTTTAAATGCTGGATAACATGCTGCAATTTGGAAAGAAATGTGATGTAATATTTTTTTTAAGCCTGGTGAACAGATGAGAAC
Organism: Pavona decussata; assembly: GCF_977016875.1. Taxonomy (NCBI): domain Eukaryota; kingdom Metazoa; phylum Cnidaria; class Anthozoa; order Scleractinia; family Agariciidae; genus Pavona; species Pavona decussata. Next base: position 4,968,169 of record NW_028145484.1, on the reverse strand, counting down.
GATGTATTATTCAGTAATAACACAGGCAAACTCAGAAAGAGAAATTCCGAGTGCTCCTATCAGGAGTCGAACCTTAGACCTTCCGATTACTACATGTTGTTCTGATCACTAGTTCGGATGCCCATAAACCTAGTTTAATGGCCTTAGCTCCCACGAGTCTCCTGTAGCTCCGTGGTAGAGCATCAGAATTTTGACACCCGATTTATGGCTTAAACCCGTTGTATATTGTATGTGGAGACATGCATGTTGTTAAGTGGTTAGTGTATTTAAAGTGGCCTAAAATTCTCTGAGGCTTTGAATACTGTCTTCTGCCATTGTTGAGTTTCCCCTGACAAGAACCTTTAGCTTTACATTGTTACTTGTTTAAAATTTGTTGTATTAACTAAATTAGACCAAATTTACCAGTAAAAACATCAAATCACTAAGTTAAACATAACTGTGTCAATTTATTCTTTTTTTTTTTAGTTCTCATATTTGACAACATCACTGGCAGGTACTATCCATTGTTATATCTTAACAACTACTGGAATCTAGCAAGCGAATACATGCCTATTAATGAAACAACAAAGTAAGTTTTTTTTCTGTCATTGTTCACATTTTCTTCTTAATTATCACAACTATAACAGAACACTGAAATTTCATTGGCCATCAGCGTCTTTGATTTGAACATCAACAGCAAAGTGCACCAGTGATGCCTATTTTAAACGGGTCATTACTTTCCATCACATGCAATGTAATAAGCAGTTGTACTTAAATGACTCCTGTCACATTTCTCGCCAATAAAGATGTCGTCTTTTCATTCTCCAAAAAGTTTTCCTCCTATATTTTATTTGAAATTTGTCATAGATATGATACTAATTGATTACATGACAGTATATTTTCTAATTTTGTCTGCAATCATCCTCCTGGTTTAGCAAATAAGATGATCCTATAATTTCTTGCATGATTAGTGAATGAATTGGACTCATTTTCAGAGACCTAGTAACAGATAGTGGGGACGCAGAATAAGTGTCCTTTTTGACTTTTTTCTTGTCCCCACTATCAGCCCTTGGGTGTTCGAGGATGAATTGGACTCCACTCTGTCCTGTTATCAGTTTTGAGTTGAAAATTTACAGTATCTTCACTTTGCCACTCAGAATTTGCCCTTTATTTGTGAGAGTCAAACATCCATTCATGTTATTAATGACTTCACCCCCTGTGCAATGCTCAATGAAAAGCTTCTGAGCAGTACTTTCCCGTGATGTTATTTACTTTGCTGTACAAGATGATACTACCTGTTGTTGAGATTGAGTCAGTGGATAAATTCCTGAGGTGTGATGCATAATTTTATTTTGAATGAAATCTTTGCCCTGGACAGTACTTTCACATGGTGCTGTTGATTATGCTGCACAGGGTGGTTCTGTTGACTTTTGGTGGCAAACTGTACACTATTTCCACCTTTTTTTAAATCTTGCAGGACTCTTGAGTTACACCTAACCTACATCCCGATATCACTATTCAGATGGCAAATGTATGAGTCTCAGAGAATGAGACAGAAGTGGTTTTCAGTTCTGGGTGATGAGCCAGAACAAACAGAAGAGGAACAAGATTCCATCAAGGTGGGTAAATGAATTTGACATTGATATTACAGCATGGCCACTTGATTGTATTATTCTAATAAAAGAGACTTATGAAATACATGAATGAATCAGAATGATGTATTATTCAAGAAAGTGACACTGTAGGCATACTTTGAAAAAAGAAATCTGAGTGCTCCTGTCAGGAGTCGAACCTAAGACCTTCCGTTTACTAGTTTGAATGCTCTACCACTGAGCTACAGGAGACTTGTGGGAGCTAAGGCCATTAAACTAGGTTCATGGGAAAAACATCCTGCATACTGCTAGGATTTGAATGTTGAACTCGTGGTATATGAAATAAATGTGATAGAATATTTCCAGTATATTTCTTTTTTTCCGGGTATGCCTGTGTCACTTTCTAGAATAATATATCATTCTCATTCATTCACCAGGCTGGAAATATACCATCAGATTTATTTCAGACATGTATGTAATTTTAAAAAAGCCCTAATCTAGATAGCAAAATTATGTAAAGGGGGTTAGTTTCTAATCAAAGAATCTGTGGTGCTGTATTGGTGTATTGGTGCTGTATTGGTTTTAATCAACTGAATTGATAAGGTAAATAAAAATTATTGGTACTGTAAACATACAGAATACAAGTCTTTAAATGGTCTTGTTCCTGAATACTTATCCTGTAAATTTGTTGAACAAAATGAAACACGTTACTCCCTGAGGGACTCCGTTAACAAACTATTTATCCTGTTTCCGCGAACTAATTTAATGAAAAACAGCTTTAGTAATAGCGGAGCAGTTCTCTGGAACAGCCTGCCCTGTGATGTGAGAGAAGCTAAATCTCTAAGTCAATTTAAAAGATTAGTTAATCGTCATTTTTAATGTTAGAGTATACACAGCATTCGTGAAAAACAGGTTCTAGTTAGATTAGTTGTAGTTAGTTTTTGCATTTTGTTTAGGATAGTTAGGTTATTTCTAATTTTTATACTCCTGATGGATTTTACCATGTTTAAATAAAGAACTATTCTATTTTATTCATTCTACACAAAAGCTGACATGTATTTTGAGTGTTCATCCTTCATCAAGCGTTTCTGGTTCGAGAAAGCGTGTAAGACTTGACTCATGCATGACATGTATTTTGAGTGTTCACCTTTCATCAGAGCATATATGGTTTGAGGAAGCATGTAAGACTTGACTCATCCATGGTGTGTATTTTTGTCTTTTCGTAACTAGAGAGCCTTAGTGGAGACCAACCCTTACCTGCTGGGTGTGACTATGATTGTGACATTAGTACACACTGTCTTTGAATTTTTAGCTTTTAAGAATGGTAAGTTAATTTTGATTTTAATGTAAGAATTAATTATTAAAATTATATAGACAGATATACAAGTCGTATTTATATGTTTGGTTTTGTCAACAGAGTTGATTAAAGTAATTTGGCCACCATAAATTGATTAGAGTGCTGACATTTCAAGGTTTAGCCCTTCATGTGAGCGAATCAAGGAATTGTGGGTTGTTTGTGTTTATATAGTGAGCAGTGGAGCTATGCTATTGGTGAGAGCTTGGCAACATAAAAAAGAAGAAATATATGTTAGTTGGATGAAAAGCATTCATTGATTTCATGGGGATTAAGAGTGCTGATTTGGAAGGATTAATTTTTGTTCTAAGCATTTGTGGCTTTCTGTCGTACCATGTTGTAGAGAAATGCCACAGACATATTTGTATGACTGTTTCCTCAAAAGTTCTGTAGCATTCCAAAAGAGAATGACAGGACATGTATATTTGGCAGGGGGTTTGGGGGGGGGGGGGGGGAAGGTGTATTTTATTTGTGTTGGAGCTAATTATATTTGGAATTTTATAGCATGGCACTCACCCTATCCCTTTTTAATATCTCCATTTGTTATTTAAATCGCAGAAATCAAGTATGTTTGGTTTCTCGTATACTTCTCTGTTGAGTGATTCATGAATACAATCCTCCACAGCGTGCCCAAATTTGATTCTTTTTTGTTCTCAACATCTTTAGACATACAGTTCTGGCGAAGCCGCAAGACTCTGGAAGGTCTGTCTGTTCGGTCTGTGTTCTTCAATGTATTCCAGTCTGTCATTGTTCTCCTGTACGTCATGGACAATGAAACCAACACTGTCATCATCATCAGCTGCTTTGTTGGACTCTTGATTGAGATTTGGAAGATCAACAAGGCTGTCGACATAAAGGTGATTGAACCATTTACAGGAATTTTTTATTCTGAAAGAGGTCATGGTTTTGAATACGGTTCACCCCAGATTTTTTTCAGGCTTTCTTCTCGCAGGTGCTTTTAGTTTCTTACCTAGCTGCAATGGTCTCTCATTTATTGACAATGTTACATCCACAGATCAAATATATGTACACTTCATATTTATCACTTCCATCTCTTCACTTGTACGGGTATATTGCAAATTCACAAAATGACCACCTCCCAGTTGGCTTGATAACTCAGTTGTAAAAGCACTGCACTTGTATCACAGAGGTCATGGGTTTTAATCAGCGTTCAAGCCTGAATTTTTTCAGGTTGTCTTTTTGTGGTTGTTTAAGTTGCATGCATAATTCAATGGTTTCTCATTTATGAAATAATTTGTTACTCACGTGGTTATCTTAAAATAAATACCTATTTTCTTGGCAGGAGTCCTCCACCCCCCAAGTGTTAGGGATAGCAGATTTCTGCTTCATATTGTCCCATGAATTTTGTCCTTTTAAAATAACAATTTATATTGACTACTCTTTCATTTTGTAGGTGGATAGAGAAAACCGTTGGTTTGGTGTAATACCAAGAATTTACTTTGCTGATAAAGAAACATATGTGGAGTCTGAAACAAAGCAGTATGATATGGTAAGGTGATATTACTCTGACCTTCAAAGTTAATGGAAAGAATGAAGGAATCAGCACATTCACAGAAGACTAATTTCAAAAAAGAATGCATGCCGCCCCGTAATTCATCCATTCTCTTATTGACCCTTATTAGATCAGTATGAATAGAATACTATGCTGAACATTGATTTTAAACATAGAAAAGTGAAAAAAAAAAATTCAGAAAAATCCCAAAGGTTTCAATAAGAGGAATAGGGAGTCTAAATTTGAAAGCAAAATACTGCAAAACTTAAAACAGTTTACTCTTAACTATATTTTCCTTTAAAGGGGAAGTATCATGGGGTTTTTGATATCTTTTGTTAAAAATGATGAAATAAGACCTTCAATCACCTGCCAAATAATTCTAGATCGACGAGAGAAACGAAAGCAACTCAATTCTTGAAAGAAACAACTCGTGATCTGTCCTAGCGCATTTTGGAAACAAAAATGCGAGACCTTGAAAAAATTATCCTACTATTTTTCAAGTTTCAATCCAAACCGGCCTACTCTGTCTCTGGCCAGAGGCACTAATCGACAGTTTTATTGCACTGGGGTGATAATTTTTAACAAACTTGACAATTATTTCGTTGTTTCTGCTGACAGTCAAACATTTTTGGGTTTTGAAATGACAGCAAATTTTCGTGATACTTCCCCTTTAAGGGCTGGCAATCCTTATTTCTGTCCAATGCTTCCATAACAGATCCTTTTTTCTTTTTCAACAATTGAATTACTGGTATAAAGACTTATCCAGAAACAACTTTATTTATTTTTATGTCAGTTTAACTCCACGTTAATCATCAAATTTCATCTTTCTTTTTAGATGGCATTCAAATACTTGTCATGGGCATTGTTTCCTTTGTTAATCTGTTATGCTATTTATTCGCTGCTCTACGTTGAGCACAAGGGGTGGTACTCGTGGATTCTTAGTATGTTGTATGGCTTTCTTTTGACATTTGGTGAGTAATATTATTTTGTTAGAGATTGATTCTATTTTGTCATGTGGTTTCTAAATGGCATTATGCAAGCCAAGTTCTGTTCAACTTGTCTTGCAGCAAACTGCAACCAAGTTGCATGATAAAGTATGTAGTGTAACATGTGCTGCTGTGGGCAAATCTTGCCAAAATATTTACAGTGTATTATTACAAAAAGAATAACTAAAATATTTAAATCTGAAGAATCTATAAATTTTTGTAAAAATCAATAAATTTTTTTGTGTTGTGCCAATAAACATCCATACCCCTCCCCTCTGGAAATTCTAATTTAACTTCACGCTTTACTTTAAATCTTTGAATCTTGACACCCCCACCCCCCCACCCCCTCAGAGTTTCCAATGATTTTCAAGGGGGAGATACGGATATTTTCTGGAACTGCACAACTGGGAAAAACAGCAATATCATTCTATGCCTTTTACAATAGTATTGTCTCAAGTAGTTTTTGGGAGGGTTGTAGTTTGGTTTGCCAATAAAAATATAATAAATAATAATCTGTAGCTAACAAAACTGTTGATACTTCTGTGATGATTTTTTCTACTTTCCCCCTAAATCTTTCCTTTTTTTTGTTAGGATTCATCATGATGACCCCGCAACTATTCATCAACTATAAAATGAAATCCGTGGCTCATCTGCCGTGGCGCATGATGACATACAAGGCACTCAACACCTTCATTGATGATCTCTTTGCTTTTGTCATCAAAATGCCAACACTGTACAGGCTTGGGTGTTTTAGAGATGGTAAGTCAGCTCTGCCCAACATTATGATATGGGGCATCACAGTGTTTGAAGTAACTCATCGATCATCCAATGTGTGCCAGTGTTCTTGACCTAGAAACTTAACAGAATGAGTTATTTAGTTAGCATGTAAATTTATTTTAATTGCTATCTTTTTAGACCCTTTATTAGTGAGCACTTTTGGTCTTACTTAGAAGTTACATGTCTAGGAGTCACAGAGCCATATAATCATCATTTCTGTGATGTTTTTACTAATTAGGTTTTTATTTTGTATTTCAGTGAATAGTTCTTCTATTGAGCAATAATGTTTGCTTTTCTGCCTTTATTTAGTTTTTTGCAACTTTCATGAATTCATATGGACATGAAGGGCCTCTTTAGATATCAGCCTAGAAATTTTGGGGTTTAAGGGGAAATATTCTGAGTGATATTGTCCTTCCATTGCTTTTCTCCTCCCTGCTACATTGCTCTTCTTCTTTGTCCATCTATCCTTTTTTTAATTTGCACTTCCTCTTCATTCTGCAGATGAAACTAATAACAAATTAACTAATAATGTCCAAAACTTTGGTTTATGCTCACTTCTTCTCATGTTTAATCCTCTGCCTCAGAGAAATCCAAGAAATTCTCCTTTTCATGGCACTGGTTTTTTTTTGGTTGGTGATGTGAATTCTTGTAAACTTGATGATTAGGGCAGAAGATTCAGCAACTCAGTCTGGCCACATGATCTACTTTAAACTGACAAGTTTGAATGATTTGTAACTTAGCTGTTGTATTACTATTTTGTTGCAGATATTGTGTTTTTCATTGCCTTGTATCAGCGATGGATTTATCCCATTGATCCTAAACGTGTAAATGAATTTGGTACGACTGGCGAGCCAGTAGACACTGCCGCCCCAGCTGAACAGGAACCTAAGGCTATTGAAAATGGTACCACCACCCCTGAGGCTGCAGTGGTGTCAGATAAGAAAAATGATTAATAACTTGTGGTGATATTCCAGTGCTGCATGGCGTACCAGTGTCAAACTGTTAAACAGATGATTTTTTGACAACTTTGCAACATCTCTTTGATGGACTCCGTTTCATCTGGATAAGAGAGCTAGCTTTTAAAGAAACTGGCCATTGTTACATTGGTGCAGGAGTAGAAATAAATGTTTAGTTTTATCAACTTAGCTGATAATGTAATAATGGCGGCCGAAAATTCAAGTAAGTTAAAATTAAAAACGTATACCAGCACTTGAAAGAGAACTTTTACTTTAGTAACCCTGCAAAGTTTCAGCATATTAGGTGTGATATCAGCTGAGAAAATGTAAGTTGAAAAATGAAAAATTTAGAGACGTTTGTATGACTGGGGGTATGATGTATACCCCCCAGTCATGCAAACGTGTGTAAATTTGTCAAATGTCATCTAACATTTCCTAAGCTGATATAACACCTAATATGCTGAAACTTTGCAAGGCTACTAAAGTAAAGGTGCTCTTTCCAGTGCTGGTATCAGTTTTTCATTCAGTTCAATTTTAACTCCCTGAAATCTGTTGTCACCATTTTGGAGAAGGGTCTATTTAACCACTGTAAAGAGATTCGAGAACTAACGTTTTAAGGAATAACCCTTCGTCGCTCTGACAAGGGGCTAACGCTCGAAACGTCAGTCTTGAATCTCTTTACGGAGGCCAAATTACATTATCAACTAAGTTGAAAAAGACAATCATTCAGTTTCATCTGGCCAAGCTAACAGCAAACTTTGTTGGAGGTGAAGTTGTCCATTTCTTTTTCTTTCTGACAATAGTTTTCTTTAGGAGTTTGTGGATAAGGCTGGCCAGTGGCGGGGAAGCCTTCAGAAAGTTGTCTCAAAGATGTCAAACATTTTAAAGAGATCACATTGTGCCGTGCAGCACTTCTGTCAGGCACAAGCATGTGCTACAAAAAATAAATTCTTGATAAGTTTGGAAGTTTTACTTTTCTATGAGCAGGTTCAAGTTTCTTGCTCATACATTCACAATAAAGGAATTCACATTCATTTGACAATGTTCAATCAATATTTCGCCTTCAATGTTTGGTTTGCAGTTTTGTGAATTGGTACCAAACTCTGCCTTGTTATATTGGAAAAGGTGCAGTTTGGTACAGACATAAGCTCTCAAAAAACCTGTGCCCAGTTGAGTAGTGGGAGTTTTACAAATCAACGTTGTTGATGTTTTCTGCGGTCGATTCTCCTGTTTCAAAGCATCTTCTCAAGCACTATGCTGGACTACTCAATTGAAGGCGGTTTATTGAGGACAGGGAATTCAAAAAGAGCATGAGAAACTGCCTTGAAATGCAAGGAATGAAAACTCCCAGTTATCATAAGATGCTTTATGTAACTGGGCCCTGGATAATTATATTCCCCACCCCCACCCCCTTATTTATCCCCCCACCCCTTAAATGTAGTATAGGTGATATACAAGTTTTAGCCATACTATTAACATGATTATTAATGTTGTATCCTAGCAACAGTTGTACATGGCTTATAACCTGTTCTTGTTTCTCAAAACGAGCTGAGCAGAAAAATGAACGCTTTTTAATGCTAAAAACGTTTCTAGCGGTTTCTGGAAACAGAGGGAAAATAAATTATTTGCAAGAAGGTGTCAAACTCTTAAGCCTGGTTTCCATGTAAACAATGATTGCAGGGTTGCAAATTGGCTATTCTGTGATTGAGCGATCAAAAATCCTTCCATAATATTTAGTTCATAATTTGGCCAATTATGCTTTGCGATCCTTCGTGATCATTTACCATTCTGCAATGAACAAGATTTCTGCCATATTTTGTGATCATACGGAAACCGGGACTTACTCTTTGTGCAGAAGAGCACGGAAGTGACAGAATGTGTATGTGATTATAATTTGTGAAAAGTGTACTTCAAAGTTCATTTTTACTCTCATGACAAATGTTAGATCTGTTATCTGGTACAAGAGCTGAAATCAAAAATTATAGTTAAGGGAATTGAATTAAACATCTGTCGGGGATGGGAATTTTCTTATGTGTGAAAACTTTACTTAACGAGGTAAACAAGGTTTAAAAGTCAGCGACTGTAAGTTTTACGACGCGCACAGTTCCCTAAGGACATAAAGGAATGAAAAATGGAGGATTTCAAAATTTGGTCATTTTTTACCCAAAACCCTGGACCTACCCCTTGGAAAAAAAGTCGATTTTTGGACCCCCGACAAATATTCTTTTGAAGCTTCCAATCAAATCATTGTGCCTTAAAACGTCCCCTGAGAAACTTTTTACGCCTCCAAAGGGGCAAAGAAATAGCCCACAAAAGATGAAGTCAGGGTGAGGGTTTAACCCAAAATTCTTTCTTTGGACGAAATACAAATGTTCTTTTAAAGCTTCCAATCAAATCAGTGTGTCCAAAAATGTCCCTTAAGACACTTTCTTAGCCCCCCAGGGACAAAGAAATTACCCACAAAAGATAACGTCAGGGTGAGAGTTAAACAGAAAAATCTTTGTCAGTACGTTATTTCCACTTAAAAATGATTACCAGGGGAGTCTTACGACACAACGATATTCCTAGGGACATAAACTAGTGAAAAATGCTGACTTAAAAATTTGGTCATTTTTTTACCAAAAATCCTGGACTTACCCCTTGGAAAAAAATCGATTTTGGACGAAATAGAAATATTCGTTTAAAAGGTTTCAATCAAATCAGTGTGTCCAAAAATGTCCCCTGAGACACTTTTTAGGCCTCCCAAAAGACCAGGGACAAAGAAATAGCCTACAAAAGATAAAGTCAAAGTAAATGTTAAAAAGATAATTCTTTGTGAGGGCCTTATTTGCAGTTAAAAATGATTCCCAAAGGAGTTTTACAAAATGCCGAGATTCCTAGGGACATAAACAAGTGAAAAATGCCGACTTGAAAATTTGGTCATTTTTGACCAAAAACCCTGGACTTATCCCTTGGGAATAAGTCGAGTTTTGGACCAAATACAATTATTCTTTTACAAGTTTCCAATCGAATCAGTGTGTCCAAAAATGTCCCCTAAAACACTTTTTAGGGCTCCAAAGGGACCTGGGACAAAGAAATAGCCGACAAAAGATAAGGTCTGGGAGAGAGTTTAAGAGAAAATTGTTTGTGAGGGCCTTATTTGCACTTAAAAATGATTCCCAAGAGAGTTTTACGAAACGCTGAAATCCCTAGGGACATAAACAAGTAAAGAATGCAAACTTCAAAATTTGGTGATTTTTGACCAAAAACCCTGGAAATAAGTCGATTTTTGGACGGAATACAAATATTCTTTTAAAAGTTTCCAATCAAATTAGTGTGTCCAAAATTGTCCCCCTGGGACACTTTTTAGGGCTCCAAAGGGACCAGGGACAAAGAAATACCCGACAAAAGATAAGGTCTGGGAGAGAGTTACAGAGACAATTCTTTATGAGAGCCTTATTTGCATTTAGAAATGATTCCTAAGGGAGTTTTACGAAACCCCGAGATCCCTAGAGACATAAACAAGTAAAAAATGCCGACTTGAAAATTTGGTCATTTTTGACCAAAAACCCTGGACTTACCCTTTAGAAAAAAGTCGATTTTTGGACAAAATACAAATGTTCTATTAAAAGTTTCCAATTAAATCATTGTGTCCAAAAATGTCCCCTGGGACACTTTTTAGGGCTTCCAAGGGTTCAGGGAAAAAGAAATAGCCGACAAAAATAAGGTCAGGGTTAGCGTAAAAGAGAAAATTCTTTGTGAGGGCCTTATTTGCACTTAAAAATGATTGGCAAGGGAGTTTTATGAAACGCCGAGATCCCTAGGGACATAAACAAGTGAAAAATACTGAGTTCAAAATTTGGTCATTTTTGACCAAACACCCTGGACTTACCCCTTGGAAAAAAGTCGATTTTGGACGAAATACAAATAGTCTTTTAAAAGTTTTCAATGGAATGAGTGTGTCAAAAAATGTCCCCTGAGACACTTTTTAGGGCTCCCAAGAGGCCAGGGACATTGAAATAGCCGTCAAAGATGAGGTCTGGGAGATAGTTAAAGAAAAAATTCTTTGTGAGAGCTTTTTTTGCACTTAAAAATGATTTCCAAGGGAGTTTTACGAAACGCAGAGATCCCTAGGGACATAACAAGTGAAAAATGCCGACTACAAAATTTCGTCATTTTTGACCAAAAACCCTGGACATACCCCTTAGAAAAAAGTCGATTTTTGGACGAAATACAAATATTCTTTTAAAAATTTCCAATCGAATCAGTGTGTCCAGAAATGTCCCCTAAGAAACGTTTTTGGGCTCCAAAGGGACAAGGGACAAAGAAATAGCCAACAAAAGATGAGATCTGGGAGAGAGTTTATGAGAAAATTCTTTGAGGGCCTTTTTTGCCCTTAAAAATGATTCCCAGGGGAGTTTTACGAAACCATAAGATCCCAAGGGATATAAACAAGTGAAAAATGCCGACTTAAAAATTTGGTCATTTTTTACCAAAAACCCTGGACTTACCGCATTTAAAAAAAGCCGATTTTTGGACGAAATACAAATATTCTTTTAAAAGTTTCCAATCGAATAAGTGTGTCAAAAACTGTCATCTGAGACACTTTTTAGGGCTCCAAAGAGACCAGAGACAAAGAAATAGCCGATAAAAGATGAGGTCTGGGAGAGAGTTATAAGACAATTCTTTCTTAGGGCCTTATTTGCACTTAAAAATGATTCCCAAGGGAGTTTTACGAAACGCCGTGATCCCAAGCGACATAAGCAAGGGAAAAATACCAACTTCAAAATTTGGTCATTATTGACCAAAAACCCTGGACTTACCCCTTTGGAAAAAGTCCATTTTTGGTCAAAATACAAATATTCTTTTAAAATTTTCCAATCGAATCAGTGTGTGGAAAATGTCCTCCGAGACACTTTTTAGGGCTCTAAAGGGACCTGGGACAAAGAAATGACCGACAAAAGATGAGGTCTGGGAAAGAGTTAAAGACAAAATTCTTTGTGAGGGTCTTATTTGAACTTAAAAAGGATTCCCAGGGGAGTTTTACGAAACGCCGACATCCCAAGGGACATAAACAAGTGAAAAATGCCGACTTCAAAATTTGGTCATTTTTTACGAAAAAACCTGGACTAAGAGTCGATTTTTGGAGGAAATACAAAATATTCTTTTAAAAAATTCCAATCGAATCAGCGTGTCCAAAAATGTCTTCTAAGACACTTTTAAGGGCTCTCCAGGGACAAAGAAATAGCCGACAAAAGATGAGGACTGGGAGAGAGTTATAGAGAAAATTCTTTGTGAGGGCCTTATTTGCACTTAAAAATGATTCCCAAGGGAGTTTTACGAAACGCCGAGATCCCTAGGGACATAAACAAGTAAAAAATGCCAACTTTAAAATTTGGTCATTTTTGACCAAACATCCTGGACTTACCCCTTGGAAAAGACTCGATTTTTGGACGAAATACAAATATTCTTTTAAAAGTTTCCAATCGAATCAGCGTGTCCAAAAATGTCCCCTGAGACACTTTTTAGGGCTCCAAAGGGACCAGGGACAAAGAAATAGCCGACAAAAGACGAGGTCTGGGATAGAGTTAAAAACAATTCTTTGTGATGGCCTTATTTACAGTTAAAAATGATTTCCAAGAGAGTTTTAGAAAACGCCAAGATCCCTAGAGACATAAACAAGTGAAAAATGCCGACTTGAAAATTTGGTCATTTTTGACCAAAAACCCTGCACTCACCCCTTGGAAAAAAGTTGATTTTTCTGTCGAAATACAAATATTCTTTTAAAAGTTTCCAATCGAATCAGTGTGTCCAAAAATGTCCCCTGAGACACTTTTTAGGGCTCCAAAGGGACCAGGGACAAAGAAATAGCCTACAGAAGATGAGGTCTGGGAGAGAGTTAAAGAGAAACGTCTTTGTGAGGGCCTTATTTGCACTTGAAAATAAATTCAAAGAGAGTTTTATGAAATGCTGAGATCTCTAAGAACATAAACAAGTGAAAAATGCCGACTTCAAAATGTGGTCATTTTTGACCAAAACCCTGGACTTGCCCCTTGGAAAAAAGTCGATTTTGGACGAAATACAAATAATCTTTTAAAAGTTTTCAATCGAATAAGTGTGTCAAAAAATGTCCCCTGAGACACTTTTTAGGGCTCCCAAGAGGCCAGGGACATTGAAATAGCCGTCAAAGATGAGGTCTGGGAGATAGTTAAAGAAAAAATTCTTTGTGAGAGCTTTTTTTGCACTTAAAAATGATTTCCAAGGGAGTTTTACGAAACGCAGAGATCCCTAGGGACATAACAAGTGAAAAATGCCGACTACAAAATTTCGTCATTTTTGACCAAAAACCCTGGACATACCCCTTAGAAAAAAGTCGATTTTTGGACGAAATACAAATATTCTTTTAAAAATTTCCAATCGAATCAGTGTGTCCAGAAATGTCCCCTAAGAAACGTTTTTGGGCTCCAAAGGGACAAGGGACAAAGAAATAGCCAACAAAAGATGAGATCTGGGAGAGAGTTTATGAGAAAATTCTTTGAGGGCCTTTTTTGCCCTTAAAAATGATTCCCAGGGGAGTTTTACGAAACCATAAGATCCCAAGGGATATAAACAAGTGAAAAATGCCGACTTAAAAATTTGGTCATTTTTTACCAAAAACCCTGGACTTACCGCATTTAAAAAAAGCCGATTTTTGGACGAAATACAAATATTCTTTTAAAAGTTTCCAATCGAATCAGTGTGTCAAAAACTGTCATCTGAGACACTTTTTAGGGCTCCAAAGAGACCAGAGACAAAGAAATAGCCGATAAAAGATGAGGTCTGGGAGAGAGTTATAAGACAATTCTTTCTTAGGGCCTTATTTGCACTTAAAAATGATTCCCAAGGGAGTTTTACGAAACGCCGTGATCCCAAGCGACATAAGCAAGGGAAAAATACCAACTTCAAAATTTGGTCATTATTGACCAAAAACCCTGGACTTACCCCTTTGGAAAAAGTCCATTTTTGGTCAAAATACAAATATTCTTTTAAAATTTTCCAATCGAATCAGTGTGTGGAAAATGTCCTCCGAGACACTTTTTAGGGCTCTAAAGGGACCTGGGACAAAGAAATGACCGACAAAAGATGAGGTCTGGGAAAGAGTTAAAGACAAAATTCTTTGTGAGGGTCTTATTTGAACTTAAAAAGGATTCCCAGGGGAGTTTTACGAAACGCCGACATCCCAAGGGACATAAACAAGTGAAAAATGCCGACTTCAAAATTTGGTCATTTTTTACGAAAAAACCTGGACTAAGAGTCGATTTTTGGAGGAAATACAAAATATTCTTTTAAAAAATTCCAATCGAATCAGCGTGTCCAAAAATGTCTTCTAAGACACTTTTAAGGGCTCTCCAGGGACAAAGAAATAGCCGACAAAAGATGAGGACTGGGAGAGAGTTATAGAGAAAATTCTTTGTGAGGGCCTTATTTGCACTTAAAAATGATTCCCAAGGGAGTTTTACGAAACGCCGAGATCCCTAGGGACATAAACAAGTAAAAAATGCCAACTTTAAAATTTGGTCATTTTTGACCAAACATCCTGGACTTACCCCTTGGAAAAGACTCGATTTTTGGACGAAATACAAATATTCTTTTAAAAGTTTCCAATCGAATCAGCGTGTCCAAAAATGTCCCCTGAGACACTTTTTAGGGCTCCAAAGGGACCAGGGACAAAGAAATAGCCGACAAAAGACGAGGTCTGGGATAGAGTTAAAAACAATTCTTTGTGATGGCCTTATTTACAGTTAAAAATGATTTCCAAGAGAGTTTTAGAAAACGCCAAGATCCCTAGAGACATAAACAAGTGAAAAATGCCGACTTGAAAATTTGGTCATTTTTGACCAAAAACCCTGCACTCACCCCTTGGAAAAAAGTTGATTTTTCTGTCGAAATACAAATATTCTTTTAAAAGTTTCCAATCGAATCAGTGTGTCCAAAAATGTCCCCTGAGACACTTTTTAGGGCTCCAAAGGGACCAGGGACAAAGAAATAGCCTACAGAAGATGAGGTCTGGGAGAGAGTTAAAGAGAAACGTCTTTGTGAGGGCCTTATTTGCACTTGAAAATAAATTCAAAGAGAGTTTTATGAAATGCTGAGATCTCTAAGAACATAAACAAGTGAAAAATGCCGACTTCAAAATGTGGTCATTTTTGACCAAAACCCTGGACTTGCCCCTTGGAAAAAAGTCGATTTTGGACGAAATACAAATAATCTTTTAAAAGTTTTCAATCGAATAAGTGTGTCAAAAAATGTCCCCTGAGACACTTTTTAGGGCTCCCAAGAGGCCAGGGACATTGAAATAGCCGTCAAAGATGAGGTCTGGGAGATAGTTAAAGAAAAAATTCTTTGTGAGAGCTTTTTTTGCACTTAAAAATGATTTCCAAGGGAGTTTTACGAAACGCAGAGATCCCTAGGGACATAACAAGTGAAAAATGCCGACTACAAAATTTCGTCATTTTTGACCAAAAACCCTGGACATACCCCTTAGAAAAAAGTCGATTTTTGGACGAAATACAAATATTCTTTTAAAAATTTCCAATCGAATCAGTGTGTCCAGAAATGTCCCCTAAGAAACGTTTTTGGGCTCCAAAGGGACAAGGGACAAAGAAATAGCCAACAAAAGATGAGATCTGGGAGAGAGTTTATGAGAAAATTCTTTGAGGGCCTTTTTTGCCCTTAAAAATGATTCCCAGGGGAGTTTTACGAAACCATAAGATCCCAAGGGATATAAACAAGTGAAAAATGCCGACTTAAAAATTTGGTCATTTTTTACCAAAAACCCTGGACTTACCGCATTTAAAAAAAGCCGATTTTTGGACGAAATACAAATATTCTTTTAAAAGTTTCCAATCGAATCAGTGTGTCAAAAACTGTCATCTGAGACACTTTTTAGGGCTCCAAAGAGACCAGAGACAAAGAAATAGCCGATAAAAGATGAGGTCTGGGAGAGAGTTATAAGACAATTCTTTCTTAGGGCCTTATTTGCACTTAAAAATGATTCCCAAGGGAGTTTTACGAAACGCCGTGATCCCAAGCGACATAAGCAAGGGAAAAATACCAACTTCAAAATTTGGTCATTATTGACCAAAAACCCTGGACTTACCCCTTTGGAAAAAGTCCATTTTTGGTCAAAATACAAATATTCTTTTAAAATTTTCCAATCGAATCAGTGTGTGGAAAATGTCCTCCGAGACACTTTTTAGGGCTCTAAAGGGACCTGGGACAAAGAAATGACCGACAAAAGATGAGGTCTGGGAAAGAGTTAAAGACAAAATTCTTTGTGAGGGTCTTATTTGAACTTAAAAAGGATTCCCAGGGGAGTTTTACGAAACGCCGACATCCCAAGGGACATAAACAAGTGAAAAATGCCGACTTCAAAATTTGGTCATTTTTTACGAAAAAACCTGGACTAAGAGTCGATTTTTGGAGGAAATACAAAATATTCTTTTAAAAAATTCCAATCGAATCAGCGTGTCCAAAAATGTCTTCTAAGACACTTTTAAGGGCTCTCCAGGGACAAAGAAATAGCCGACAAAAGATGAGGACTGGGAGAGAGTTATAGAGAAAATTCTTTGTGAGGGCCTTATTTGCACTTAAAAATGATTCCCAAGGGAGTTTTACGAAACGCCGAGATCCCTAGGGACATAAACAAGTAAAAAATGCCAACTTTAAAATTTGGTCATTTTTGACCAAACATCCTGGACTTACCCCTTGGAAAAGACTCGATTTTTGGACGAAATACAAATATTCTTTTAAAAGTTTCCAATCGAATCAGCGTGTCCAAAAATGTCCCCTGAGACACTTTTTAGGGCTCCAAAGGGACCAGGGACAAAGAAATAGCCGACAAAAGACGAGGTCTGGGATAGAGTTAAAAACAATTCTTTGTGATGGCCTTATTTACAGTTAAAAATGATTTCCAAGAGAGTTTTAGAAAACGCCAAGATCCCTAGAGACATAAACAAGTGAAAAATGCCGACTTGAAAATTTGGTCATTTTTGACCAAAAACCCTGCACTCACCCCTTGGAAAAAAGTTGATTTTTCTGTCGAAATACAAATATTCTTTTAAAAGTTTCCAATCGAATCAGTGTGTCCAAAAATGTCCCCTGAGACACTTTTTAGGGCTCCAAAGGGACCAGGGACAAAGAAATAGCCTACAGAAGATGAGGTCTGGGAGAGAGTTAAAGAGAAACGTCTTTGTGAGGGCCTTATTTGCACTTGAAAATAAATTCAAAGAGAGTTTTATGAAATGCTGAGATCTCTAAGAACATAAACAAGTGAAAAATGCCGACTTCAAAATGTGGTCATTTTTGACCAAAACCCTGGACTTGCCCCTTGGAAAAAAGTCGATTTTGGACGAAATACAAATAATCTTTTAAAAGTTTTCAATCGAATTAGTGTGTCAAAAAATGTCCCCTGAGACACTTTTTAGGGCTCCCAAGAGGCCAGGGACATTGAAATAGCCGTCAAAGATGAGGTCTGGGAGATAGTTAAAGAAAAAATTCTTTGTGAGAGCTTTTTTTGCACTTAAAAATGATTTCCAAGGGAGTTTTACGAAACGCAGAGATCCCTAGGGACATAACAAGTGAAAAATGCCGACTACAAAATTTCGTCATTTTTGACCAAAAACCCTGGACATACCCCTTAGAAAAAAGTCGATTTTTGGACGAAATACAAATATTCTTTTAAAAATTTCCAATCGAATCAGTGTGTCCAGAAATGTCCCCTAAGAAACGTTTTTGGGCTCCAAAGGGACAAGGGACAAAGAAATAGCCAACAAAAGATGAGATCTGGGAGAGAGTTTATGAGAAAATTCTTTGAGGGCCTTTTTTGCCCTTAAAAATGATTCCCAGGAGAGTTTTACGAAACCATAAGATCCCAAGGGATATAAACAAGTGAAAAATGCCGACTTAAAAATTTGGTCATTTTTTACCAAAAACCCTGGACTTACCGCATTTAAAAAAAGCCGATTTTTGGACGAAATACAAATATTCTTTTAAAAGTTTCCAATCGAATCAGTGTGTCAAAAACTGTCATCTGAGACACTTTTTAGGGCTCCAAAGAGACCAGAGACAAAGAAATAGCCGATAAAAGATGAGGTCTGGGAGAGAGTTATAAGACAATTCTTTCTTAGGGCCTTATTTGCACTTAAAAATGATTCCCAAGGGAGTTTTACGAAACGCCGTGATCCCAAGCGACATAAGCAAGGGAAAAATACCAACTTCAAAATTTGGTCATTATTGACCAAAAACCCTGGACTTACCCCTTTGGAAAAAGTCCATTTTTGGTCAAAATACAAATATTCTTTTAAAATTTTCCAATCGAATCAGTGTGTGGAAAATGTCCTCCGAGACACTTTTTAGGGCTCTAAAGGGACCTGGGACAAAGAAATGACCGACAAAAGATGAGGTCTGGGAAAGAGTTAAAGACAAAATTCTTTGTGAGGGTCTTATTTGAACTTAAAAAGGATTCCCAGGGGAGTTTTACGAAACGCCGACATCCCAAGGGACATAAACAAGTGAAAAATGCCGACTTCAAAATTTGGTCATTTTTTACGAAAAAACCTGGACTAAGAGTCGATTTTTGGAGGAAATACAAAATATTCTTTTAAAAAATTCCAATCGAATCAGCGTGTCCAAAAATGTCTTCTAAGACACTTTTAAGGGCTCTCCAGGGACAAAGAAATAGCCGACAAAAGATGAGGACTGGGAGAGAGTTATAGAGAAAATTCTTTGTGAGGGCCTTATTTGCACTTAAAAATGATTCCCAAGGGAGTTTTACGAAACGCCGAGATCCCTAGGGACATAAACAAGTAAAAAATGCCAACTTTAAAATTTGGTCATTTTTGACCAAACATCCTGGACTTACCCCTTGGAAAAGACTCGATTTTTGGACGAAATACAAATATTCTTTTAAAAGTTTCCAATCGAATCAGCGTGTCCAAAAATGTCCCCTGAGACACTTTTTAGGGCTCCAAAGGGACCAGGGACAAAGAAATAGCCGACAAAAGACGAGGTCTGGGATAGAGTTAAAAACAATTCTTTGTGATGGCCTTATTTACAGTTAAAAATGATTTCCAAGAGAGTTTTAGAAAACGCCAAGATCCCTAGAGACATAAACAAGTGAAAAATGCCGACTTGAAAATTTGGTCATTTTTGACCAAAAACCCTGCACTCACCCCTTGGAAAAAAGTTGATTTTTCTGTCGAAATACAAATATTCTTTTAAAAGTTTCCAATCGAATCAGTGTGTCCAAAAATGTCCCCTGAGACACTTTTTAGGGCTCCAAAGGGACCAGGGACAAAGAAATAGCCTACAGAAGATGAGGTCTGGGAGAGAGTTAAAGAGAAACGTCTTTGTGAGGGCCTTATTTGCACTTGAAAATAAATTCAAAGAGAGTTTTATGAAATGCTGAGATCTCTAAGAACATAAACAAGTGAAAAATGCCGACTTCAAAATGTGGTCATTTTTGACCAAAACCCTGGACTTGCCCCTTGGAAAAAAGTCGATTTTGGACGAAATACAAATAATCTTTTAAAAGTTTTCAATCGAATTAGTGTGTCAAAAAATGTCCCCTGAGACACTTTTTAGGGCTCCCAAGAGGCCAGGGACATTGAAATAGCCGTCAAAGATGAGGTCTGGGAGATAGTTAAAGAAAAAATTCTTTGTGAGAGCTTTTTTTGCACTTAAAAATGATTTCCAAGGGAGTTTTACGAAACGCAGAGATCCCTAGGGACATAACAAGTGAAAAATGCCGACTACAAAATTTCGTCATTTTTGACCAAAAACCCTGGACATACCCCTTAGAAAAAAGTCGATTTTTGGACGAAATACAAATATTCTTTTAAAAATTTCCAATCGAATCAGTGTGTCCAGAAATGTCCCCTAAGAAACGTTTTTGGGCTCCAAAGGGACAAGGGACAAAGAAATAGCCAACAAAAGATGAGATCTGGGAGAGAGTTTATGAGAAAATTCTTTGAGGGCCTTTTTTGCCCTTAAAAATGATTCCCAGGAGAGTTTTACGAAACCATAAGATCCCAAGGGATATAAACAAGTGAAAAATGCCGACTTAAAAATTTGGTCATTTTTTACCAAAAACCCTGGACTTACCGCATTTAAAAAAAGCCGATTTTTGGACGAAATACAAATATTCTTTTAAAAGTTTCCAATCGAATCAGTGTGTCAAAAACTGTCATCTGAGACACTTTTTAGGGCTCCAAAGAGACCAGAGACAAAGAAATAGCCGATAAAAGATGAGGTCTGGGAGAGAGTTATAAGACAATTCTTTCTTAGGGCCTTATTTGCACTTAAAAATGATTCCCAAGGGAGTTTTACGAAACGCCGTGATCCCAAGCGACATAAGCAAGGGAAAAATACCAACTTCAAAATTTGGTCATTATTGACCAAAAACCCTGGACTTACCCCTTTGGAAAAAGTCCATTTTTGGTCAAAATACAAATATTCTTTTAAAATTTTCCAATCGAATCAGTGTGTGGAAAATGTCCTCCGAGACACTTTTTAGGGCTCTAAAGGGACCTGGGACAAAGAAATGACCGACAAAAGATGAGGTCTGGGAAAGAGTTAAAGACAAAATTCTTTGTGAGGGTCTTATTTGAACTTAAAAAGGATTCCCAGGGGAGTTTTACGAAACGCCGACATCCCAAGGGACATAAACAAGTGAAAAATGCCGACTTCAAAATTTGGTCATTTTTTACGAAAAAACCTGGACTAAGAGTCGATTTTTGGAGGAAATACAAAATATTCTTTTAAAAAATTCCAATCGAATCAGCGTGTCCAAAAATGTCTTCTAAGACACTTTTAAGGGCTCTCCAGGGACAAAGAAATAGCCGACAAAAGATGAGGACTGGGAGAGAGTTATAGAGAAAATTCTTTGTGAGGGCCTTATTTGCACTTAAAAATGATTCCCAAGGGAGTTTTACGAAACGCCGAGATCCCTAGGGACATAAACAAGTAAAAAATGCCAACTTTAAAATTTGGTCATTTTTGACCAAACATCCTGGACTTACCCCTTGGAAAAGACTCGATTTTTGGACGAAATACAAATATTCTTTTAAAAGTTTCCAATCGAATCAGCGTGTCCAAAAATGTCCCCTGAGACACTTTTTAGGGCTCCAAAGGGACCAGGGACAAAGAAATAGCCGACAAAAGACGAGGTCTGGGATAGAGTTAAAAACAATTCTTTGTGATGGCCTTATTTACAGTTAAAAATGATTTCCAAGAGAGTTTTAGAAAACGCCAAGATCCCTAGAGACATAAACAAGTGAAAAATGCCGACTTGAAAATTTGGTCATTTTTGACCAAAAACCCTGCACTCACCCCTTGGAAAAAAGTTGATTTTTCTGTCGAAATACAAATATTCTTTTAAAAGTTTCCAATCGAATCAGTGTGTCCAAAAATGTCCCCTGAGACACTTTTTAGGGCTCCAAAGGGACCAGGGACAAAGAAATAGCCTACAGAAGATGAGGTCTGGGAGAGAGTTAAAGAGAAACGTCTTTGTGAGGGCCTTATTTGCACTTGAAAATAAATTCAAAGAGAGTTTTATGAAATGCTGAGATCTCTAAGAACATAAACAAGTGAAAAATGCCGACTTCAAAATGTGGTCATTTTTGACCAAAACCCTGGACTTGCCCCTTGGAAAAAAGTCGATTTTGGACGAAATACAAATAATCTTTTAAAAGTTTTCAATCGAATTAGTGTGTCAAAAAATGTCCCCTGAGACACTTTTTAGGGCTCCCAAGAGGCCAGGGACATTGAAATAGCCGTCAAAGATGAGGTCTGGGAGATAGTTAAAGAAAAAATTCTTTGTGAGAGCTTTTTTTGCACTTAAAAATGATTTCCAAGGGAGTTTTACGAAACGCAGAGATCCCTAGGGACATAACAAGTGAAAAATGCCGACTACAAAATTTCGTCATTTTTGACCAAAAACCCTGGACATACCCCTTAGAAAAAAGTCGATTTTTGGACGAAATACAAATATTCTTTTAAAAATTTCCAATCGAATCAGTGTGTCCAGAAATGTCCCCTAAGAAACGTTTTTGGGCTCCAAAGGGACAAGGGACAAAG
This sequence comes from Pavona decussata, assembly GCF_977016875.1. NCBI lineage: Eukaryota > Metazoa > Cnidaria > Anthozoa > Scleractinia > Agariciidae > Pavona > Pavona decussata. Next base: position 4,945,916 of record NW_028145484.1, on the reverse strand, counting down.
AAATAGCCAACAAAAGATGAGATCTGGGAGAGAGTTTATGAGAAAATTCTTTGAGGGCCTTTTTTGCCCTTAAAAATGATTCCCAGGGGAGTTTTACGAAACCATAAGATCCCAAGGGATATAAACAAGTGAAAAATGCCGACTTAAAAATTTGGTCATTTTTTACCAAAAACCCTGGACTTACCGCATTTAAAAAAAGCCGATTTTTGGACGAAATACAAATATTCTTTTAAAAGTTTCCAATCGAATCAGTGTGTCAAAAACTGTCATCTGAGACACTTTTTAGGGCTCCAAAGAGACCAGAGACAAAGAAATAGCCGATAAAAGATGAGGTCTGGGAGAGAGTTATAAGACAATTCTTTCTTAGGGCCTTATTTGCACTTAAAAATGATTCCCAAGGGAGTTTTACGAAACGCCGTGATCCCAAGCGACATAAGCAAGGGAAAAATACCAACTTCAAAATTTGGTCATTATTGACCAAAAACCCTGGACTTACCCCTTTGGAAAAAGTCCATTTTTGGTCAAAATACAAATATTCTTTTAAAATTTTCCAATCGAATCAGTGTGTGGAAAATGTCCTCCGAGACACTTTTTAGGGCTCTAAAGGGACCTGGGACAAAGAAATGACCGACAAAAGATGAGGTCTGGGAAAGAGTTAAAGACAAAATTCTTTGTGAGGGTCTTATTTGAACTTAAAAAGGATTCCCAGGGGAGTTTTACGAAACGCCGACATCCCAAGGGACATAAACAAGTGAAAAATGCCGACTTCAAAATTTGGTCATTTTTTACGAAAAAACCTGGACTAAGAGTCGATTTTTGGAGGAAATACAAAATATTCTTTTAAAAAATTCCAATCGAATCAGCGTGTCCAAAAATGTCTTCTAAGACACTTTTAAGGGCTCTCCAGGGACAAAGAAATAGCCGACAAAAGATGAGGACTGGGAGAGAGTTATAGAGAAAATTCTTTGTGAGGGCCTTATTTGCACTTAAAAATGATTCCCAAGGGAGTTTTACGAAACGCCGAGATCCCTAGGGACATAAACAAGTAAAAAATGCCAACTTTAAAATTTGGTCATTTTTGACCAAACATCCTGGACTTACCCCTTGGAAAAGACTCGATTTTTGGACGAAATACAAATATTCTTTTAAAAGTTTCCAATCGAATCAGCGTGTCCAAAAATGTCCCCTGAGACACTTTTTAGGGCTCCAAAGGGACCAGGGACAAAGAAATAGCCGACAAAAGACGAGGTCTGGGATAGAGTTAAAAACAATTCTTTGTGATGGCCTTATTTACAGTTAAAAATGATTTCCAAGAGAGTTTTAGAAAACGCCAAGATCCCTAGAGACATAAACAAGTGAAAAATGCCGACTTGAAAATTTGGTCATTTTTGACCAAAAACCCTGCACTCACCCCTTGGAAAAAAGTTGATTTTTCTGTCGAAATACAAATATTCTTTTAAAAGTTTCCAATCGAATCAGTGTGTCCAAAAATGTCCCCTGAGACACTTTTTAGGGCTCCAAAGGGACCAGGGACAAAGAAATAGCCTACAGAAGATGAGGTCTGGGAGAGAGTTAAAGAGAAACGTCTTTGTGAGGGCCTTATTTGCACTTGAAAATAAATTCAAAGAGAGTTTTATGAAATGCTGAGATCTCTAAGAACATAAACAAGTGAAAAATGCCGACTTCAAAATGTGGTCATTTTTGACCAAAACCCTGGACTTGCCCCTTGGAAAAAAGTCGATTTTGGACGAAATACAAATAATCTTTTAAAAGTTTTCAATCGAATTAGTGTGTCAAAAAATGTCCCCTGAGACACTTTTTAGGGCTCCCAAGAGGCCAGGGACATTGAAATAGCCGTCAAAGATGAGGTCTGGGAGATAGTTAAAGAAAAAATTCTTTGTGAGGGCTTTTTTTGCACTTAAAAATGATTTCCAAGGGAGTTTTACGAAACGCAGAGATCCCTAGGGACATAACAAGTGAAAAATGCCGACAACAAAATTTCGTCAGTTTTGACTAAAAACCGTGGACTTACCCCTTGAAAAAAAATCGATTTTTGGAAGAAATACAAATATTCTTTTAAAAGTTTTCAATCGAATCAGTGTGTCCAAACATTTCCCCTGAGACACTTTTGAGGGTTCCAAAGGAACCAGGAACAAAGAAATAGCCGAAAAAAGATGAGGTCTGGAAGAGAGTTTATTGAGAGAAAATTCTTTGTGAGGGCCTTATTTGGACTTAAAAATGACTCTCAAGGGAGTTTTCGAAACGCCCAGAACCCTAGGGACATAAACAAGTAAAACATGCCGACTTCAAAATTTGATCATTTTTGACCAAACACCCTGGACTTACCCCTTTAAAAAAAGCCGATTTTTGGACGAAATACAAATATTCTTTTAAGAGCTTCCAATTGAATCAGTGTGTCTAAAAATGTCCACTGAGACACTTTTTAGGGCTCCAAAATGACCAGGGACAAAGAAATAGCCGACAAAAGATGAGGTCTTGGAGAGAGTTAAAGAGAAAATTCTTTGTGAGAGTCTTATTTGCACTTAAAAATGATTCCCAAGGGAGTTTTACGACACGCCTACATCGCTACTGACATGAACAATTGAAAAATTCCGAGGGACCGGGGACAAAGAAATAGTCGACAAAAGATGAGGTCATGGTGAGTGTCAAACAGAAAGTTATTTTTCAGGGCGTTATTTGCAGTTAAAAATGATTCCCAAGGGAGTTTTACGAAACGCCGAGATCCCTAGGGACATAAACAAGTGAAAAATGCCGACTTCAAAATGTGGTCATTTTTTACCAAAAACCCTGGACTTTAACCTTTGGAAAAAAGTCGATTTTTGGACAAAATACAAATGTTCTTTTAAAAGTTTCCAATCGAATTAGTATGTCCAAAAATGTCCCCTGAGACCTTTTTTAGGGCTCGAAAGGGACCAGGGACAAAGAAATAGCCGACAAAAGATGTGGTCAGGGTGAGTGTAAGAGAGAAAATGCTTTGTGAGGGCCTTCTTTGCACTTAAAAATGATTCCCAAGGGAGTTTTATGTAACGCCGAGATCCTTAGGGACATAAACAAGTGAAAAACGTTGACTTCAAAATTTTGTTATTTTTGACTAAAAAACCCTGGACACACTGGTCCCTTGGAAAAAGGTCGATTTTTGGACGAGATGTTTCCAATCGGATCAGTTTGTCCAAAAATGTCCCTTGAGACACTTTTAAGGGCTTCAAAGGGGCCAGGGACAAAGAAAGAGCCGACAAATGATGAGTTTTGGGAAAGAGTTAAAGAGAAGTCTTTGTGAGGGCCTTATTTGCACTTAAAAATGATTCCCAAGGGAGTTTTACGAAACGCCCAGATTTCTAAGGACATTAACAAGTGAAGAATGCCGACTTCAAAATTTAATCATTTTTGACCGAAAACCCTGGACTTACCCGTTGGAAAAAAGTCGATTTTTGGACGAAATTACAAATATTGTTTTAAAGGTTTCTAAGGGAATCAGTGTGTCCAAAAATGTCCCCTACACACTTTTAAGGGCTCCAAAGGGACCAGGGACAAAGAAACAGCCGACAAAAGTGAGAGTTAAATAGAAAATTCTTTGTCAGGGCGTTATTTGCAGTTAAAAATGATTCCCAAGGGAGTTTTACGAAACGCTGAGATCCCTAGGGACATAAACAAGTGAAAAATACCGGGTTCAAAATTTGGTGATTTTTGACCAAAAACCCTGGACTTACCTCTTGGAGAAAAGTCCATTTTTGGACGAAATAGAAATATTCTTTTAAAAGCTTTCAATCGAATCAGTGTGTCCGAAAACATCCCCTGAGACACTTTTTTGGCCTCCCAATGGACCAGGGAGGATGAGAGGTCGTTATTTTCCCTCAAGTCCCAAGGTAGTTGAGTTCCCTAGTGACATAATGGAAACGACCACGGCTAAAGTTGCGTGACCGATTGGGTGACTTGACGTGATTTTCAATAGCCGGCCTAGGCGCTGAACCATTTCGAAGTTCCGTCATGTTTAGTGAATTTTATCCTTTTTTGTTTTCCTTCGAAGGGATTCTGTTGCTAGTTGTTTTTTCGGTAACTTTTTATGTCAGTTTTTGCTTTCTGTTTCGTGATGTTGATGTGTCCAATCTGGAGAAGAAAGCTGTCCTTATCACGGGATGCGACAGTGGATTCGGTTACGAACTCGCCAAGAAGCTCGATGCGCGGGGTTTGCAGGTTTTTGCTGCTTGTCTGACGGCAGAAGGACAAGCTAAGCTGAAAAGTGAATGTTCTCAACGACTGACCACTTTAAAACTGGATGTTGCTGAGCAGAACGATGTACAGAGCGCTTTGGAAGTAGTCAAATCACGCCTTCCTTCCCAAGGTGAGAAGAACAAGCATCTAGCATGCACAGTTCAAGGCGCTGTGCCGTTTAATTTCCACTGACGAAATAGTTGAGTGTACAGGAGCAGAATTACATACATTGTATTACCACTGCATTTTTTCACGTAATAATACTCTACCGATCTGCAACATTGTGCGTTGTGATGTGAAGACGCGGCGAAGCAATACTCAATGCAAACTTATTGCGCAACAAAGATTGCGTTGCAAGGTCGAAGTTGTGATTGTTGCGCTTATTGCCAGCAATTTTTACGTTGCAGGAAATGGACGTCATTTGCATCATTGAAATTTATTGCAGGCGGAGATGGACAATGGCAACTTGCAACAGTACATCGTTGCGCGACCAGTACAGTTGCACCAAAAAAATTACCTGCATTACTTGGGTTTAATGCAATTAGTGCAATCGTTGTAAAAGTACTGCATTAGTCGTTTCCAGCAGTGCCTAGTAGAAGAAGCTGCAATATCACTTTTTTTTTTTTTAAGGCTTTTAGCCAAGACACCAGAGCGGTCTGCCAGATATTGTATGGGTGGGGATCAATCTAGAAGCTTATAATGTATATATCTAAATTAAATAAATGTTTTTATTTGTAATTCTTGCATGAACTATTAATTTTGATTTTAGGTTTGTGGGCCATAGTAAACAATGCAGGAATTGCAAACATTGGGATGATTGAATGGGTCACTGTAGAGGAAATGAAGAGAGTTGTTGATGTTAATCTCTGGGGGACAGTGTCAGTAACCAAGGCATTCCTACCTCTGCTCAAGAGATCCAAAGGACGTGTCATCAATGTTGCAAGCTCATGGGGTAGAGTTTGTATTCCTGGTGTGGCAGCTTATTGCATATCCAAGTATGGTGTGCAAGCATTCTGTGATTCATTGCGCAGAGAAGTTAAGCCATTTAGGGTTACAGTTCACATTATTGAACCTGGTATGTTCAAAACAAACATAACAGATCGTGCAAAGAATGTCCAGGTACTGGAGAGATTATGGGATAACCTGGATGAGGAGACCAAGAAAAGTTATGGAACTGAGTTTTATAAGGAAGGTAAGCAACATACTTGGACTCAACCTGTGAATTAGAGTTTCAAGATAGCTGGCCATCGAGGTGTTTGTGATTAAATTATACAACAGAATTCTGCATGAAACTAGGAGTTTGACAAAAATGTTCTCTGTGAATAATATTGTACTTCTTAGCTGAAACCCAGACTTCAGTGGCTTTCAAACCCCCCCTCCCCCCCCCAAAAAAAAATGTGATAATGGTTAGCGAGTATGTGATTCATGTTCTGTGAACCCATGATAACATGTCATCTAGTGGACTCAATGCACCATCACCATCATCTTCACCATCATTATTTATAATCACCACCACCGCCGACATCATCATCATGAGCATCACCACCACCAATCATCACCATCAATCATCATTACCACCATGCACCACTGCCACCATCACGATCTCCACCACCAACATCATCATCACTTCCATCAACATCACCATAATCATCATCCCCATTATCATTGCTGTTGCTTGTGCCATTGCTATCATCACCACCTGCATGCACCTGGCCAAAATATAATATTAGGACATATATGCAGGCTACCACCACCACCTATCATTATCATCATTATTATTACTACAATTTATCACCATCATCATTATCACCCATCAATCATCACCTTAATACCATCATCATCATCATCATCATCATCATCATCATTAGCACAGATGAATTTTTCTGCCATCTTTAATAAGTTGTGTTAAAATACAGAAGAGTTTATGATTTCCAATGTGTTTACACTTCCAGTCAAATCAAACTGCAGAAACAAGTACTCATTTTTCATGTCGCCACATATCTACAAGGTGGTTGATGCAATGGCTCATGCTGTAATGTCCACTCGACCCAGGTTGCGGTATGTGGTGGGATGGGACCACAAGATCTTCTGGAGGCCTCTTTCATTGCTGCCATCTGAAGTACAAGATTTGGTTCTCAAAACACCTGAAGGAATAACTAATCGTGATTGATCTATGCGTGTGATTAATAATACAGTCGAACCTCCCCTTGTGACCACCTCTCTTGAGTGACCACTTTTCCAAAATACCAAAATCTCCCCAGTCAATTATCACTATAGTTGGAACCTCCTATAACTGACAAACTCTCGTAGGCAACTGCAACCACTTTTAGAGATGACATTTTGCAATTTTCTTTTGTTTTTAACCTCCCATAAGCGACCACTTGTCACATACGTCCTCATATCAATCCCCTGTCGGGAGTTGCACAATTTGCCTTTGTAAGGTTATCACATGTACATTTTTGAGTAGTTTAGGGGACATGAATGTCACAATTGGAGGTACCAGGTTTCTAGAAATAGACTTGTTCCATTATGCCTTTAGGTTACTTATCACAGGCAAACCATCAAATTAATATTATGGATACTGAAATTATTTTGCCAATATAATTTTGGAATTTAAGTATAAAAACGTTTTTGGGCTACTAAATCTCTGGAGTCACTTTATGCTAATGAGTTCAAAATTTAGACCCCTTGTGACCTCTCGTAAGTGACCACTTCCTGTTAGTGACCACCAAGGCTTGACGTTTTGGGTGGTCCCTTATGGAAGGTTTGACGGTATAAGCTGTCGTAAGGATAAGTAATCATAGAAACTCTTATCTAGGATATCAGCTAGCATGATTCTTTTGTTGTGAATTTTGGTCAACTGAAGATAGAGATGATTCTTGTAACTGATTTCACCTTTTTCTTTCATTAATGTGTTACTTTCAGTGCCTTTTTAGTGGTTTTCATTGTGCCTTAATTAATGCAAAGCATTATTTTGTTCTTTGTGACGTACACCCTCATTAATTTAAGGAGTGCCAACAGCAGACCTAGTACCATCATACATATACTAGGCCAGATTTCAAAAAGACTCCTTAGTTTAGGTGTATTATTCTTACTGCTAAGTCTATTGATATATTTCCAGAAAATTTACTCTGACAAAATATATTACTAAAAGCAATTAACTTGTGTATATCCGATTACCCATACCCATGTGAAGTCATAACCAGCTACAAAATGACAATCAAACAACCTGTTTGTTGGTCACATCTGAACAAGTCTGTTATTTTTGCTAAAAGACCTCCCATCACAGTGGGGGGTGGGGGGCACCTCTGCCTCTGCGGGCCTTGGTTTTGGTCAGTGAACATTGGCCTTAGCTTTAATCAGGTCCAATCACTCACACTCTTTTTCCACTGAGCCCTTCAAATTTTAACCTAAATTCTTTTCTCATTTTCCTTTCAAGATGTTCTGTAGTTGTAAATAGTTCATGTAAATTTCCAATCTGACCAGTTCCCTGGCCGGGACATCATTCCAAGTCAATCCTGATTTTATTTTAGTTGATGTGTGGCCAATGCAAATTGTTGGACAACCGGACCCCAGTAAAAAGAGTAGGCGTGATCAGCAAATACTCCAGGACCACACATCCCGGAAACAAGGATCATACGTGATAACGCAAGCACACTAGAGGAGTGATCCCACCGTGATCACGGGTGTGATCACACTTGTAGTCACGCGGGTGATTTCTGTCACGCTGTCATCACAAGACATTTTTACCCAGTGGAGAAAGAGCGACTTATTTTCGTACTTGAAACGACAATGGACATGCTTGGTCAATTAGTTTCCTTTCTTTTGTCCTTCCAAGGCTTTCTGGTTTTTATTGGGTTTGTTTTAACTTTGTACGTCAGTTTTTGCTTTCTGTTTCGTGACTTTGATGTGTCCAATCTGGAGAAGAAAGCTGTTCTTATCACGGGATGCGACAGTGGATGCTCGCCAAGAAGCTCGATGCGCTGGGTTTGCAGGTTTTTGCTGCTTGTCTGACTGCAGAAGGACAAGCTAAGCTGAAAAATGAATGTTCTCAACGACTTACTACTTTAAAAGTGGATGTTGCTGAGCAGAATGATGTACAGAAGGCTTTGGAAGTAGTCAAATCACTTCTCCCATCCCAAGGTATAGAGCTTATATTATACAGCTGATTGTACAATGTTTTTCTTTTATAGTTTTGAAGATATATTTGAAGATGTATTTCAGTAGATTTAATTTGTTCTACAATAAACTTTAGCAAGATTATGCTTCTAAAAAGTAAGCTCAAGAATTAGCCACAATCGACGGGGTGCCGGGGGGGGGGGGGGGGGGTTCCCTGGGTTCCTGGAAAATCAGGATCGAGGACCTGGGATCGGAGATCGGGGATCGAGGACTACTAAAAAAATTAATAAATACTAATTAAGAAATAAAAGAAAAATAACAAAAAAAAAATTGTAATATTTTACTTACCATAAGTCCTCTAAGCTCGTCCCCCCCTTCTCCCCTGCATGCACATTTTGGGGTAGGGGGTACGGGGTATTCAAAGAGAGGGAGGGTTTCATAGAGAGGGGGCATATTTAATTTGGAAAGTTATACCGTATAACAATGACCTGCACTCATGAACATCATCACCTTTTTCTCATTCCTTTCATTCTGAATTTTTTTTGCACTCCATTTTCTTTGAACGAATACAATGTTAAAATATCTTCTAATGATTCCAGGTTCAAGTTTATGGGCTGTGGTAAACAATGCAGGGATTGGATACCCAGGGCCGATAGAATGGATGACCGTGGAAGAAATGAAGAGAGTTGTTGATGTCAATCTCTGGGGGATGGTTTCAGTGTGCAAAACATTCTTACCTTTGCTAAAGAAAACGGAGGGGCGTATTGTCAATGTTGCGAGTATCTCAGGAAGACTTGCCTCTCCAGGTGCAGCAGCATATTGCATATCCAAATTTGGTGTAGAAGCATTTTCAGATTCTTTGCGTAATGAAATGAGGCATTTTAGAGTTACAGTGCATATTGTTGAACCTGGCATGTTCAAAACCAACATCACAGGGGCTGAAAAGAATCGCAGGTGCCTTCAACGATTGTGGGAAAACCTTGATATGGACACCAGAGAATGTTATGGAGTTGAGTTTTATGAGCAAGGTATGGTAACTTTGAGCGGCATTCTCTTTGTCAAGACCTCCCTCATCCTACCCCTCTCCACCCCACAGAAAAAAGGTTATATTTTTCCACAAATAATTTCTGGGGATGAGGGCTCATCAGACATCACTAAAAATAGAAATTTCAAGGGGTTGGGGTACAAGCAAAAGAAAAACCTTCAATGGAGAATAAACAGCAAACCTAGCCCATGCAATTAAAAGACAAGATGCAAGGTTCAAACCAAGGAGAATTGAAAGAAGGCACTTCCCTTCATTCCCCTCTCTCCCCTCCCATACTACTCAATGTCTCATCCAACAGAAAAAAAACCCAGCCAACTGGCTTTAAGAAAAGAACCGCTCTGAATGAGGTTATTTCAATGATTGAAGCACTTTTTAACTGGGCCATTTTACTGTTGCTTGAGGCAGGGATGAAGTTTATTCTCTATCTCAGTATCCACATTGTTGCCAGGGTCTCTCCTCTTCACAATGTAAACTCAGCACCAGTCAGCCACATGAACAAAATTTAGGTTTCCCTTTCAAAATATCCCTAGACTCGTACACACTGTTTCCAGTACTTTCCTTTATTGGTATTGTGTCTAGACAGGTCAACTGACACAATCTATTGAAGCCTATGTCCCAAACACCTGGATTCAACCTGGACAGTGCATCATGTTGTCACTGTGCATAAGTTCTGTGCATCTTGGATAATCCTTGGGTTTCTTGAGGACAGTCCCTACTAATATAATGCCATGGTTATTTTTGCACGATTAATTACAACAATATGCAACAAGCTGTTAGAATCCAAAATGAAAATCATGGGTAACCATGCTTCAGTTTGGTAAAGAATGCCATAATACACTGTTTTTAAATGTTTTTTTGGATTAGGAGGTGCAAACACAACCTTATTTCAAGTCTTTTGACAATTCCCTTGTCCTCTTGTTCATTTTTTAGCCAAAGAAAGTCTTGTCAAAATTCGACAGATGGGATCGCCACATATTTACAAGGTGGTTGATGCAATGGCCCATGCTGTAACATCCACTCAACCCAAGCTGCGGTACTTGGTGGGATGGGATGCCAAGTTTTTATTGATGCCTCTTTCCTTTTTGCCAGCTGAAGTACAAGATTTAATTTACTACTTCTTCCCAAAGCCTAAACAAATGCCACATCACCAATAAAGTTCACACAAACCAAAGTCAATTCCTTCATTGTATGAAATCAAATAAACTGATGGCAAGTCCAGACAATGAGCTCAGACATCTTAATCAACTGCATTTAGTTGCAACATGCACTGACAGTTACAGAGCATCAATTACAGTTCATTTTCACAGAAATTGGTTCAAATGTTTGCAACTGCTAATGAGCCAAAGCAAAAGTCTCTTGAATGTTTGGTTTATCCACAGAGTTGATAATTATAAACTAAAGGTAAATTCAGGCCACAATAAAGAGATTCGAGTGCTCAGAGTCCAGAGCAAAGGGCTAACGTTCAATTTACCTTGTCAACTCTATTGATAAACCAAACACTCGTTTCTACTCCCCACCAATGCAGTGCAACAGTTTCTTTGGAAACTAACCCCCTAATCCATAAAGTTTATTGAAATCAACCATGGTTGGTTTTGTTGGGCTGCTTGAGTGTGTTGGTCTGGTCACCATTTTCAACTGCCACTGAACTTGGTTGTGACATGGTAATACATCCAAACCATAAGAAATATTCGTACTATAACAATAATTTATATTAATAATATATATATGTACACAGTGATGAACTCTCCTTGAAAAAAGAAATGCTTTCAAATGATAATTAAGTCTAGTAAAATGACAAAACATGTAATCTGATGGTAAGGGAAAATAAAACTAGTTGATTGAAGGGCAGCAACCCTCGTGTTCTATTTTTCATCAGATGATAGAAAGTAACAAGTTTAATGTACCGACAAATGTCCATACGATTGAGGACAAGGGAATCACATTCCTAGACACTATGCTGTTTCCTGTCTCTGATTAATGCAGAGAACTTTAGGAGTGAACCTGGCACAACATCTGATGATCTCAACATTGTTTAGGTACTCTAACCAAAAGGTAGGGCAGTCAACCCTGGTCGTAAACATGATAGTCTGTTATTTTCACTGTAGTAGAGCTCGGAAAGACAGAAGCCAACAATGGTTGCTTGGTCAGCTTGGGGCAAATGGCCATCCATCTACTGATGATTTGCCTACAGTCACTGATGTATCCAATTTCTCTTGTGAATGGTATTTCAATAGACACATAACAAGATCTCATGACAGTCTGGCAGTCACATTCATAACATTCAGAACAGCGAGCGGCTAATCCGACGCTTCACTGACTTCATTGTTCAGCGAAACAAAAGGTTGCTTTTGTTTCTCGTTCAACAAAAGATCTCCAAAGGAGGCCGCTAGGAAAACTGAGTTTTTTGCATACGTTATTTCTCGAAAACGAAGAGCAAACCAATGAAAAAAAAATTACAGGGCAATGTTTGTTGACTAAAACGAAGCTCACATGCAAAAATCGAGACAAATCCGAGAAGAAGAAAAAAAACGGCCTAAAATTCGACGTAGGTCGGTTATGCTCTCAGCCCTTCAATTTACACTGCAATTGCCCCTGTGCCCTGTGTGCAAAGGCTCCTTTCTTCAATTAGGAAGGAAATAATTGTAGCTGTTTCTGGAAATGAAAGTAACCACAGCAAAGAAAGGCAAGGTAACAACTCATTTTATTTATCTTTGGTTGTCAAACTTAACCTGGAAACTTTTCAAACTACAACAGTTAGGCAACTTAATGCAAAATAAAATAATATACCCCAATACTTATGTGCCCTATTTTTATTTTTTTATTTTTTGGGCCTAAACTGAGAACTGTTTAAATTACTTTAGAGGCACTTAGTTCAATGCAACATTTGACATACAATTTTTGCAATAATTACCAAACTTATCTTGGGAAATTTCCCTTATGGAAACAACAAACGGATCCTAATCACACTTATAATTAAGACAAGCAATTTATCATGATAATTAGACTGTACGTTTTACTGTGGGAACTGTGAATTAAATAGCATCAATGTCCAATTCATCATCCTCCTCATCAACAGCCGTGCTGTCAACCTGTGCCTTTAGCTGCTGGGCCTTTGTGTCATAGACAACTTCAACCTCCTCCTCTTCTTCCTCTTCACTTGAATCCTCTTCTTCTGCCTCCTTCAACCACTTGATAAAAGGAGCCACCTTTGAACGTATCTGAGTGCACACTTCCTTGCCCACATACTTCTTGGAAACCTGAGGCAATAGAAAATTCAACTTTGGGATGACTGAGTGCAATTCATGCTACAGTGACCTAGGACTACTTTTGGCATGCATCCCTCCAAAAACATTATAAATGCTTGGATAATAAAGGTTGACCTTCTGGGCCCAGTTGTTAAAGCACCACTACCTTAACATTAACCAATGACTAATCACTGAACATTCTTCCAAAGATTTTTGTCCCTCATTTTTGACTTAGAGTTGTCTTTAATATTAGCATGAAATTAGCTTTTCAAAAAACCACACTGCTTCAACTTCAAACATGACAGTTTTTTTTTGTCATTGAAGGGAATTCATATTCAAATCAGGGTCAGGGGCTGATATTGTGAAAATTTTTTTCAATGCGGGGAGAAGGGTGATAATTCATGGGACTGCTATAATGCACAGAACTGTCATATGCCATATAAAGAAATGTCATACTCCATAGACAAAGTTTTTCCATTTTTGTTCTGACTCTTGTGTTCTTTGTAATTTTATACTTGGGATATTCTGCACCACCCCAATGGAGAGGCCAAAGTGCTTGAACAGAAAAGGCAGACAAAAACGAAACCTTGTAAACAGTTGCATTAACGTACCTTATCATTCCATTGTAAGATCACCTCCTCCTCTAGCAGATCTTCATCATAGAAAGCCTTTAAAATGTGAGCAGCTTTGGGCATCAAGTCTCCAGGGAAAGACTGTCCAACAAGCAACTCAAATGCACCCAATAGGTACTTCTGAGCCTTGTGGTTACCATTAACAAACTGAACAACAAAACAGAAAAAAGGAAGTTACAAATTTAAACTCCACCGGGCCTCTGTGTTGACTGGAAGCGTCTGAGTATTTTCTGTAAAATATGCATTGAGATACTTGAGTTATAATCATTAATTTTGATAGGCAATTGACCTTGGATTGGTTACATAACCATTAAGGGCTTCAAGAAGTACATGTAGCAACTTACCCTCAGAAACAAGGCACGGAATTTGGGGATTTGGCTGACCATGTTCTTATCAAAGAGCACTTCACTAAGGGCCAGCACTGCTTTGTCCTTGATGTCAAGTCTTTCTGCTTCAGTGACAATCTCTTTCACACTCTTCTCTACAGTGTTGGATTCTTTCTTTGCCTAGTATTGAAAAATGACTTGGCATAAGTTTGGATGATGATGATGAGTATTACAATCAATTCACGCCGGACCAGTATTTCCGAGAATGAAATGAACATTTCTCTGGGAATCTTTCCGAAAAAGATGCATTAACAGAAAAAAAAAAAAAAGATTCAAAATACTTGGGAAACTATTGTTATTCTTGAAATACTTAATGCTGCAATGTAAAGAAAAATTCATAGCTTTATACTGTCAATAAACTAGGGAAATCTCTATGGGAACTCTGAAAACAGAAAAAAAAAAAGATTCAAAATACTTGGGAAACTATTGTTATTCTTGAAATACTTAATGCTGTAATGTAAAGAAAAATTCATAGCTTTATACTGTCAATAAACTAGGGAAATCTCTATGGGAACTCTGAAAACTCGTTGGCAATGTTTAAAACTGACATGTAAATTTCAAAACTCTGTTAAATTTTCAAAAATACCGGTCACGCATGACATGAATTTACTGTAATATTGCACAAATGAGCTGGAGAGCCTCAAAGCAATGATGACAGTTTAAACTATATCTCTCATGCTCTTAAATTAGTTTGAACCCACTCAAATTTCCACTAGAAAGCTGGAAAATTTAAACTCTTCTCATTCTTATGAAGGTGCTCTCAAAAGCATTGAGCTTACATCTATACGTCCACTTCTATTGGCCAACAAGGTATCATCAAGTGTCATTTTAATTAAGAAACTATCTTGAAATGTTTCCTTTTATCTACAGGTTACATGATCCACAACCAGCTTACCTTGACAAAAGAATAAAACAAATTGAATCGCTCTTCCTGTGGCTTCTCAGAGTCATCAGTCAGAGCTAATCCTTTGACTCCTGATGTAAGATAGCCCATTCTCTGCTGAACTGCTGCTTCACTGGTATCCACACTCCAATCGTCATCAGCTGCCGCAACAGGCTGCAAAGAAAATTTACAAATAAATATCAAGAAATTTCAACAAAGACTTGAATTAACTGAAAAGAAAGTTAAACTATAGTTGTTTTGAGGTCAATAGGGGGGTAAAAATGACAACAACTACCGGTTGTATGATACCGTCATAACATACACACCTTTTTGTTAAAGTCAGGGTTTTCAATGCCGTTTTCACCTGGCTGCATTGGATTGTGGGTAGGGCTTGTCTCTCCATTCTGATGCCCTTTCTGCTTTTCTCTGCGGCGCTCTTTTTTGTCCCTGAAGAAAATGGCATTAACATAAAGGAACAGCAGAAACCTGGCATAGAACAAGTACTAAGCAGAAAATTAATATTAAGATGGGTACACTGGGACTTACAGAGTTATTGTTTGCCTGAAAGCCTGAGGTTAATGCCCTGGCTAAATGATCAAACATTTCCATCCAACATCATGTTCGTCACACAAAAAGTTTGGAAGCTAATTGGGCAAACAATCATCCAACCACCCATTTTGACAAAGTGAGCCCACATTAACACTGATGATGTGACTTCACTAGTTTTAACGTCACACAATTTCCATTTGCGATTGGTTGCTTTTTCCCACTTGTGCAAGCCTTGTTGACAGAGGTGGCTAAATGATCAAACATAGAAAACAATTTAAACGCGAAATTGAGAGAGGTGGCTAAATGGTGAAACATATTCTTCCAACACGCTGTTGGACTAAAATGTGTGATCGTTAAGCTGAGGCTTAGTACTACAAAAATAAACAAAAGCATTAGGGTAATATGATGGCAGTGGTACATTTGACTTTTGGCTGCTCCCTGACAGGTGCAGATGGCATGTTACTCACTTTTTGGAAGGTGTGGCTGCTCCCTCATTTGGTGGATTCTTACAAATAAAAGTGATAAGCCTGTGCTGCATGTGAATAAAGCCATTATATCCACAAGCTTTGCATGTCTGTCCAATCCTTTCTTTGCGTGGTTCAACAACCTGCAAAGTGAAATAATAAAACAAGCATCAGTTTCTAAGGGGATGAAGAACACAGGATGAACTTTTCTAAATATGTGCACAAAATCACTAGAGCCTCCTTCTCTACAACAAATATTTTGGGTAACTTGCCAATGTATCTCTAACGGCAAATGGCAAATTCATTCAGCTATTTTCCACAGAACTGCTTCTGAACAGTACACCACGTACAAAACTTTATTTATACACCTGACTTCATTGCTGTGCTCAAATCAACATTACTTTTTAAACATGATCAGCAGTCCAGATTACAGAAAACGTTTAACTTCCCGAGATAATGTCGACATTTGGAACATAAAGATGCACACACAGTAATGGGTCAGCCCAGTAAAGAGCTGTAAAAGAGCATTCCTACTGTACTTTTTGAGTAAAGGCCAGATGCTATTTAAATATTTTGAAAAACAAACAATGGAACCCTACTAGAACAGTTTCAGGATTGTCGCAGTCTGGGCACAAGACAAACTTCTCAATAAAACCATCCAGTATCTCTTGCAGCTTGTCTGCATCATGTGATCCATTTACAATGTAACGTTCATTCTTCAAGTCAATCTGGGTTTGTGCTCCCAACTCACAACCAAAGTACTTGGTTGGATCTAAGGGAAATAAAACAGTTGCATGTTAAAAAACGGCTGATGTTACATTAAAAATTCAATTAATGAACACTGTCTACTATAACTCCTGCACTTTTGCTTCAAGCAACACAATAAATGCAAATTTTTAAATTTTACTTACACAGAGCTATGGGCAATTATTCTACACCCAGTCAATGTAAGACTTCACTTTGCTCCCATTATCTTGAACACTTTTAAAAACCTATTCAATTCCCACTTTCTCAAACAAACTGTTGCTTCCCTTCATTTGACTATTTGAGACAGTGAGTCTCCAGTATATTACAAGTCAAACTCACTTAAGTGACTCACACTCATCAAGATTGATAGCACTACATCAACAACTCCAGCAACCAAAAGCACAACCATTTTATCCAAATCAACTTGCATCAAACCTAAATGCAAGTAGATAACCTTTCTACAATAAGAAAAATTCCAAACTATACCTGACAACAGCACATTGTTTAAAGGACGTCAAGGGTATCTGGCGTTCATGCCTGACTGTTTTCTCACAAGAAGTTCACTCCAAATTAATTTTATTATAAGGACGCAATAACACTAAAAAGAATATTCCCTTACATGCAGGTGGCCTCTGTAATGCTTTTGCTATGTCAACCATATTGACAATAACTGTTTTGATTCCATTTCCTTTTCCTTCCACCTGCAGGATGTTAACAAAACAAGACCTTTTCTAAAATCTCTATATAACACCATAAGAAATGTATGGAGAATATGCATGTTGATAATGGGCTCAAGATTTTCACTCAGAGCTGTAGCCTTAACAGGACATAGTATCCTTCCAGATACTCATTCTGATTTGGACGTTTTACAAAATTGGTTGGATGTTTGCCATCTGAGATATTTCACCTGAAACAATTCACTGGCATACATAAAGTCCTAACACAAAGGTTTTGCATGGTTTACGACTGTCCAGAAAAGCAGATAGCAAGGGCTATTGGAATCCAAAAAGAAAACCGAGGTAGCCACAATTGAAGGGGTGTGTGGAAAAAAGCCCCAAGTGACATCAAATAGACTACTTAATTCTCCTGGCAAATTGCCTTGTTCTTCCTTAAATGAGCAAAGGAGAATTTGACTTGAGATCAAACGTCACTTAGGGCTTTTTTCCACACACCCCTTCAATTATTTTTATTCTAAAAAAATTTAAGTTTTTTTTTTCTGAGATTGGAGCACAGAATGTGTCTGCACTAACAAAACGAGGTACTGCCCTTTCACATCTTTAATGTATTACAGAGAAATTAACCTCTTAGTTTCTTCTAACTGAGGGAGTCTTTCTACAACCAGAAAGGAAATTTCATGTGTTTAATTTAATTAAGAGGAGATCCCCCAAAAAGAACAATTTCTGACTGTGCAAACTTTACCTTAGCTAAGAGTTTTGGCATCTTGTAACGATAGAACTGGTCGGTGTTCTTTCTGTTGACATTGACGAGAGCCATGGTTGATTACTTCTTTCTATAAGCTTTCTTTTTGACAAATGCTTGTAGTGATTGCAATTACTGCAACGATTTTTGCTATAAAATATTTTCCCTGATAAATTCATAAAAGTTCTTTGTCTTGTTCGTTTGTTGGGACGAGGAAGGCGTTGTAGCCCTGTTTTAGTTTCTTTGTGAAAATGAATCTTGAGTCTGCTCAACCGAGTACAACCTAGGTTTAAAAAAAAATGAAGTTAGCAGGATGGAAATGAGATGTGGCACTACTAGTGTAACCTTCACGGCAATAAAACGTAAAAAAAGAAAAAAGAAAAACAAACATGATCCCTTTCTATATTTTTCACTTATTACAAAAATCATTCAAAATACACAAGAAGTCCATTATTACTAAGTTCTGAAATTACTAAATTTAATTGGTATCGATTTAAATCGATTTTAAAGAGATTATTGAAAATATCGATCAGGGCACCATTTTACGAAACAAAGGCCACTAAAATTTTTGTTAGGCACTCACAAATAAATTTACTTCTGTTCACAGCCACACTATAAACCTGCCAAATACTTATTGTTTTGGTATACAGAGTCACTGGGAAAATAAACCAGAATAAACTAACAAATATCAAGATTTGTTCCACATAAGCTTAAAAAATTAGCGGATACGACTAGAGTTTGCATGAATTCCCCAAATGTATCTTCTAATTCACAATTTTTTTTAAAAAATCACAAGATTAAAAATAGTTGTTATTAATTTTTTCCTAAAACAACTTTAACGGCAAACAAGAGCGTTTTTTCTTACCTTCTGAGCACAAAAACGTCATAAATTGCCTTGAGGTGACGAAATCCTCGATAACTCCGTTCACTGCAATCGTGCTTGCACGCACTTCAGGAGGAAAACGTGAAGAAAATAAACCTGAAAAGGACAGGAAATTGTCTTAGGCTTTCATTAGTATAAAAAAACCACGGCTATATACACTACAGATTAAGAAAAGAGCATTTAAATCCCCACAAAAAATTCACATGCTAAACTCACAAAGATCTCCGCGGCAAGATGGCCGAAGTTAGTGATCTTAGTATCACGTGATGCTATGACGTCAAATTCACGCCCAGTCTCCCACAAACAATTCGGTCCCAACTCTCAGGTTTCCGTTCTTCCATATTTCTGATCCATTTCTCATTTGTTCAGACATGTTTGTTTATTCCTAATCGTAGGTTTCTTTTCGATCATGTCTCTCAGAAATCGAGTTATGTTTGAAGTCCGTTAGGATCGAGCTACGAGCTCTAGCCTGGTAGAAAACTTACTTTATTTTACGCACCGAAGTAACTAAATTCCGAAGCGATTTTTGGGGAATCTTTTGTAAAGTGAACGAGTAACCGACTTGTGGACAGTACCAGAAATGGAGGCGGACTCTAATTTTCCTTTGAAGGACATCACATCAGTGGTAGAAGTTTTCAAGACAGAACTTGCAAAAGCTGAACCAAACTTGGCCAAGTTATCTATCATTCTGGGTTTCTTCGAAACTGCACTAACTTGCAAAGGTTCGGCAAATAGCTGCCCAAGCTTGGATAAAGAAACCTTCGATGCTCTCGGCGGCAAATTTCAGGCTTTGATAAAGAAAGATTTGAATGTGAACAAAGAGCAAAAGCCAGCAACAAGGGAATTCATTATAGATGTCGCGGATCTCGTCTGGAGTTGTCTTTCAAAGTCATATTTTAAAGACAAACCCCACATACAAAACTTATACAGCTTTTTGACAGGTAAATTTGGGTATCTTGAGTTCATAGTTGTAGCGTTTTTTTGCTACAAATCGTTTAATGGCAAGCTCATGTAATATGGGTAGATTAGTGTTTTTACAAACGGGTACGAGGTTAATATATTTAATGCAGAGTTTTATATCTATCCGAATCCTAAACTCTGTAATGTTTTTGTTTAACTTTCATCAATCGTCGTCATGAGTTAAAAAGACCGAGGTTTCTTGATTTAAGGCCAGGTTAAACTGTACATTTTCCACTTCACGAAGTGGAACGAAATCGTTTGGTTTTGGTAATCCTTCCTTGAGGTGATCGATTGTATTCATTGCAGTAAACCTATATTAATAAATTAGTACTTATTTTTGTCTGAAGGTTTGCTGTAACCATTCAAGTCAAACAGTACAAATTTTCTTGATAATTGATAACAGTGTGTTACGTTGTTTGTGTATTTTGTACGATTAATGTGTTGCAGAAGATGTCAATGGGGAAAAGGTGTAGACAGTTGAAATTTTATGAGTTAGTGGTTTATGATTTCATGTACGATTAGATGTACATGTTCATTCTTTTGATGCCCAAATATATCGGTTGTGCTCATCTTACTTTTTAAACTTTGTCATTTGTCTCCTATATACTGCAAAACATATGCATTGATACTGTGAAGGGAGCTGAATTGTCGAAACATGAATTTGAACTCTGAACTTGTAAGCAAACTGAGATTTTTAATTGTTTTCTTCAAGATTGAAGTCTGGAATTCAAATCCCAGAGTGTGATGGGGTACTCTTCTTTTGGTGGGCGTGTCCCAGGTGTCCAAATCCTGACCCATTTTCACACCTAACTATATCATTTTCCACAGCCATTTTCAGACCTGGCCTCTGAATCTCACACTTCTTTCTAGACCAGAAATGCTTTCCATTTAGCCAAAGCTTTGGTTTTGTCAATCAAAATGCAAATAGAATGTGTGGATACCAGAAATTTCTGTGTGCCAATCGGCTTTGATCCGGCAACTAACTGTATTTTCAAATAGAGGAGTTTCTCTTCTTCCAGACTGGGAAACAAATGCTGTCATATTAGCACCATCCTTGATACTCCCCCACCATAAAGTAGTGCAGCCACTCTCCATATATATCTCAGTAACAGAGGCAACTAAATTTGGATCAAGACTCACTAAATGGAGTGGGGTTCAGAATAGGAATAAATTCACTTCCCAGTTCAAGTCTTTATTTCTGTTCTTTTGTTCAACTTTTTCTCATATTTTTACAGGGAATCGTTTGGACTGCTTTGGTGTTGCTTTTGCTGTAGTCGCCATTTGTCAGGCACTGGGTTACAATGATGTTCATCTGGCGCTGTCTGAAGACCATGCTTGGGTGGTGTTTGGTGAGAGCGGCAAAGAAACAGCAGAGGTTACATGGCATGGGAAAGGTAACGAGGACAAACGGGGCCGTCCTGTTGACTTTGATGACAGCACTGCCCACAGCTGGTTGTATCTGAGTGGGTACCCTGTGAAATGCACGCGTCACATGGAGGTGGCATCCATAGTATCATCTATTAACCCTAACATCAGCAGCACAACCGATAGTGTGGAGTTGGCAAGTTTGCAGCAGGTAGAATGTTTACTTAATTAGCACTTAACTTTAGTGGTGTGCAAATCATCAATTTTGTTATAAGTGATAAGTGATCCAAAACCCTTAGCGATGGTAATCAATTAAAATTGATGTAAGGGCACTGGTGTTGGAAAATGTATTAATATTTATTTGAGAAAAGTATGAAAAGGTCAAAATGTATCAGCAGATTTATATGATTTTAGATTATCAGTGATTGATCAGTTGGGACAATTCAAATAATCCCTGATGTTCGACTGCAAAATTTTAACCAACGTGTGTCAGTGCTAATTTTATACCATTCTTTCAGAGTAATGGAATAAATGAAATGCACCTCCTATGCCCCTCCCTCTCCCCACCCCTTCTCCTTTCCCCTCCACCCCCACACACACAAAAAAATACATGCATATTGACAGTCAGTTTTAGACTTGTCTGTAACTGTTTTCTGTGGGAGGATAGTGAGACATGTCGTTCATTCCTAATTTATTTCTTTGTTTTATCAACAGCAACTCCTTTGGTTACTCTATGATCAAGGCCATCTTAAAAGGTAATTCATTTGGGGGATTTTTTGTTGTTGTCAATATCGAGAAAACTTAAAATCTTTACAGAAATCCTAAGTGACAGAGTTGTCTTCTATGAAAAATTAACTCTTGTCACGACTCAGGGGCAGAAGTTAAAGCATTTTAAAACAGAAAAATTGCTGAAATCACTCTGGCTATGAAGGTGACTCATAGCATATAATATGTTTGACTGAAAGGGCAAGAAGTAGTTTTAATAGTAGTTCTGCCTAATTGACTTGACTTAGTCTTCTTTGCACCTATGTGACACATAAGACTGGGACAAGGATTTTCTATTTCTCTCTGTCAGTTGCAATCACCATGATCTCATTCCACGTCTTTCCTGTATTTCTGACTAATGGCTTTGACTAGATGTATAGACCTTTGTCCCTTGTGGCCATGTTGAGTCTCAGAGGAATGAAAAGCTTTGTTTTTGCATGGCAGGCCTTGCCCAGACGCGAATTCAGTGCTAGTTTTGCCATGCAAAAACAAAGCTTTTATTCTTCTGAGACTCAACATGGCTTCCAAGTGACAAAGGTCTATTAAAGTAGATGCTTGTACGTCATATGGGTCATTAATGTCATACATTTTGTTGTGACCAGACTTTTGTGTGTGTGTGTGTGTGTGTGTGTGTGTGAGAGAGAGAGAGGAAAGACACAATTGACATTCTTTTGCAAATGATTAGCTATTAATATCAGAACGTCAAGTATATATGAAGCTGCACATTTTTACCTGCTGTGATTTAAAAAAAAAAATAAAGTTGTCTTCTAAAAACACCCATCTCTGTTCTAGTCTTGACCAACCAATTCTCAACACTTGTTGCACAAGAACTGCAGACTATTAGCATTCAACCAAGTACATTTTCTTTTATAGGTATCCATTAGGCTTGGGCAACCTCGGCGACTTGCAAGAAATATCGCCAACTCCTGGTCGTCCATCAGCTGAGGAGATCCTCAAAGAAGGCATCAGAGTGAACCAAACACTGTACAAAGATCAACATGTTTATCCCTACACGTACCTTGCTGGATATTATTACCGACAGAAGCAGTACATGAAGGCCATGGACTGTTGGGTGAAGGCTGCATACATTGCCGGAAAGTAAGTCAAATTTAGATGTTCCATTTAGAAAGCTACATGTAGAAACAGCATGCAGAAGTAGGTTAATAATTAACCCACTTCTCCAAATAATAATTATTAAATTTGAAAGGTTGGAACCATGTTGGGTTCTACAGTTATCAAGGATGGCGCAGTGGTGAGAGCACTCACCTCCCACCAGTTTAGCCTCGGTTTTATTCCTGGTGTCACATGTGGGATGAGTTTGTTGCTGGTTCTCTCCCTTGCTCCGAAGGGTTTTTCTCTGGATACTTCATCCTCTCTCCCCAGTAACCAACACATCCAAATATGAATTTGACTTGGAACACATGGACACATTTGAAATGAGTTTCTGAGAGCTCTTAGGTATCCCATGGGTAAAAACATCACATTTACAACAAATTTTATTTTACTTCATATCAAAACTCCTTATTCTTTAAGGTCCTGGGACTGAAGTCTAATAATAATAAATTTTATTATTAGTAACAATGTTGATACTATTATTATTAGATTATTAGATTATCATTAGATTGTTATGTATAATTTTATTACTGTGATGTGCTTTTGATCATATTTAGATGTAAAAAGTGCAATATAAGCACTTAGAGAAGGGTCAAGCAGGACTTCCCTAGACTCAGCAACTATAGATACTTTATTATTGGGCTGATTAATAGGGGTTTATGAATTTTTCTCATTTTAGTGTATGATTGGTCATATGAATGACTTGCATTCTTTTTTTAAATTTATTATTATTACTTTTTAAAAAAATTGTGCTTGAAAATAGCTCTGCTGCGCTTTGAAATTTTCTTTCTCTTTTTTTAATCACGATTGAACTGTAAATAGGTTTTTTACTATTCTTTTTTCTACTTTTAACTTGTAGATATCAATTTTCCTTGTAATATTTTAATAAATAGATCTATTAATTTAAATTTTAATTATTATTATTATTATTATTATTATTATTATTATTATATGCATACTTACAGCTGGCTATATCCATTATTGTATGGATTATACAGACTTTAATTATTTAATGTAGTGAGAGACCCTTTTGTAATTAGGTTATACTATATTAGCCTTATTTTATTATGGGTAATACCTTGTACTCATGTGGGAATACCGAATAATTAGTGTTGCTGTTGTTGGTATCCCTGATGTCTGTTCTTCTTTTGTTCAATCTTTGCCAAATTCAGTCACCAACATACAGCTATATTTAGTACCAGCCAAAATAATCAGTCTGACTAACACTTTACTCTCTCTTTTAGGTACAACTATTCAAAAGGAGATGAGGAGATGTTCAAAGAATTTTATGAAATAGCTAACGACTTTATCCCGAACATCCTCAAGATAACATCTTCTGGCAAAGGTGAAAACAATGGTGCCACCAATAGCCCCAATCTCGCTGAAGACCCAAGTTTCCTTTCTCTTGTTCTTCAGTTTTACGACGGCATTTGTCTGTGGGAAGAAGGAAGCCACACCCCTGTGTTACATGCAGACTGGGCAAAGAAGCTTGTGCAGTCGTTGTCCAAGTTTTCTCCACTATGTAGATCTGCACTGTCATCTGAACGTGCAGGAAAATTATTACCAAAGCCAGAGACAGTGAAGAATGATACACCAGAAACAAAGTCATCCATAAGTGATGGCGGACCATCATCTTCCAACAAAGTTGAGAACAGTAACCTTGCAGCAGCTAGTGTTGCAAACTCTAAAGGAGCAGTGGTGTTAAACCTTAGAAGTGAAAAAATGAGGGGTATGCGAGATTTGCTGACAACCAGTGGCAAAATTAACACCAGTGCAATCAAGCTGCAGCTGACAGCTCAGTCCCAAGTGAGTGTACCAAAGAATCGACGGAGGTCCTCGTTTAAAACAGATGACTATGTCTATGACTTTGAGGAGGAAGCTGAGGGGGAAGATGAAGAGAATGACGAAGAAGAAGAAAGGAGGCCAAGGAAAGCTATGAAAGCAGATCGAGATTTTGTTGCACATTAAGTTACCAGTCAATCAAGCTGTACACATAGTCCGAGGACACACAGGGTGTGGGTAGGAGGAGAAGAACCCCTTTCTGCCTATTTGTTCTCACCATTTTTGGATCCTTTTTCGATTGATAATACAAATCCAAGACAATACCAAAAGACAATGCCCCACAAGGAGACAAAATACAAGGTGCTCTGACTGGAAGTTGTATTAAGACCCCATTTTTTGCCCTCTCTATTCTGGATCCTCACCCTTTCCTTTTTCCCACAATGTGAGAAAGCTTTTTTTTCTAGTCTCTGTTTTCTTTTCTCTAATAGCCTCAGGCATGAATTCAGACTGGTTTCCACTGTTTTATGGAAAATGGTCAGATTTTTGACAATAAATGGACATTTTTAAGTTACTATGGAAAATGCCTGTCACTGGGTCTTGAAAACCCAGCAAATGGCACTTTCAGGAGTTAAATTTTAAACATTTTCTGGGGGAGCATCCCCCTACATCGCCCTAGAACCTTCTGCCTTTCAGACACTTGCATTTTCGGAAAATGGTCACATTTTTTCCTGGATCCATGCTTGAGCCTCCATACATCTTCTTGGTTTTCACCTCCCTTCTCAAGTATAATAAATCTTCTTGATTTTAACTATTACCTACAGTATGGATATTGAGGTAGACAACTATCATAATTTGATTATATTGTGCATACAAATGGAAAAATCTGGGCTCCAAGTCATGATCATTATTTTTATAGTAAGAAAATATTTGTCTTAACTTTCATTCTTATGTACAATATTTACTGTTAAAACTTACTGCCTTTTCAAGCTGTGATCATTCTATTTATACAAGCAAAGACTCTGGTGTTATTTTGTAATGCTCTGGTCAATTTAAAACTTCAACATCCCCTCACCAGGCATTTGAACTTTTAAAGATGGGAATGTTCCCCATGGCCAAAAAGCTATTTAAATGCTTTACACTTTAAAAATGCTCAAATGCTCTTCCTCAAGGAAACATTTACAGCTTCATGCAATCAGTTGCTGCTCATGCTTTGCAGAGAAATATTAATAATCAAAAACTCTTCGAAGCCCTGTTTGAATGAGCCATTCACCCACAAAGATGAAATTCTGTCCCTGCAAACTCCTCAACTCCCCAAAACCAGGAAAAAAACGTGAAAATTATGCTAGCCAAAAAAGATGACTCTGTTTCAAATTCCTCACTCTTCAGGCACATTACACAGTCAAATCCCATGCCCCAGGAAGTGGGGGGGGGGGGGGGGGAGGGGAGGTGAGTTGAAGGGTCAAACGTGATTGGTGCATAAGTCGTCTTCTTTACCTGCTGTCTTTTGTACAGATTTTGACTGACTTCAAGATAACCAACATTTATGGGCACATATTCTACGTAATAACTACAATTAGTATTTTAAAATGTACTTTAGAAAAAATACAGACATATAACATGTAGTCATAGCATTCATTCATTAACTTAAACATAAATATCCTCATATGTAAGAACAAAAGTGTCACTTTGATGTGACTTTGACTATCAACTTAGTCACAAATTTTATTCCATTGACACATTTTAAACCAAAGGGCTTTAAATTATACCAATAGCACACTATAATATCAAAATTGAAAACAGCTTATGGTGTAGTAAAAATGAGGGGCTGTATGGTGTGGTAATCTTGTCAATGCATTGA
The DNA here is from genome assembly GCF_977016875.1 of Pavona decussata. Taxonomy (NCBI): domain Eukaryota; kingdom Metazoa; phylum Cnidaria; class Anthozoa; order Scleractinia; family Agariciidae; genus Pavona; species Pavona decussata. The sequence continues at coordinate 4,919,471 of NW_028145484.1, read as the reverse complement.
GTGCATGAAACATACTAGGTTATTAACATAATATACCAGTACATAAGGATTTTACAGTGTGACTGTTTTTACAAATAAACAATCCCTTTCTTAGTAAATCGCTGTTTTCACTGTTTTAGTAATATTTGATTGTATTCATATAATTTCTTGGTTTTGAACTGGATCTTAGTAGCTTGCATGCAAGGCTTTAGTGGTGAAATATATTCAAAAATGTTTTCTTGTGAAAAGATATTTTTAGATGCTGTTTGCAATCTGTGTGTATTCAGTAGTCTAAAACCTACATTGTTTCATACACAACCAGCCCAGTTTTAACTACAAATGATTGACTGGCAATACCGAAAACACAAAAAAATGGAAACTCAAAGATTATAGAGGATTATACGTGCCGCTTCCTCCACTGCCATTTCACAGTTCCCCCACAATAGCCTCCATTGCAAAGATAGTTCCAGTTCAGTTTCAATGTCCGTCGATGGACTTAGGCCTTCCCCATTGACCTCCACTGAACCACGTTTTGCGCAACACGGTGCCAGTGCTTTAGGAAACTATCTAAGTCATTCCTCCATCTCGTTCTTGGTCTTCCTCGGTTCCTTGTGTGTCCCCGGGGCATCCAGAACGTAATGTGGGTTGTCCAACGGTAATCTGTTCTTCTCGCTACTTGCTACATGACCAGCCTAATTCCATTTGAATTCAATACTGAAGAGTATGGTCTATTGTGTTCCACTTGGTTTGTGGCTGGGGTTGGTGGGGGGAGTTGGGAGAGGTGGGTCATGATCACTCAAGTAGATTTTAAGTGGGTATGTGTCACCGGTGACTCCAAATTTGGACCCTCCTTTAGAAGGGTTTTGCATTGCAAGTAATACTCGGTGCTAGAGACAGGCAATTTTTATACCCATTTCTAGATATGATAATTACTTCATGACAATCTACTGTGTGTGGCACGTGGTATGCAGCAGATAGTTTGCTATAATCATTATTTTTAAAACAAACATTTTGTGAAGCAACTTCTCTATAATTAGGTTGAATCGCCGCTCATATTTTGGAAAGAAAAAAAAAAATCCATGTATCTGCATTCCCCATCCTTGAAGATAACTTATGGGGGGGTGGTTGACCCATATTTTTGCATAGTACCTTATATCTTGCTTTTCATGTTTACTTGCATTCATCCTTCCATATAACAGATCCTTGCAGTAATCCTATGTGAAAATATGGCTGATTCACTTAGTTTGGAAACTCCTTACTGTCTGTTTCAGAGAAGTTAGTTCAAAATAAGCGACCCGAAATTTTGTTTCTTTATCTTTTAAATTCTCCTATCCCTCCCCCCGCAAAGATCCATACCTACCCCCCCCCCCCCCCTTTGCATAAGTTATGCTTTTGCCTCGTTGTCAGTCAACGCATTTGTGGAAGATTTTGAGGGGAAGACGAACGCCAAGGGTAAACGCTATGATTTGGCGAATTTCTTTGCCGTAACGGGATCGAAAAGTTCGGTTACTCAGAAAAGATGGGGATTGCTATAATTTAATGAACGTTTGGGAAAGCAAAGCTAAAGTTGGAGCGTAATCTTGGAGGAGAAACCGGTGCGTTCGAAGTCAAGGACGTTGTTGTAGACGCCATTTTCCCACTTCAATTGTATCGAATTTGCCGTCATTCGTGATAACACTTCATAGGATAAATATGACGAACCTTGAGGGAAGCAAAAAATGGACGCAGGACGAAATAATCAACAACACGAAAAATGTGGTACGAGGATTAGAAACCTTGAAAAATGAACACTCAGGAATCCTGAATAATCTGAACTCGCGACACGAAAAAAATGAGGGTGAATCGGAGTTGGAGCGAGAAAAAGGATCGATCATTCAGGAATCGATTGAGAAGATCGAGCTCGGGTTAGGAGAAGCGCAGGTATGGATTCTTTGTGTTAAAAGTAGACCACTTTTTCTGTTATTTCGGATGGATGGATGTTAAAATACGATTGTAATCATAAACACCCCGCTTCTTTACTCTTATCTTAGCATGCAAGCTTAGGAACGTTCAATTGCTCCTAACAATTTTTGACGGGTAAAGATCAATTTGACTATAAACATCTGCTACGTTTAAATGCCATATATATGTATATATTGTTTCAGTTTCTTGACCATCGATAGATAGATGGTGGATAGATTGAGATGAATATTTCTTGATGAAAGTTTATAATTTTATTCATGTACCCTCTTTAGCTAGAGATATCAAATGGCAATGCAAATTTTTGTCGTTTCCAATTTCAGTTAATTAATGAACTTTGCAGCTTTGAAGTGCTGTTGAGGGCTACCACAGACCAATAATTTCTCTTTTCATTTTGATTTTGACATACCCTTCATATGAGAGAAAAGAGCCAAATTAATTAGCGTCACCTAAATTAAAATAGCTTTTGCATAAAGATCTTTCTAGAATCTTTCTTATAATGAAAAAAGAAAATTAAAAAAACTACCACAAACTAACCTGTGAGCTGGTGATCCTCTTAGAGGAACGCTCAAAGTTTGTTAGCAATCCAAACGAGGATGGTTTATCGTTTAAAAAAATTGTTTAAATATTGTTAAAAAATTTCCTTGTTTGCTGTCAGACACAACTCACTGAAACTACAGTGCTAATCACTAAGTGATTGGTTTAAATAATTTAATAGCAGACTCGCCAACTTATTTTGGATTTATGACAGGAAAAAAAATATACCCCTGGTTTGGCTTTCAGTGCTTACATGTAGCCTTGTAAAGGGAAAATTTTCAATCACAAAAATAAATTATTATTGATTAAAAAAAAAGGGAAAATTTTCAATCACAAAAATAAATTATTACTGATTAAAAAAAAATGACGATGTCAGTTTGTTGTGCTGTAGGCAATATTGAAACTGTTTTTTTGCTGAAGACTATTCAGGCAGTGTCAGTGAATGATGACTGCAGATTGCCAAACTGTACATTTTGTGGTCAGAATACCACTTCCCTAATCTCTTTTGATTATGTGAATTTTCAAGGGTAATTGTAACATAACTTACTATATACATTCAAACTTCGTTGAAACTGATACTATACACGTTCTCATGCCAATATTTTCTATTTATCTTTAATGATCCTTGTTCTATATTTATCTATTGGCTCTTGTACTGTTACCAAAGGAAAACAACATTAAGATTTATTGTTTAGAAAGAGCAAGCATTTTTGAAGAAAACACGATTTAATGAAATAATAAATCAAGCTTAAATGTCAGTTATTAATTTGCATAATGGTTACCTAGCTATTCAAAGAATGTAAGACATTGCAGTTATCCCCAATATAACCAGTTTTGACATGATAAGACATTTTAATTGCTACATACATTGCCTGTTATAGTATTATTAAGTAAATGAGACTTGCTTATATAAATAGTACTTGCCAACAGTGGTCATAATTTATCTCAAAACGGTATTTCTCTGTTGTATCAATAAATCACTAATTTGAAAGGTACGTGTTCAAGTCATAACTATTTGAACTATGACTGGCGATGAAGACCTTGCTTTTAAACACCAAACTATCTTGATTGATAGGCTATGAGTAAGCAGTGCTTAGAAAATGTGTTACTTCCTTCAAATGGCATGTAAAATCTTCCTGCTGACTAGAAAGTGAAAGCATTATTTAAATCACTTTAAGGAATTTTATCCTTATACCAAAAATGTTTTTTAACAGTCATGTCACTTTGTTAAGGAATTTGACATTATTCGATTCTTTGTCATTGAGAGACTGAGATTCTGGAACTTTGAGCACCAGAAATATTCTGAACTGAACTCGCAAGGATTAATCAATTAAAAGGTATTTTACAGCATCTTGTCAAGAAATAAGTGCTGACTTCTCATTTTGTAGGTTAGAAACTTTGATTGATAATTATTTAGAAACAAATCAAGTAGTGTTTCAATACAATATGAACACTTAACCCTTTCACTCCCATGGGAAATGTCGTATTTTTGTAAAACGGCAACTGTGAACCCCTACACCAACTGTAATACACCAATTAAAAGGTTTTATCAGGGGCATTGTATAAATCATTCCAGCTAAGACAAAGGAAGTAACAGAAGAGAATGAAAAGTGTTTAAAACGAGAAAATATAAACCTTAAAATACATTTCACTTCTCGTATACACTGGGTATACCCCTAAAGTAAAGCTTAATTTGCAGATCTCAGCACATAGTTTCTTGTCAAATGGTGACTTGGTCTTTAAAGTGTAAGAGGAAAAAGTTACAAAAAATGGAGGGGTGGTTAATCATGTCTTATGTAGGAGGGGGGTACGATTTTATGCTTCCATTGTGCAGATCTCTCCAAGATCTGTTTGGTGTCCAAATTTGATACAAATTGACCCAACATTGGGCACGTAATGAATTTTTGTGCCATATGGCACTCTTGGGAGTGAGAGGGTTAATTACTAAGACACTTAGATCTCTTCCTTTATGGACTTTGTAGATTTGGAATATGAAATATCATTGTGAAATTAATGTCTTCCTGTTCAAGCTACATTCTACACAGACCGCCATGTTTTGATATGTTGCTGAAATAAAACATATTACAGTCAAACTTGGTCATTATAGACATTGTACAGACCAGAAACAGTCATTGCTATTGTTATCAGGCTTGCGTGTTAAGGGGGTTAATTTTTGGGAAAAAGCATAAAAACAAGTTTACAGAATAATATGAGTGTGTGCTAAGTGGAGTTCAGTTGTAATTAAGAATTTATGGTTGTTAAATATTAGACTGCGAACAGGCTCTTATTTTTCTTATAATTAAATTAACTTTTCGCGTGCCCTGCTTGGCTCTGAGGAACAAAGGACAACCGCTGGCAGTCTAGTTACATATTGATACTAACAATTAATTATACATTGTTAAATTAAACTCTCAGCTCATCCAGTACTTCTGTGAATGCAAGGGGCTATTCCCCTGTCAGGTGAAAGAGATGATGATAAAGTATTTTTTCTCTATTCGTATCAGGTTATGATGGCATTATGTAGCCATCTTAGCACAGTCGAAGCAGAGAAACAGAAGTTAAAAGCTCAAGTGCGAAGGCTTTGCCAAGAGAATGCATGGCTCAGAGAAGAGCTTTCAGTCACACAGCAGAAACTGCAAGAAAGTGAACAGAAAGTTGCCCAGCTTGAGGAAGAGAAGAAACACCTTGAATTTATGAACTCGATTAAAAAATATGATGACGTAAGTGTCTTTCATTTTTGATTTATTCATAAACTTCCTGGCGCTTATCACACTCACTCATCCACCAGTCTGAACTTATTTTATTTTATTTTGACTTTCATGTGTCCTGCCCCTCTTGGAATTGTTCACCTTTAGGATAAGCATGTAAGTGTTCCACAATGTTATTTTTTGTTCACTTGTACTTGATAAGCTGTGTTGATTATGTTAATTTTGTTTTGTTAGTAGAGTCTTTTGGCTGGATGTTATCATAGAACCCCACATCCTATGGATATGACTCTCTTCGTTACAGCCAGATTTTGGCCCAAACTGTTATTTCTCCTGCAGACACCCCAATTCTTTGCCCATCAAATTTACAATCTCACTGTAGTTGTTCTTGCACGTAATATGTTTCTGTTTAACTTGCTGTATTGCATGTTTAGCTTGTGCATAGTACCTTGAGTGTGTTTCCTCAGTAAAAACTGATTAAAACTTGTTTTATGGAATCTTAATTTAAGTAACTCTGTCTAGTATTTTCAAGTGTTGTATTGAGGGGGGATGCCAAAATGATTTGCCAGGAAATTTGTTGTAATTTGGCTGTACTTTAAATGGAACTTTGGAGGTGCATGAAGCTTCCAAGTCAAAAATTCAGGCTGACTGATTTGAGTTGTTTCTGACAGGATGAAGGGATTGAAAATGACATAAGCATTCATGATGTGCTGTCCCAAGATGAAGAAGAAACAGAGGTTGATGGTATGTGATGTTACCTACTTAACAATATTATTATCCAATGAAGCGGAGGTGGATATTTACTGAGCTAAAAAGTGGGGTAAAAATAGACTGCTATTCACCAACACTGTGGATAGCCAACCAGGCGCAATAAATTATTTTTGGACAAATGAGTGAAAAACTTGCACATGAAATCCAGGACAATGTAGGAAGCTGAAGAGCAACTACTATCTGGAGTTTGAGTAGGCAATGAAAGCTTGCCAAAAGCGCCATCCACTGGTTTGTTATGTACTAAAAGATTCATTTATTGCGTTCGACATAGAAAGAACACAAGATTGTATGGGACAATCATCAATGAGTGAATGGACTTTAAGACGTGTATCTGGCATCCCCTGCAGGGGCAGATAACATCATCACCAACTTGGCAAAGGAGAGAGAGCCTGGGATTGAGATTATCGAACGCACTCCCTAATCTTTGATTATTACTAGTTAAATACCATTTTCTATTGACAATTGCCTTGAATATTCATTCACTAAATATTTGTTTTTGTTTCCAGATGAAACATTGAGTCAAGCGTCATCAGCGACTTCAGCTAGTGCGTCAGGTGTCTATGAGATCCCAGCGAGATTAAGAACTTTACACAATTTGGTCATCCAGTATGCATCACAGGTACAGTGGGAACTTTAAGCTGAAGCATGCTGCTTCTGTTAGTTTTGTAAATAAGCTTTTAGCTCAAGGACCATCTTGGATTATTTGGGTAGCCATATTTTGTAGAAGTTCTTGATAAAGGAGTGTGAGCTTTTCATATTTTATGGGAGAATAAACTTAGTTGAATTTCTCACACCAACCTCATGTCATAACAAACCAATTTGCTTAATTGAGCCATCAGTTTTCTATGATACCATATAATATACTTTAGGCCTCCCGTGTCCAAGAGAAAAAGCTACATTGTTACACATTGTTACAGCAAATGTTTATCTCCTCCTTTGCAAAAAGATGTTATCGAGACACCCAAGAGAAATTGTACAATAAATTCATGGTGCCCAAAGGTAGTAATCTCAAAGCAGAAACATTTTTCAGATGTACATGTAACAGACAACACAAGTTGATCTTAAGAGTTGACAGCCAGTTTGGTAGCAAATCCTTACAGAGTATCAAAACAGCAAGTTTCAATTGTTTTGTTAGATTGGAGAGTTATTGAGGACATGATTTTTGTTGTTAGGGTCGATATGAGGTGGCTGTCCCCTTGTGTAAGCAGGCCCTAGAAGATCTTGAGAAGACGTCAGGCCATGATCATCCAGATGTGGCTACAATGCTTAACATCCTTGCTCTTGTGTACAGGTAATTAGGAGTTGCCAGTAGTTTCATGGTTTGCTTGTTTCTTTACCTGTAGAGGCCAGTGTGTGGTAAGTCCATGTGATGTGTTGCTACTGGGCTGTGCCTTGTCTAGTCTTTGTTGGGTGCATGACTGCCCTGCACTCTGTTCAGTTGCTAAATGACAAAGCTTTCTGTGAGTGTCTCTTAAGTTATGTTGATTAAAGCCCTTAAATAGTTTGTGGAAGGTAAGGTATATATATCATGCAAATTCCACTTACTTCCATGTTCAATTTTTAACAATGATTCATATGAGCATAACACTATCATAACAATCATGTCACTCCACCCACCCCACCCATATATAACCTCACCCCACCCATGTGATTCCATAGCGCAGGCAGTATCTTAGGCTACATTTCCTTTGTCAGATACAATATAGTGCACCCGGCCGTAGATCTCCCTAAAAGTGTCCTTTGGGACATAATTAATTTCCTCATGCACCCGGTGAGAAATTGCATGGAAGACGATCGCAGCTTGGACAGAGTTAGCATCAAGAATTCAGGACTTATATTCAGTGCCAGCTCTGAGGCATCAATGGCAGACAGTGCTATGACAGACAGTGAACTGTCACTCGTATCTGGCATCATGTTTGATCAACACGACAAGCTGACAGAGAAGATGGACACTGTTGAAGCAACGGTCGGACAGTACTTGCGTGGGCATATTGGAAGCTCACTGATTTCAAGAAGTTCAGTTTAGGAGAGATCAAATGTGCTGTTGCAACTTCTCATTATTTCAAAATATTCAGTACTTGGGATCATGAAGTTAATGTGCGGCATTTTAATCATGAGATTTCACTGAGGATGAACAGCACCTCTCAACTCCCACATGTGACGCTTTGGCATCAGTGGTTCAGATACTCTCAGCACAAACTAACTGCAGGCCTTGATTGCGTCCTTGGCATACTGTCAAGTACTTTAATGGTTACTGTTTTGGAATAGACAGATACATTTTTTTTGCAAATTTTCTAGTTTTGCATTGTATTGTAAGTAACAAGTATTTCGAAATGCTCTAGTCACTGAGTCTGTAGTCATGGCTGTACATTTCATTTTTGATTTGAATTTGTGACATAATAAGCTTCTTGTGAAGAAGTTTCATTTGAGAGAAATAAGTAATTTGAAGTTTATGCATATAATAGAAAATCAAAACAGTTGTTCATACAAGCAACAGATTTAAAATACAGTATATTTTTGTTACCAGTGTAAGCAATCAATGCATAGTTCTATTGTCTTGCAAAATTTTATGCCAGAAAATTATATTGAATGCTTACAAATGTTGTAAGTTTTGTAAATTTAAAATATATGTCAAATACATTATTGATAATCTTCAGGAAATGGGATTGGAGAGCAGGAAGTGTTGTGTGGTTTCCTGGGGGGTCATGTAAATGATGTCAAGATCTTTCATCCATCATCCTACACCTGTGAAACACCATGATCGTGTATATGGAACTGACAAATTTCCATTTATTCACAAGTTCAACATCCAGTTTTTCATTTTCATTTTCAACACATTAATATCAGACACAAACTTCACAAGAATAGGGAACTTGTTAATGAGAAGCATGTTTCACCAGATTTTGTATGTTTTTCTTTCTGGTCAGTTAAACATACGGGTTTTACATTGAGAGCTCTAAGATGATAGGTTTTTTGTGAGTGTATGAGTTTACTAAATTATTTTATGATTTAGTAAAAAAGTGCCAAAAGGGAAGTTAGTATGTGGAGACTGGTTGGCTCTGTGTGTTTGTTTTGTGTTTGAATGGGCGACGTCCAGAAAACTGATTCACCTAATGGTTCCTGAAAAATTTTGGTTTATCATAAAATGATTTTGTAAACTTAGACTCACAAAAAACTTGTCGGCTTTGGGCTCTCGAAGTAGAAACCTTTTCTTTCACAGAGCTTTCTTATTTTTTACATTTGAATGCAGTTAAGATTGCCAGACTCAAGGCAATCTGCCCAGGGAGTGCACAATTTCTATGTCAAATTCACACCAAACATTGCATGATAAACAAGTCATCTTTATTATTCAGTCGTCATTGGAATGTTTTCATTCATTTGTTGTGGATCAGTTTATTGACTGACATCAGAACTTTTGGTTGCATCGCACAGGTCTTTTCTATTCCATCTGCGCCTGTGGGAGAGACAGTACAAGACTGGTTAATAAATTGCAGTATCAGACCTCCTCTTATGTGAACAAAAACAAACAAACAAATTTATATTTTATAGAAAGCAATATATTTTTAGCAGTTTTTAGGATTCGATTTTGGCAGTTTTATATGTTGACGAGAGGATATCGGTGTATGTGTGTCAGTAACAGAAATGAGAAATGCTGTGTTAAGAACAAGTAGTTTTATTTAGCAGTGAAGTTTTACGAAAAAAAGGTATTTCTAAATTCTGTTTGCAGAATACTGCAATAAAAAATAATGACCAGAAAACCTTAGCTTGAGAAAACAGACATTTCCCAGGTCAGGATGTAGCAAATTGAGCAGTTTGTGTAGTCTGATAACCCTGAGTGGTTGAGTCCTGGGGCTTGCCATTTACATGCAAAACCCGGAAATTGTGGTTGGAAAATCAAATGGTACATGTCATCATTCCCTTTGAAATTATGGGTTCTTGGTCAAAGTGATGCACTTTCGCTGCACCTTTTGAGATTTCCAATTGATGCTGATACATTTTGCATGTCATCCGTCTTCTGTTAAGACGAGGTAATTATTTCACATCTATACTGGAAATTTCTAACTGGGTGGTTTGCATAAATTTTAAGTGCCCATGATATCACTGCTGCCCTCCACCCATGTGTACTGACCACAGGCAACCCGCATGGCTAGAGCTTGACTGAAAAGCTGTGCAAAGCGACTAGCAATGTTATAAAAATTATAATAATATATAATTAAGAAGCTGGATGCTGGCCACTGATGCATCACTGCCTTCGATGTTTCTTTACCATCAGTTAATAAGTCTACTAATATGAGTATATGACTTCAATCAGATACAAAAACAAAGTGGTGGCAACAAAGAATTTGGGTCAGAAAAGTGTCTATAAAATTGAACTTTTTCCTCCTTGGATGATTGGATGCTATTCCTTTTATCTTGTACCAAGATCTTCTTGCCCTTTAGGAGAGAACATCTGGTAAAACCATTTTCATGATGTCATAATGTGTCATGAATGTGACACAGCACAACTGCACATGCTCTGTATTTGTAGCAAAAGACTGCTCACTAATTGCTCAAGATGGGTTTTCAACATCAATTTGTCGCTACAAATGTTGGTAGTATTTCACCTACTGAATTCTGAAAAGAAAACCAAGGATTTCAAGTTCCTGAGAAATGAAGAAAAATGCAGCTTAAGTTTTGTTGACAATGGTGCCCAAAGTGTGCTTACTGCATTACCCATATAAGTTTGCTGTGTACATGTTTGATTGTCAAGCAAAAATTTTCACAAAACTTTGAGCAGAGAGACAACACTTAAAATTTTTTGTTTTTTTTAGAAGTTGTCGCAGTTTAATGAATTGTCAAGTATAAAATTGATATAAGAAACCACTTTCACAGAAGGGCAGAAGTGTCAAGATAGATTTTTTGTAAGGCTTGCACATATGCACACAGAAAGCAAAGATTTGAAAAGTTATGCGAAAAAAGCTCATGCAACTCGCATTTGGCCATCTTCATTGACCAATCAGATTGGAGAACGTGATCTATTTTACCAGATGTTTTCTCCAAAGACATGAGATCAGCTACTTCCCCCAGTGTTTGTTTAAGTTTCCATACCCCTAAGCCCAAATATCTACAGAAATTTTTGCCCCACTGCTCTCTCAATATTTTGTTGTTATACATGTGGGAAAAGTTTGTTTAAAAAGGGATGGTTCTTCATTCTGAAAATGGCACACACCATTTTGAAGCAAGTCTCAGGATAAGCGCACAACCAGTCCTTTAAACTGACCAGTGCATTCCATTTGCAAACTTGGAATTGCCTTTTAACAAGGAAATCAGAGACCATGATTAACTTTTGATCCCACATTAGTGTTAACCTGCTTTTAAACAACCAGCTGCTAGGTTTCAGATCAAAAGTGTGACACACTGATCGTTGAGACACTGTCTCCAGATCAAGCAAGTAATGGGCCCAGGAAGTTGGGAAGATTCTGGACGGATTCCAGATTCCTGGATTCCAAGAAGAGAAAAAATATATATTTTGTAGGGGCAGTAGCTTCCACGCATGTTGCTTCATACTTTAATACCAGAACTAACCTAAACTAATGCGTGGCTACTGATAATGTGGTATTGCTAACCAGATATTAGTTTTGTGTTAGTCCTGTTCAAGTAATGTTAAGCCAACCATAGACACTATAAACAACTGATCAAAACCTTTGACAAGTGGCATAGATGCATTGTACTTGCAATAATTTAGCTGCCATTACTCTGTGCAATATATCCTTGGTAATACTGGTTTTGCCAAGGCACCGTAAAATATGTTTTCTCCGGCTATGGTAATTCTGTTCCATGTAGAATCTAGGCTTATCAAGTGACATGGATAATACATTGCACTTGCAATGTACTCCTGCCTGTACTCGGTGGAGTATTTCCTTGGTAATATTGTTTTCATCGATGTCGCTAAGCTACTGTAAAATGTTGTGTTTTCTCAGGCTAAGGTAATTCTGTTTCATGTAAAATCTAGGCTTGTTTTTCAGCTTGGTTAAAAAGTGAGCTTTAAAGTTTTTACGTTTATTTGTGGCCTCATAGAAAGATGTTTGAAGAGTTTTATGTGAATCTCACAATGGTAGTCAAAGAAATGGCATAAAAGTGGTGTAAGAGATATATAATATACTTTTTTTTACAAAAGGAACAGTAGATTAATTATGTTTTACTGCAGATAGTTATATTATTCATTTTCTGTTGTTAGGGTGTAGCTTTTTTTTGCAATGTATTAAAATAAGTAGTACTGTTTTCCAGAGTTTGGCTTAAGAACATGACTTATTTGTGATATTTTTGTAGATTCGTTCAAGACCTTGTGATAATGGTTCAAAACAACAGATAAATGAGAGAAATATAGTAAGGAATCACTTGTATGGATGCAGAAATAAATGCCTGGATCTTCTAGAATATTAGGTTAATTTTCTGGTAACCCTTAAGCCCCAGTATTAAAATGCAAATTTTCCGCTCGGTTCTTCATGCGTTCTCATGATGCTTGTTTGAAGAATTTGATTAAAAACTCAAGATTATTCCCATTACCTGAACGTTTTATCAAGCAGTGATATTGTAAAGAGAATTCAGTTTCTCGTCACTCTTGGGGTTTAAAGGGGTTAAGCAGTCTTGAACATGATTGTGCACAAGATGACTCTCTGAAAATTCTTTTGTTTTACTTTCAAGTTACAAAAACGGAGTGGATTTTAAGTTAATTCCAATTCTTTCGACAAAGACAAAAAAAAGAAGTTTTTCGGTAGGATGAATTTTTATTGGTCCTTCGGAAATGTTGCGTTTTGTAGGAATAAATTTCTGTCAAAGAAAATACTTTCTTTCTCTCAAAAGTAATTTTTGATAGCTTTCATTATAGCAAATGCTGGGTGCATTCTTTTCAAAATGGCACTGGAGAAAAGTGATAATCAAAACCTCCTTTAACATCTCCTTTTCACTTCATATTAGAAAATGATGGTTTGGCAGGTTTTCAACTTCGACGTGGTGTAACTCTATTTGTCATGGCAACCCAATCCCGCAAAAGATATTCCTGCATTCATTTTGTTTTTCTAAGCAATCAAAGTTTAATTTATAACGGACAAGCTCGTAAAATAAGATGACCAACCCCTTAAGATGATGAATTGTTCTAATCCACATTAACAAAGGAACTAAATTGATTGCTTCTAATGTGAATACACTACGTGTCAGTTGTAAACTAAATGAATATGTAAACCTATCCAGGGCCAAGACAATCAATTCCCCAGGGAATTGAAAGAAAGAAAAAAGTTCGAGCACTGATTTTACCCAGTTAGTAATTACGTAGAATTTTCAAAATGCAATCACTGCGACTGGAAAGTACTGCTCGTAGCTTTCATTTGCTTTTGAAAAATCGGAATCATGATTGATTAATTGATTGTTTTCTTTGGTTAAGTTAAAGAGACAAAGCTTTGTCATCTTTCAGTTTTTGTTCGTCTTCAGAGAGGTTAACACAGGAAAAACAACAAATGTCGGAAAAAATCGCCCCGAGCAGGAATCGAATATTGTCAAAGAAACGTCCGCTGGCTCGTGTACCAGTAAAAATGGCAGTTGTTTTGATGTAAACTTGATCATTTCAATCAGAGCTCTACTGCTTTTGGGCCAAAGGGAATTAACATAATTACCTTTTGATCACAGTTCTAGAAAGATACCCGTGTAATTGTCTTGCAAGTATTCAAGTTATTTTGTGGACAGTAACTTTAAAGTCAACACTAAAAGCAACAAATTTATCATGTCATTGTCCAGTAAAATAAAGGCCGAGGGAATAAACCAAATGAGTTTAACTTATCCGGTGAAGTTGCGAAACAGCTGTGTTGAAATTAGACATTTTTTGCATACCGTGTGTTCAAGACGAATGTGCCATGAATGCAGACAAAAATAAAAGAAGATATGTTTTCCGAATCTGTCTGCCAGACATTTCTGTCCAATTTTAGAATTACGTTTTCCTGTGTTTCTCGGGTGGTTTATTTGTCGTCTAGGCCGAAAATAACGAGTTCAAAATACTTTTCAGGTGGTATATGACTTACCTTTTTGTTTTAGAACTTTCATTTGTTGTGATAAATTGCTTCAAACTTTCAACAGGAGTTTCACCTCGCGTCAAAAGTTGTATCCTAATGCATCCTAATGTGGGTCGTGGACCAGAGGTTAACCAAACAGAAGTATTGAGCTGTCACCGGCCAGTGTTCTACAAAACAGCACTCGAGCGAAAAAAGAAGAGCTTGTACCAAATTTGCCTACCGAATAAGAAACGTGTTCTGCAAGTGGAAAGCTCTTTCCAAAGTAAAAAGCGTCATTGCAGAGCAGACTTGAGAGAAGGTTTAACTTTTGGAAAAGCCGTTGGCAAATATTTGTGAAAAAAGAACGTTTGAATATAAATTGAATCCTTTGTCTGCGGCTTTTGTATTGTCAACTTCATTAAAATGTTAACGGAAAACACTTGATATTAATTCCAAATGTAATCGATCATGTATGACAGACATTTAACTTAAGCCTGTAGAATAGACAAAACAATTCTATAGAGAAAAGGCAACTTGAAAATTGGATATTATAAGAAATTTATAATAGGAAGTATTTCTAACAAAAGTTATATTTGCCTTTAAAATGGCAAATTGAGATGCATCGCCAATTGATATTATGTTTCTTTGCTGTTGATTAACAGCCTGATTGTGGAATTTTGATATTATTGAAAAGAGTAGTCATGTTTACCGCGCCAGGAGGGCACAGTTGAATATTCTATTCTTGATTTCAAAGGACAGTTACTTTAAACCAAGCAAAACTCTATTGGTTGTTGCGGTAAATAACTGCTTCAACATTCAATCCAACGTCCAATTAAAAAAATCCTGAAGTGTGACCATTCAAATGAAAGCTACTAAGCAGTACTTTCCTGTGGTGCTGTTTATTATGCTGTACAAGGTGGTTCTAAATTTTAAGTCTGTGGATGAAATCCTAAAGTCTGGCCGTTCAAATGAAAGCTACTGAGCGGTACTTTCCTGTGGTGTAGTTTATTATGCTGTGAAGAGTGGTTCTAACTTTTGTGTTTGTGAGTGAATTACTGAAGTGTGACCATTCAAATAAAAGCTTTTGTGCAATACTTCCTAAAGACACAAGTGTTGCCATTATTTCAAAGCAACTGAGCAGTACTTTCCTGCGGTGCTGTTTATTACGCTATACAAGGTGGTTTTAACTTTTGAGTCTGTGGATTAAATCGTGGTAACCATTTATTTAAAACCGTTGAGCGGTACAATTATAGTTTAATATCCCAAAGAAAAATTTAGATTTCTAGAATAGAGGAGTTGAACCGTCGTAAAGGGTGTAGCGTTAATTGTTATGTTATTGTCATGGTTCTCTCATCATTAACCTGTTGTCCTTTTCTTTCAGTTCCCAAACGATATTTAGGTCAAATTCTTTATATTATGTTAAAACTAATGTGTTACGTATGAGTTGGATCAAATTTCTTGTGATATGAAGTCATGAATCACATGATAGTTTCATCTTTGCGAAAATTCGTTCTTCCCAAGATAAAACCTGACATTTCCCTTCACTTTTCACCTTTCTATCTCTTAAAGGAATGGAAATGTTATTGCAGTTTTGATCGGTTAGAAACGACAAACAGATTTGGAGAGAATGTGTCGTTTCATGCGCAAATATCAGGGAGTCATGCATCACTGCGTGTCACCCAAAGAGAATCTAACAAATTCTGTTGAAGCTCAGTAAATCGAACCGGGATGAACCGACAAAGCTGTTCCAGCTATCTGGGGTTAAATTGCTGTAATAAACTGCAACCGGTAGTCTTCTTTCGGATTGAGTAAGCGAGAAATTCAACGGGGACTCGATCGACTTACTGAGATTCCGTCGGTTGTATAAAATTGTCTGTGTCATTTGTGTTATGGTTGAAGTTGTAGTAACAGTTTCCTTGTGTCTTACCTGTGTTTTCAGGGATCAAAACAAGTACAAAGAAGCTGCAAATTTGCTTCATGATGCGCTGACGATCCGAGAGAAGACACTTGGCGAGGACCATCCAGCTGTGAGTAGCTGCTACTGCTACTACGTTGACATCATTTCTCCGCATTCACCCGTCGCCATTTTTCTGTTGTTCTCCCTTCCTGTTGAAATCTTTTAAACCCTGAATTTCTCCACCTCGCTTACCTGTTCAAAAAAGATCTGAAACGAGAAACTAAAAGTAGAATTCCTAAGCGCGCGTTTTGTCGTCTTGTTGACCAAAAGCTGGTAAGCCTTTGTCTAGCAAACAGGTCTAGAAAACAGGTCTGAAGCCTAAGGGTTCGTAAATATTTGCCCGTGTTTACTCCGTTAATTCGTGCCCTACGCGGTCATTGTTTTCCTCTGATTTTAAAACTCCGAGTGGTTTCTACAGCTACTGAAAATTTTCATTTTGAACGGTTTTGGACGCGAGGAGATAAACTGAAGCACGCACGCCAGCTGAAGGCTGTTGACGTTCAAGCTGATGGCTGACCATAAAAGGAGCGTAAATGTGGCGTCATTTCATATCCCGTCCAGAGGTCAAGAGTGTGAGTCCACAATCTGATGTGCTTTTGACTTCGTTTATCTTTTTGAATTGACAGTGAAGGGTCTCTTTGTTTACCAGAAAATTCACAACGAGCTATTTTGGACCTGACTTTGCTGTCATATTTCGACGCGCGGACGCGAAAGCGAAATTCCCGCGAAAAAAAAAAAAAAAAAGGAAAAACGCTCAGCTCATTCGCTTTGGCGAAGCTGCAACATGGAAGATCTGTTTTCCGAAAGTATTTAAAAAGTCAGTGTTTAAGTTGTGGTTACAAATCTTGTGCGAAAGAATTTCGTAATCGTTGTCATGTTTTTGGTGAGGCAGTTACTGTTTATTTAAGCTTAACAGTCGTTTCATAGGCCATAAGGCTATCAAAATAGATTCAGTAGGCGCTGGAAAGGAAAGGCGGCGGCGCGCGTAGAAATAATTCCGGGAATGTCCCTTGCAGCTGTTCCTTATACCCGCGGGAGAGGTGTAGAGCGTGCGAAAAAAGGGATCCGCAGCGCTTACCGTGTTCACTCATCCTCCCTCCTCAAACTACAAAACTGGCCGCTTTAAACAGGCTACGGAACTCTCACATTAAATTTTCTGCCTTTTCTCAGTTTTAGAACGCATTTCCTTTGTCTCAATTTGTGAACGACTGAAACGGGTCAGAGGGCCGCCACCTTGAGAGGAAAAAATTCGCGAAAAGGAAAATGCTCTCGTTTTATATCCCTACAAATTCCGTACCTAAGGACTTTTTATGGTTTATTTTAAAGTCGTATTTCAAAGCCAGTACTTCTAGAAATAAGCTCATGTGTTAAAAGGCTCAGAGGTGCTTTAACAGGAAAATCTACTGGTATTAACTGCCAGCTTGTCTGAGTGTCTGATGCGGGATTTAAGGGTGTTTATCAGGCTGTGGTTATATTCTAAGCTGTAGACATTCTACTCAAAAGGTGCGGCATGTCTGGTCGTGAAACCGAACGGCTTTGATTCCCAAAATAGCTCAGCTCACCGGCGTCAAAACAGCGGTCTAAATTTTATCGGTTTGCACTGATCTAAGTGACCTTCCTGACATCTATCTTTAGCATTATTGAGAGATAGTACTCGTAAGCCAGCAAAAAAAAGAGACAACAGATCTGGCGGAATTTTCTGAACGCGAAGCGGTGTCCATGGTCTCTAGACTCGTGTCTCTTGGTTTGAGAAAGTCAAGGTTTTTCTGAACAATTCTTACAGTCGGTTGTTGATCTTGGGGTTTTATCCCATCAATTTGAAGAACCAGGCCAAATTAAAACGTGAACTAGAAAGTCCCCAACCGATCAGACTACTAAGTGGGTGGTGGGGCTTTCATGTTTTATCGATGGCAGTCGCCAGTGTTTTGAAAAAGGAGTTTATATTTTTGTTGTCTATACGGGTGAATTGTAAAGAAGGTCATAAATAGAATACAATTTTGTGGCCTCTTCGGCTTTTTTTTTTTTTTTTTTTTTTTTGCATGGCGATGTTTAACACATGTGCACTAATGGACATCTCTCAACTTACTAGCTGGAGTGTTATTATTTACTTAACTTCCCCTTAACTTTCTGTTTTGTTTTGTTTTTTACACTCAGCCAATCGAGGCCAACATTTCTTCTGTCGTGCTGATTATTAGTCTCTGGTTGGCCCACTAAAATCAGTTTAAAGATGACAAAAGAAATCACTGATAAAAAAAATAATGCAACTACTTTAGTAATAACTACGTTTGATTTCAGGTGGCTGCAACTCTCAACAATTTAGCTGTGCTTTACGGCAAAAGAGGAAAATACAAAGAAGCTGAACCGCTTTGTAAGCGAGCATTGGAGATACGAGAGAAGGTGAGAACAGTGGTCGAGTTTTGTATTTTGTCAGTTCATTGTTTATGGAAAAGGTCCTCTAACCAATCAGCAGAGCACACGTGCTGTTAATCGACCGATCAGGAGCAAGAACAACTGACCAATCGCGAACTGTGTTTTGTACCTTTCAGTTCCCGTGCTTGGTACCGGTTGCATTGCATGTTTTCCCGCGCTTGCATCGGGTTGCATGTTTTCCCACGCTCGCACGGGGTTGCATGTTTTCCCGCGCTTGCACCGGGCTGCGTGTTTTCCCGCGCTTGGCACCGGGTTGCATGTTTTCCGGCACTTGGCAGTGATTGCATGTTTTGCGAGTTTGTCCTCCTAGGTCTGTTAAGCCTGGTTTCACTAGCGACGCAAGCACAGGCGCAAATACAATCACTAGAATAAGAGCTTTATGTCAAGTGAAAACGAACGCGACGCAAACACAAGCACAAGGAAAAGAAGAATTTTGATCCTTGTGCTCGTGCATGCGTCGAGGCAGTTTTCACAGTGAAATAAGCACTCTTATTCTTGCGCTTGTGCTTGCCCCTGCGTTTGCGTCTTTAGTGTAGTAATCAAGAACGTTTGTTTTCTTGCAGGTATTGGGTAAAGACCATCCTGATGTAGCCAAACAGTTGAATAATCTGGCTTTGTTGTGTCAGAACCAAGGAAAGTATGACGAGGTATGTTTTACACCTTTCCTCTTCATAAACCAATTAAAAACATGAAAACTGAACAGTACTGTTAAAAGAAGAAAATGCTGATCGGTTCTTGTATGTGGTTTGTAGGTTGAGCAGTATTATCAGCGAGCTTTGGAAATTTACACAACCAAGCTGGGGCCAGATGATCCTAATGTGGCAAAGACGAAAAACAACTTGGTGAGACTTGAGCTTATTAAAAGTCGTATTTCATTGTTACACCAGCTTGAATGTAAACTTCTGTGTGAATTTTTTTTGTTTCTTCTCCAACAGGCCTCTGCGTATTTAAAACAAGGAAAATATAAAGCCGCTGAAACACTGTACAAGCAGGTATGCATTTGTTCAACACAACGTTGAAAACGTCGATTTTCTTTTTTAACCTTTCCACGACAATTATCTTCAAATTCCCAGAAAACCGCCTTATGGCTAACTAGAATTTCAGCTTTTGACTCAAAATAACTTTCTTACATATTAAGATAGAATTTTAAGAGGGGGGAGTTTTTAGGTGTCTTCTACCTAAACAAAGGAGAAACAGAGTATTCACGGCCTTTCAATTCTTACATCTTTTCATGTTTTATTTCAGGTTCTCACCCGAGCTCACGAGCGTGAATTTGGGCCTGGTACAGAGTCGTCTCTGGAGGATGATGGAAAGCGCGGGAAAGATAACGCACCATATGGTGAATATGGAGGCTGGCATAAGGCGGCAAAAGTCGACAGTCCTACTGTCACCACTACCCTCAGGAATCTGGGTGCTTTGTACCGCAGGCAGGGAAAGTTTGAAGCAGCGGAGACACTAGAGGAGTGTGCGCTGAGGTCCCGGCAGAACGTATGTAATGTGCGTGGCATTTGAATCTAGTTTATTGAACAGTAATGGTGTATTTGGAAGTGATGTTATTTGTATGATTATTAAATTCGGCCTCATTTTTTCAATTCGATTTGAGTCGATGGTAGTGCGACTTGTAAATGGGTCTAAGAAAAAACGGGTGCACTACAAAGTTAATTCTCTGATCAGTCATTGTGTCCTTAGTGCTAACGGCACAACATTCATTTGTACCCTTCACATTCACATTGCCGCAGTAGGTCATTTTCATGATGGCGCCATTTGACTACAACTACCAGAATTCATTTCGTTTTGCCTTTCAAATTCAAATTTTGTAATCCCAGTGGAGAGCAAAGAACAATAGCTCTAATTTGCACGAGAAAGCAAAAAAAAAATGAAGGATTCTGGTAGTTGTAGTCAAGTGACGCAATAGTGAAAATGTCCTATTACCATCATTTCACCCTCGGCATGCTTCGGTTGGCCTCGTAGCTCAGTCGATAGAGCAACGGACCATCAATCCGGAGGTCGTGGGTTCCGAATCCCGCCGAAGTCAAAGATATTTTTCTTGCCTCGCGCAGTCTCCCATTTCGTAACTAGGGCTTACGTTCAGTAGGAATTTCGTGGGTTCACTTTGCAGGGGCACCCAACGGATCGTTTCGGTAAATTATCTGTTCGGAAGGCCCTTAATCCCCTACAATTTTCTAAAAATAATTTTCGCCTCAAACTTTCGTGATATGGGAAATTTAAGGCCTGGTGTTTCGGATTGATAAAAATGTCGTTTCGGGTACCGAAAAAAGGTCAGCTAAGATTTTCGGAAAGGAAATAAGACCTAAGTTTTTTGGGAAATGGACAAAAATGCCCTAGTAATTTCGAAAAGACTCAAGTTCCCCTAGAATGACCGAACAGATAAAAATATTATACCGCAGCTTAAAATGAATCTACAGAGCTTTAAAGGCACTCCAGATAGCCTAAAATAGCGTTTCAAAGGATCTGAGAGAAAACTCCCATTGCCGGGTGCCCCTGACTTTGCACCTTGACGTACACTACAGAGTTAATTCTCTGATCCATGCAGCTAAGTCCAATCTTACCTCCACAGGCCCTTGATGTTGTTCGTCAAACCAAAGTCGCACAGCTTCTAGCGGAAGACGTTGTTGGTAGCAGCTCATCATTTGCACCCAGCAGCGTGGCATCCTCCGCATCATCCCTGAACGGCAACAATAGTAAAACGTCCATCGAATCTGAAAAAGACGATCCCAATGACGACAAGAAGAACGGAAAGCGCGAAAAAACGTTTTCACGTCTCAAGCGAACGCTCAGCAGCCGCGGCCAAAAATTGATGGAGAAGATGGGAGGCAGCGGTACACGGCTTCAGCGGTCTTCGTCACGTGATAACCTAGCCCATCATGCCAAGCTGTCAGCGTCTGAGCGGATATCTCGAAGCACCCCTATGCTGGCTCAGCCTCCACCTGATTCCGACCGAGGGAGGTCTGGGAGTGTTAGTGCCAGAGGAGCGCATTTAGGGTCTTGACGAGTCTTGGGAGCTAAAAACTAATCTCAACTAATATAATGTTTTTTCGTTGAGAGAAAGCGGATGGTTAACTTAATCATTGTTGTTGATTTTCTTTACTTTTTCGTTAAACTTCATTTTTCAGCTCTTTTTTTCTGATACGAACTCAAACTGATATTTACACAACGAAGTCAGAGCAGTCATCCTGTTTTGCCAATGGTACAGTTGTAATAGGTTGTGAGAAGTAGCTTAAAAGTTGAATTCCAAAAAGTCATATTGTAAGGGAAAAGCAAAACTGTTTGAGTACTAAATATTAGAGGTTAGATAACTGTAATAAGTTGTCCTTATGGGTTCAGGTCATTCATTTGTCGAGTAGTGCTCAACGAAATCAAAGCATTATTGCTGGTTTTCGTGTGATCTCAATACTCTGTTACTTGGTAAGGCCCATCGAAGCAGCTGAGAATTGTTTTTGGTGAGTCACTCATATGCGTGAAGGCTCGAGATATTTTGACCCAATAAATAAAACTTGTCTTGAATGTGATTTCTGCTATTTTTACTATCATTTTTACAATATTTATTACAAATTCGTTTTTCGTTTTTGTTAATCATTGGCTGCAACATCAAAATTCGGTTTCTTTTTTGTTTTCTTTTTTCTGAAGTGCATTAGCATCAAGATAAATAATATTTAATTATGATAATGTAGTGTAGAAAGCTGTAAATAAAGACGTCGAGTTTGAGAGAAATAATGAAATAAATTATCAGCTAGACGGAACTCGAACTGTGCTGTTTTTCGTCTCTTCCTGGTAAATAGACAACAATACTCATGACCCATTGGAGCTCTATTCCGGTATACTTGGTGGCCATGCACTGTGCCCGGGGGTTATGTGCGGCCATTTCCAGGAACAAGTGCAAAGAAAAAAATCGAACGCGATCACCGCACACAATTTTCGTGGGTGCCTAGGGACTTTGCTTTTTTTCGTTATTTTATCCTCAAATTCTACACCAAATATATCGTTATAGAACCCGGCAGTAAATATGAATGATTTTCACCAAGCATTGTTTTTTGTGGCGGCGTAATGGACTTTGTTATCCTCACAGAATGGGTGCACTGTTACCTAAGACCCAACCCCACTTAGTTCTAAACTGCGATCAGGCGTTCTTTTTTTCCGCCGACTCTCGCGCTGCCACACTTTGGCGCTCCCCCGAAAAAAAGAACGCCTGATCACAGGTTTACTTAATTCTGACCACTTTTGGAAATGGCTTCAGTACAGTGGCAGAAGAAATTTGTCAGGTCGTATTTGCATGAGACAGGTATGAACTCAGCGTTTACATGAAGGTATGAGGCGGTTTACACGAGACCAGATTGAATTCAAACTGTCAAAACGGTACGACCTTACACCAACAGAGAATGTTTATGTTTTAAAAGTATTAGGCCACTACAAAACACCACGGCACATGCACCAGGGGCCCTTCGAAAACAACCTGTGACCCCGAGGCTCATGTACATGGACAGCTGTTTCGCATTTGTTAGGGCTCATCTGCATGGCTAGGCCAAGTCAATGCAGCGACGGGAAATGAAAAGCCAATTCTGGAAATAAAAGACTCAGGTTTTCAATAAACTTGAGCAAGAGATGTCGAAAATCTCGTGGCACGCGGAGGGGTCCCACGCTCGCGGGCCTCGAGAAAATCTTACCCATGCGGCTAAGTGAGCTTAGATAAATTGTGCAACAAAACAAGATGGCGGACGAAGACAACGAAAACACGTGTAGTTTCTCTTCTTTGGGTTTAAATAGTTGGCTTGCGAAACAGTGCGATGCTGTAGGAATAAAGAAACCGACAGAGATCCAACAGAAGTGCATTCCACCGATCTTAGCAGGACGAGACTGCATTGGATGTGCGAAGACAGGCAGCGGGAAGACGGCTGCTTTCGCTCTTCCAATTCTTCAGAAACTTTGTGAAGACCCTTATGGAATTTTTGCTGTAGTTCTTACTCCCACCAGGTAAACACACATTTAAACATAAAACTCTCAGTCATTCAAGGGATACGGAAAATTGTGCACTTTGAAAGGACCCAGACAGGATGGGTGAATTTAGGTCACCCTAAAACGTTATACAAAGTCATTCCACTCCAAGTTTCTGTGTTTAACATGTAAATGGTAAACATTTTACTTCTCAGTAAGGTGAGAACAGACGTACCCATTCTGCCACAAAAGTTTGAATGGCTTAACTATACGAGGGAACAAATAAATTACATTTTCACCTTACAGAGCACGTCATTTAGTCAAATTTGTTGGTTATTTTTTCTCTGACAGGGAGCTGGCCTACCAAATCGCTGATCAGTTCAGAGTTCTTGGCAAACCCATTGGCCTGAAAGAAGCAGTCATTATTGGTGGTCTTGATATGATGAAGCAAGCATTGACTCTTGCCGAGAAACCCCATGTTGTTATAGCAACTCCTGGGCGGCTTGCTGACCACCTTAAAAGCACAGACACCGTTGATGTCAAGAGAATAAAGTTCTTAGTTCTTGATGAAGCAGACAGACTTTTGGATCCATCATTCAGTGATGATTTACAGGTCATATTTGACAATGTTCCAAGTAAAAGACAGACACTGCTTTTTAGTGCAACACTTACAGATACACTACAGGAACTGAGGGAATTGTCATGCAATGAACCATTTTACCATGAAGTCAAGTCAGAGTAAGTTAGAAGAACTTGTATACAGTTTAATGTCTTTATTAACCTGTGTTAGTTTCATTGGCACAAGACTAGTTGGATAACCCAAACTTCAGTACAATATAATTTAAATTAAATAGAGGAAAGGCCCTCAACTGAGCTATCAAGCCAACTGGGAGCTGGTCATGTTGTTAGTTCTAAATATACCTGTTGAGGATGAATAAATAAATGTGAATATATGAAAAATATATTTGAACTGCAGATGAAAGAATGAAATAGTCTTTCCTCTATTTTGACTGTAGGGAGGCAGTGTGGTCGAGTGGTTAGGGCGACTTGAAATCTGGAGGTCCTGGGTTCAAGTCCCACTCTGATTGCTAGCTGGAGTTGTTTCTCAGTAGCTCCGAGTTCAACTCCTCAGCTGCGCTTGTAAATAGCCAGCTGGTCTCCCTCCAGTTAGGATTTTTAACTATGTTAATGTTCAAATTGAGGTTATTTCGTTGTGAAGTTAAAATGCTCAGTCCCACTAGCTCTTGTGCTATAAACACTGCCAAGGGTAAATAAAGGTTATTATAATTATTATTAATTTTAACCTTTCATCCGCAGTTCAAATATATGTTTCATAGTGATTTGCACACAAAAATTTTGGCATTTTAAGTGGTTACTTCTAGAAGGTGATCGAACTGGGAGGTTTGACTGTATTCTGTTTAGGACCAAAGGTATCAAAACAACACTGGTTTATGTAAAACTTAGCAGTAAAGTTTTGAACATTTTTTGATGTCATTTTATGGTCTACAATAGTATAGACCATACAAAACTGCTGTTGATTTGTTAAATGCAACACGTTTTGCATGCTTCTAGGGTCAGTTGCATCAAAAGAGTGTGGTGTATTAACAAGCATGCTTAAAAACGTAATGCAAGGAAGGCTATTCATTCCTAAGCCCCAAAACAGATAATGTAATACTCATTATTTAAATCATCATTTTTTTCTGTTAAGATTTATGTTAACGTTTTTTAAATGATTCTTTTCAGCATTGCAACTGTAACAGAGCTGGACCAAAGGTACATTCTTTCTCCAGCTACAGTGCGGGACAGTTATCTTGTCCATATACTGAGAGAGCATGGAGAAAATAAGTCAGTGATAATTTTTACACACACATGTAAAAACTGCCAAACATTGGCAAACATGCTGTGGAAGTGTGAGTTACCATGTGTTGCTCTCCATTCACTCAAATCCCAAGGTGAGAGACTAGCTGGTCTAGCCACATTCAAGTCAGGGATAGTCAAAGTTCTTGTGGCGACTGATGTGGCTAGCCGAGGGCTGGATATACCGCAGGTTGAACTAGTGATTAACAGTAATGTACCAGCATCACCCAAGGATTACATTCACCGTGTTGGACGCACGGCTCGAGCAGGGCGTGGAGGAATGGCTGTCACGCTTGTGACACAGTACGATGTGGATCGGGTCAAACAGATTGAAGCTGTTATAAACACAAAGCTTGTGGAGTTTGAGACAAAAGAGAATGAAGTGCTGCCTTTGCTGAGGGCAGTGATGGTGGCAAGGAGAGAAGCGGAAATGAAAGTGCGAGGGAGTGCTGTTTTGGAGAAGAGGATGATTAACAAAAGAAAAAAGATGCTTCTTGAAGGCAAAGACCCTGATACAAAACCAGTGAAAAAGAAAAGAAGGCACAAGAATGCCACTGAGAAAAATGAATCAGTTTAGTAGTACAAGCTTTTGTAAATTATTTACAGACACAAGACTGCCTCTTGTTTAGTAGCTAGGTGGAAATAAATGTAAATGCTTTTAATGACTAATAAATAAAGATGGTTCTAAAAGATTTTGTCCTTCAGTTTTGATTTAACAAACCAGATTAGTTTTTCTGTGTTATGAACGTTTGATAAAAGGAAAGAAAAAAACAAAACAGAAACCTTCAAAAGTTCTCTGACCAATCGGCACCCAGTACGAGGTTCCCTTTCTTCAGCCCACAAACAGAGAGAAAAGGAACCTTGGTCGCGCAGGGTAGCCAATTGAATTCTTACAACCAATTGGAAGCAAAGCAAGAGCCAACATTAACACATTTTCCCATGCTAGATACCGAATGTAAACATTAACTTTCCTTGGAGTTAAGTGGAAGGTTTTCTTTTTTAACTGCTCTTGTGAGTGATTTCTTGCACCTTCTTTGTATCCTGTACTTGTCAATTGGCCTTCAGTGTAGTGATCCATAAACGAAAAGTGCACAAGCAAACCATCTGGTATGCATAGAAAGTTGCAGAAAACTCAAGTTGTTCACACAACTGGGCCTGGCCTGAGTTGTACTTGGCCAGAACAAATGTGCTTTATGATAGATAACGTTTTGCGACAGTTTACACTAGTTACACACAAAAACAACTAGGATAAAACAGGCATCTTGTTAAATTTTATTTAGACAATCTTTACATTTTTCAAATGTTCACTGAAGTAAACAATCATGTTTACTACTTATCAAGATATCTGTACTCTAAATTTTCTTTTGTTTTTGCTTCTGGGTAGCAACAATAATAATTGAATATAATCTTTAATTGTCTATCTTTGCTACAAGAAATCAGAAATTGTGTTTTATAATTTTCATGCTTATAACTCTTGAGATACAAATGGTAAACTGTGAAATGACATGCAAAATTTTGTTTTACTTAATAATTATTATAAAATATAATTTGGGGCAAAAGTGCTGGAAACACAGTCAAAATTGAACATTCAAGTTCTCAGAGAATGCCGTGTCTACTAAACAACTGAGATTTAACCTTCCCCCCTCCTGGAGCAATGTCCGTGGTAGGTTATTGCTTATTTCGAACTGAAATGGAGAGGTGGGGGGGGGGGGGGGGGTTTATGTACATACATTGCAGTGTATTTCATTCTGGCCAAGAATATTTAATATATTTAGTTGAACGCAGAGAGGAAGCCCCAATGATCACATGATGGAACTGATTGTTGTCTCCGATGTTGCACTGTGATCAGAGCTGTCTGTTCTGTCACTGCCACAGATACTAGGTTCCTTTAGATTGGCGGGGCACTCAAAATGGACACAGTGAAAAACCTGTGGGAAATAAAAATATGGAAATTGTACACGAGTTTCATATATATGGGGGCTCCCTTACTTTGTTCTTACATCTGTGTGCTTAAATTAATCTTTGAAAACATGTAATGTTGTGAATTTTTCCCATTTCTTGTCACTTTATACCAGTTTGTCCCTCCTTTATCTAACCCCTGTTACTCCACAACATTGCTGAACACTAAATCAATACCTTTTGCCATGAAATCCAAAATCATGAAAATTTGACATTAAATTTCCTAAAACAAGGTAGTCATGAAAATGTGTCACATTTTCTACAAAATGTGAGCAATATCATGTGGCCTGAAGAAGCATCACTGCTAAAGAGTGAATCAGCAGATTATATTCACCTTTTGTTTCATACATTTGGCTTGCCAAGTACCAGAATATCACCAGAATGCAAAAATTGTCACTCAAAAATATAATCATCTCAACTCAACACAACTTTACCTCATTTGCTGTGTTCTCAACACCAACAATGCGCACAAAGACGACTGGCCTGGGCTCAAACATAAGATACTGCCATGACCTATTAAAGAAAAATCAGAAAAGTTTAGACGATACGACACACTGCAAAATGTAAACAAAAAGTACTACCTGTTCTAATGGTTGTGTTCATTTGCAGTCTCAGTGACATACATTTGGTGACTTCACTAAAGTTTTTTTTGTTGTTGTTTTGTTAAGGTGTGTTTTCATCATGTACATATCACCTATTTCGTGGCATTGGGTGGTTGGCTGGTTAGCTTTCATGAAATAGTTATAATTATACCATTGTATGAGATCAGACCATCTTTATCACTCTTTCAGAGAATGTTTTCTTAACTAATCACGATCAAAAACTTAAGCAACTTACATAAAATGTTTCTCATTATCACAACAAAAAAAAAATGCTTTCATTACAGTTATCAGTGGTGTGACATAAAAACAAGATAACTTGGTAATTTAGCATTGAATATTCTGACACCTTTGCTTTGTTTGCATGCCTTTTTGAAGAAAATAATCATTTGTTTGACAACAAGCACAACTATTGATTAAGAGGCAGTGAGAGCAACAATTGATTACAGCATCAAACAACACAGAAACACTCTGCTGTATGTTGTGTTTTCAACCCAGGTCTTTGCTTCATTTTGATGTGTGACCAATCACTGGTGGTTTGATAATTTAATAATCCAACATCTGTTTGGTCACAAAAAGACTCCAACAAGTTGCATGTCAAATGGCTTAGAATCAGTTTGCCCACAAGCTACACTGAAAATAAAAAGTGTGTTTGATATATATATTAAAGCCGCCGTTACACGTTAAAACTTTTAGCGGAAACTTGCGTGCAACGGCGAATGAGACCAGTTTCACGAAGTGGTGTTACACGGTTAAACTCTTGTTTTTTCACCACTGTGACCGTTGTGAGCCGTCGCAGAAGTAGAAAGCGGTTCTACTTTTCGTGAAACTTGTCTCGCAACGGAAGTTTCGAAAAAGTTTCACCAAACCGACCATGTTACATGGTGCAACGCCTCCTGAAACTTGTTTCGCAGCGCCGTTGCACACAAGTTTCAGCTGAAAGTTTCAACGTGTAACGGCAGCTTAAAGCTAGTCCTCTCTGACCTGCACATTTCCTTTGTCTTGTCCACAACTCTAACCCATGTCTGTTGATCACATGACACTTCAATATAATAACTGTATCTGCGCTCATCAAGGTCCCAGAGAAGAAGTCTGAAAGTATAACACAACAAAGTTGGCAAGACCATTCCTTGACAGAGATTATCACCAAATGACTGCAGTTATTATTGTTACTTTGGAGATGTCCATTCAGTAAAATACTCAAGCCATAAAAATCTTGTAAACAATTTGAATATTAAAGTGGAAATGAAAAATAAAAGATGTTGTCAGTGATGAATTTATGTTGGCCAAAATCAACTACAAGGCTGTTGCCTACAAGAAATTTCAAGGAGCCCACAAAGCCAAAAGAAGAGAGTTGACTAAGGAGCCCAACATGTAAAGTGTGAGGTGCTGTTGCAAATAAATTAGATGGGTAATACAAAGGAATTTAAGAAAAAATGAATATTGTGGTTACTCACTTCATTGAGCTGACAATATAAGGTTGCGGCAGCTGCACCACAATGGCTCCGCTTCCCAATTGATGGCAGGTGTAGCCAATGTTCCAATCATAATTTCCAACTTCTCCATTCAGAAGAGCATTGCGACTCCGGCTCACACCCTCAATCACACTTGCACCCAGCGATGGTAGGGCTACATTTTCTGTAGCAACTAGGTATTTTGGAATAAAGAAATATCACTTGAATATATTCTTACAAAATTAACAAGGCAAAGAGATTATTTTAGTTATGATTACTGACATAACAATATAATTTAACGAATTAATTTCTTCTTTTACTGAATAAATTAAGGCTTGTTATTTTTAACACTTGTTAACAATCTCATGGTTTCTCTGTCATATTTGTGCAGTTGTGGGGCAGCGTCCAACCCATGACTTGAAGGACCAGGGCCAGAGGTAAGTGGGAATTTTCTGCAGTTGTCCCTGCCTTGCAAAGGACTTTCTCATGCTCTCTTCATCTTCCCCATCATCAGTAAACTGCCGTCAGCTGAGTAATCCAAGTGAAAATTCTTCAGAATGCAGGATATAAAAAAACTCCCACTTATCTTAAGATGCTTTGTGCCCTTCGACCAACAAGTTAACTAGCCTCTTTACAACGCTCACATCCAACAAAACACCATTGGACACAGTTTCGGGAGTACAGTAAGAAGCCAAGGCAAGACAACAGGGAAGACTATAAACTGATTGACTAATCTTCGACACTTACCAACGACGCCTTCTTCTCCTAACTCATATGTGGTGTTGGAGTACATACATTCGAAGTGCACCAAGTGAAAAACTTTGTTCACTGTGTTGTGCACGCCATAAATTCGGATGTACCTGTGTACAAAAAACAAGAGAAAATCAGCAATCCAAGTAAATAGTTCTGTTGAAACAATGATGGCTATGGTACCCAACCAGCAATTGCACAACATTTCGATATCATCATGATATCATTTTTAAGGGAAAAAATAAATATGATATCGAAGTGTAATTTCGCCAATTTTATTCTCAAATGTTTATCTAAAACTACAAGGAACATCTGGCATTACCCTTCTAGATGTACTTGCCTGACAACCCGTGGTTTAAAATGCAATGTTTGCCAGGATCTACACAAGTACTTGGAGTAATCTAAGATCCTTATCCAGTCTTCATTGTCCATTGACACCTCAATATAGTATGAGTAGGACCTTGGGTCTTTATTCCACAGCAACATTTTAATTGTGTTGATGATACTTGGCCTGCCCAATGCGATACAGATTCCCTTGTCTCCTTCAAGAATAAGGTGTCTCGTAAAACCACGGTCCAGATCAAAGTTTGTGGTATCACCATCCAGCAAGCATTCATGCATCTCTCCTTCAATCACTTCAGCGCCATGCCGTGATGTGGCTATGTTTTCTTCTGGAACTGTAACGGTTAATCAGGTCATCATAAGCAGTGATGAATATAGAACTTTGTGTAAGCCCAGGAGGGGGGTACCCCCTATATAAGCTACATGAGGTATTTTTGGCCCAAAGGGTATAGTTTCAACTATTTTGGTCTGAAAGTCTGAAAACGGGAATGGATTTACAGAAATGGGTATGGATGCTAGAGACAGGGTACTGAAATAGGGTCCGTGTTTGGAGAACCAAGCTGTACACCCCACCAAAAATTCTGAGGAGTACTCCCCAGGAGACCTAGAGAGAAAAAAGTAGGGGAGGAGGGATAGAATGAAAATGGACAGCAATATACCCCCCCCCCCCCCCTTTAAAAGGATAGGATAGGATTTAGACACGGTATTTTCATCAGCTACTTAATTATCATAACGTTTCTATTTAAGGGTCTTCCTGTGACAAGAAGGTTGGCTGGGCAAAAGCATGTCTAAAGTAGGAGCGAATAAAATAATATACAAAGCAGATTATAAAATAGCCAAGGAGAAACTCAAGTGGCTGAGAAAAAAATGTAACTACTTTTATGCCCATAGCTTTTTATAGTTTTTCATACAGTATACTGCTTCTTACCTTATTATCATATTTTTTAATTTATTATTTTTGAGTATGGCCACACAGCTTGTGACAAATGTTTTACAGATGATAAAATTTAACAGCTGATGTCACTGGCCTTGAATATCCAGGCTCCTATTAGCCACGTATAACATTAAAGTACCTTAAAAGATCCTCCATATTTGAAAGACTTACCCAAATGCCCTCTAAAGTTCATTTCATTCACTCGACTCTCTGTTTTAATCCGAATTGCATCCAGGATTGCATCTGCAGAAAACAGTTCGGAGGGGCGGACAATGTTAAACAGATCATGCAGACTAATTAGAGGAAGTCGAACTTTATCCAAAATGCCCTTCAAGTCTGCTTGGCTTATTTCGTCTGCTGATTCAACCCATTCTCTCACTGCTCTAAAAATCTGATTTTCAGGTGCACAAAAAGAGTCTCTTTTAATTATCTCAATCAGTGCAGATTTCGTGAGGCACGAAAACCCATCTGTTGTCAACACCTCGACAGCGTTCCTGTCCAGAAAACTCAAACACGTCGTGTACAAATCGCTCATTTGGTACAATACAGCCGCGTCAAAAATAACACATACATTCCTGATGCTCAAAACAGCTTTGAGATAACCTTGAAGCGCACTTTCAAGCGCTAGAAATCCATACTTGTGAGCTAAGCTCAAAAGTTCCAGGATCGTGTCTTCCTTGTAATCACCAAGGAACATTTTCCCCGTGTAAACATATTTTAGCAAGGCGTCAAACGCTGGCGCAGTAGTATCTTTTATCTCGATCTCAGTTCCTGGATTCGTTTCCCTCATTCCACCGTATAACAACGCCCTGAAATAGTCGCTTCGTCCTGCTAAAATGACTCTGTGTGCGAAAAACTTGGACCCTTCGACAACAAACGTAACATCGGTGAACTCCTGGGAGCGATATAGCGCACCGGTTTGAGATGCCAACAGCTCGACATGATCGATTTCGCCGGCTGCAATATGCGCGTTTCCCAAGCGAATATCAGGACTATCACCCATAAGAACGTCCTGGATGCACTCAGGTCAGATTTGACAAAACAGGACCCAATTCAGCCGGCCTAAAAGCTGAACATGTACGTGTTCAAAGTCAAAAATACTATATCATTTTACGTCAGCTTGGTAACCACTTAGGATTTTGTCCCAGGACCGTCAGCTGTTGGCGTGTCGCAAACCACAGGTTTACCAACAAGAAATCTTCGCTGTCCGATCAGATTCAGTAAACACGAGTAACTGTGTTTGGAAGGACCACTGTACCGCGACAAAATAAAAGTAACGGATCCTTTAGTAAAGGATATAAAATGAAGAAAAGAGCAAGGCTGATTTCACAGTCAGGGAAATATATTTTTCCAATATTTCCAAAGGCGCAAAGGCGCGGCCTTTCTTCTTTACATCTTCATTTCAAAAGACGTTACAATTTAAAAACAAGAGGGGATGCAATTGGCTATCATAATAACATAGGCTAAACTAACAAAATAAAACGTAAAAACGTTAAAATTTGAAAATTGAAAATACAACTTGCCAATAGAGGCATGAGCAAAATGAGGGTTGCCCATTATAGACAAACTGATACGGTCTGAAAAAACAGCCTCACGATCCGTACGGTTCGATTAACTGATACGGTCTGAAAACACACCGTTAAGGCACTTTTCAGTCCTTATACGGTCCGTAAATTGCATTTCATTGAGGATACTTAGAATATTTCCACGTCTTACCTCATTGAGGGGCTTCTAAGGTATGACGATCCGTACGGTTTGTACAGATCGTAAAGGCACTTTTCGGTCCGTAAATTACATCTCATTAAGGAAACTTAGAATATTTCCACGTCTTACCTCAGAGAGGGGCTTATACAGTTTGATGATCTGTACGGTTTATACAGATCGTAAAGACACTTTTCGGTCCGTGTACGGTCCGAAAATTGCATCTCATTTAGGACACTTGGAATATTTCCACGTCTTATCTGAGAGATCGGGGCTTGTACGGTTTGACGATCCGTACGGTTTGTACAGATCGTAAAGGAACTTTTCGGTCCGTAAATTACATCTCATTAAAAAAACTTAGAATATTTCCACGTCTTACCTCAGAGAGGGGCTTATACAGTTTGATGATCTGTACGGTTTATACAGATCGTAAAGACACTTTTCGGTCCGTGTACGGTCCGAAAATTGCATCTCATTTAGTAGGACACTTAGAATATTTCCACGTCTTATCTGAGAGCTCGGGGCTTGTACGGTTTGACGATCCGTACGGTTTGTACAGATTGTAAAGATACTTTTCGGTCCGTATACGGTCGGAAAATTACATCTCATTTAGGACACTCTCACGTCTTATCTGAGAAACGACCAGATCCCTGCTCAAATTGAACGGCTACTGAGATCAAACTTTTATGAAATACCACTACAATTGATATCGTTGGATATCGTTTATTGTTTCATTTACAAATGAACAATCTATATTTAATAAATAAGTTTCCCTTGTTTACAGATTGCTCTCTATGTACAAATTTACAATTTATTATTTTATTGAGTTCCTTATTACATGTTTGAAGTCCTCAACTGAGTGACTATTGAAACAGAAACGTGCCAATTTACACAAAAAAATGTGAATCAGTAGCATTTTTATTATTGATGACGTTGTGATCTGTGGAAATGTGCTAAAGGCACGAGACTATAACATTATCACGAGGATCCATTATTTAATGAAAAAACATTTATTTGAAATATGCAGGTCTCAGTTCGCTTTCAGGTGGAAAATGCGTATGGCGTTCGTCACAATCTCCCCGTCTTTGAATTCGCGAAGGCTTTCTCAGACTTCACTCCGCCAGAATGTTCAAAATCAAGCTTCGCGAGATAATTTACCTCCTCTTTAGGAAAATTGTCTTATTTCAGTGTATTACAACTGATCTTCTAATTCTTCGTGCTCATTCTCAGAACTCGCCTCTGAGGGCTTCCTTTCTCGTGTGGAAGCTTGCTTATACGCGTGCATTAATGCCTCGTGTTCCTGTTTGAGTGCAGCGTTATGCTCTTGAGCCCGCTGTCGCAGTGACGCAATACTATGTGACCTGAGGTCATCTCCATGTTCGCTGGGAGGTTCTACTTTCATTTTGTCTTCCATGACCTTCGCTTTCTTGTGCATGCCGAGTAACCATGGTGCTGAGCTGGATGTCAAATGAGGGGGTAGGGGTAGGGAGTGTCGTACCATCGCTCCATACAGACCGTACTCCGCCATGATGGAACTATGACCCCAGCATTTTTCCTTCTTGCGCCATTTTGCTCTGCGGTTTTGAAACCAAACCTGAAAACGAACAAAAACATACATTATGAGTCAGACTGGTTTCATTACAGTCCGGTTACGAAAATATTCAAACGCTTTAGGGAGCTGGACATAAGTTTTTTTTTTTTGAAGAGGACCCACCTTGTCTGAGGTAGGGGGATTATCAAAGACATCAGCTATCTCGTGAACATTACCGACAAAATTTTATTGGCTTAAAATTTGAGCTGACACAGAAATATTCAGCTAGCAAGAATCAGCATTGCTAGAATAAGATTAACAAGAAAAGTGAGGTTTGAATCTCATTGTCATTTTTTACTGCTGGATAGAGGGGTGGCTTCCCTTAGAAAACTTTTTAATTCCAAAGACACAACAGATCCATGGAAAAGCATAAGA
Source organism: Pavona decussata (assembly GCF_977016875.1). Classification (NCBI taxonomy): domain Eukaryota; kingdom Metazoa; phylum Cnidaria; class Anthozoa; order Scleractinia; family Agariciidae; genus Pavona; species Pavona decussata. The sequence continues at coordinate 4,884,600 of NW_028145484.1, read as the reverse complement.
GTGTGGATGGAAAATGGAAAGTGAGAATAAATGTTTTCAATCAATAAGGGAAATGTAATCGTTCAATAGAGCTGACAATACTTTCAAGTTCAGTTGTGTTGTGTTCCAGATATACATACATGAAGGGGTGGGTGAAAATCATAACCTCTTTTTACGTCACTGGTTCAAAACTGAAACTCACTTAGAACACGTGAGTAACTGAAGATAACGCGTGATTTTCCCAAAGTGAAAACGAACCATACTGATAATCAGTTTTTAGCGAGTTGATTTTTGATCTTAACTTTATGTTCCGTGGATGAACAGCCCTAACAGTGATCAGTATCAAATTTCTTCTTGTAATATCAATGCTTATTAAAGTGCTACTACGATCAAATTTTCGAATACCTTTTATTTGCGGTTGATTGGTAGTTTATGTCCTAAAGTACATGATCTCCAAGTTATATCCTCATAAGATGAAGGAAAGTGCGATTTTTTTGCGCTCAAACTCCACGAATTTTCATCCGCCATTGAACCGCCATGTTCCTGCGGCCTGGTTACCAAAGGCAGATGGTGTCCAATGACAACAGAGGCCGGGTCACCCGGGAAAAACAAGTGACGTCAGACTCTCAACTCGAAGCCCAGGCGAGCCCTACGAGGCTAACTTCTCATACGGTTTCGAACACGTTTTCGAAAAATGTTTCGTTCTTTCAATGGTGGGAAGTCGCTGTGTTGTTCAGTGGTATAACAACTGCTCTAATCGAGCGGCAGGAATTGCGCTGCATGCGAGAACGAGAGATGTGTGGGTCCAGTTTGTTGTCTTGCACGTTTTGCTATTTTCTCGGTTTAGTTCGAGGGACACTCGGGCATTCCACCCAAGTCAGTGAACACAAATTAAACCTGGATCTTTTGAAAAGGGTAAGCGATCAGGAGATCGTGAACCTGAAAAAAATCTCCGAAGGGGAAGGAGCGGCAAAAGGTAAGCTTATGTAAAGTGGGCGAAATGTGTGAATATTGTTTTTTATCTTTGGTGATTCCTCGATACCTTGTTCAGCACCCATACAAATAGCAGTCACAAATTTTTATACACATTTTATATTGCGTTTCTAAAGTGCTAAACTTTGATTTAACGAGTAAATAATGTAAGTGCAACTAGCTCCCGGAACCTCCGAAGCATTTCCAAAACATCTTAGTGCGATAAGAGTAAGCTTGTGTTTACTTTGCTTGTGCAAAAGCTTGTGGCAAAAACTGTGCAAACAAACGCGAAGAAAACCACTTTAATTATCCATTTTCACTCAGCTTTCGATAAAGTGGTCTTTGGCGTTTACAAAAGGGTTCCTTCTTTCTTTTAAGTGGTTTTCTTGAGGAAATAGTTTGAATTTTTGGTTTAAGAAAGTTTTTAAGAAAACATCACATTCAGTTGTTTCTTAACAATTATATTCAATTGGTAATGTATTTTAAATTTTGATTTATTTTTCAGACACTGAGTTGCAACAACGTCAAAACCCAGCTCTTACTATTAAATACAGGCCAAAACAAGCCTTGCAGAGCACAACGCGTGAAAAATGTGGACAGCCAAGAAAAGGCCAGTGCTCCTCCTTAAACTAGCAGTTGAAGAGCACTGACCTTTCTCAAGGGCTTTTCTTGATCTTTTGTCATCAACCACCAGTTGACAAATAGAATCAATAAAAGAACTGTTTTCTTTTCATTCATCATGCCTCCTCTTTGTAACTCTTTCCATTACATAGGCTTCTGTTTTAGGGAATGGTCAGAAATTAGTGGGGAGGGGGGGGGGGAGTGGGGTGGAGATTTTAAATTGAGCAATGAAAATGATGTGACCCTCCATAGCGATGCAATTAACAAATCGACGGCAGTTTTCTATGGTCTATACTCTTATAGACCATAAAATGACGTCAAAAAATGTTCAAAACTCAAGTGGAACCACGAGCCGCAGGCGAGTGGTTTCACTGCCAAGTTTTGGACATTTTATGGCGTCATTTTATGGTCTATAAGAGTATAGACCATAGAAAACTGCCGTCGATTTGTTTTTTACAATAACATGGACAAAGTACGAGCGGAATTGACTATTTTTTTCGTTGAGAAAGCGCGCGCGTTACATCTGACGTCATTCTTATTGTCTGTACTCTTATAGACAATAGCTACGAGCCAATCAGCGTGCGAGAATTAGGACAGTTATTGTAAAAATGAAATTTCATGACCCTGCCCCTGAACAGGTAATACAATGTAGCTCAAATACCAGAAAAAGAAAACAAGAATGGAGGAAAACTGTAAGTTACTTACTGGAACCATTTTGCCCCAACATAATTCAAATCATCTATAGAGCCCATTGGCATCATATAACTCCATTATGCTACACATTTCCATTACATTAATATTTTAATACTTAATACTTGTCTTGCTTTTGTTAAATAATGACTTAAATTAACAAATTTTATTTTGTCTTTTGTATATAACTTGCTCTCCCTGTCATACTATAAATAATGATTGCAAGAGCATAAATTTATGTGACCCTCTGTTTTCACTGCTTATTCTTTCATGACACTCCACCTCCCCCCCTCCCCACCCCCTGCTCCCTGCTAATAGGGAGCTGAAGCACAGACATTCCTGAGCCATGTATAGCAACCAGAACTCAAATGTTTTCTCTTTTGGTGTGGTTTTAAATAAATACTAATTTGAATATAAACAATATTAATATGGTAGCCATTTTGGAATAAGGTTTATGGTTCATTGTCTGCAGTACATTAATAATTTTATTTTTATGTTCATTTGAAAAAGAGTGCCAGAATCTTGTTTCACCAATAAATTTGTTGTTGTACAAATGAAATTGAATCTACATTTTCTAAGAATAAACACTGATCAAGAAGAACAACCTTGAGAAAAAAATCAAAGGTTGCTCACAACAGTCTCAACTTTACTTCATTTTGGTAGCATGCATTTGCCCATCTCTCACCGCACCAAAAGTGAAAGTAACGAGAACTGTTACCACAGCAACAGTGTATCAGACTCATCAACACTTGCTTGGGGGTTTGCCCTTAGACATGTAGGACAAAGGATGTTTGTTGTTAGGCTGATTTGACCCTTCATTAGTATAAGCAAAAAAATTTCAATTAATACCTGAATCACAAACTTTAACTCCCAAGAATATTGTTTTCAATGTATATTTGCAAAATTCCTACTTTTCCTCCCCTCATTTGCCTAGGTGGATGCTTGTTACCAGAAAGCATGCCTTAATAAATTTTCATTTATAAACCTAGTCATTTCTTCAGTGCGTTAAAGCATCCAGTGCAGTGGTGTTTAACCTGATGTGAGCCACCTTAAAAAAAATATATGTACACAGAAAAGACTGTTAATACCATTACATTGTTCATGATGGTGCAAGGGAAGAAAACAAATCATTGCAAATTGTTGTTGCCTTGCAAATTTATTTGTTTATTGATTACTGTACTTATTCAAATCTGGATACAATGATGTCCATGCAGCACCAGCACTCTCCAGGCTTGGTAAGTCGCTCAAGGGAGCAATTTGAACATTTGCACCTGAGAAAATATTGAACCAAGAGGAAACTTAGCATCAATTACAAGGGAACGATCAGCTTAAATTCAAGCCATTGTACGGAGCTTTTCACTACAATATATATTCTTTTTCCATGGTAAAAAAGTGCAAAACCAGTAAGCTTACTCGGAACCGAAACTTAACTGTGCACTCTAATTTAACCCAAGGCAAACTTTCGAAAGCAAAGCTAAAAACCTAAACTTGACTTCGATTTCAATTCAACTGAGTCTCCGGTAGCCTGCCTCCGGGGAATGAAATGGCTAGTAGTCAAGAGAAATTGTTGAGGATTCTCGGGCACTACACTTTTAAAGCTTCCCTGTTTTGTTAATACAGCAAATAACACATCTAAATATCAATCTCTATCTCTAATATCTTACCCGGGAGATGAACGACTCAGCAAAGTCTGCCCTTCCTTCTCTTGTAGCAAAAGCGCTAGCTGCTGAACTTATTCGGCTGCCTCTTCTTCAGACGGAACTAGCTCTACAGAGTCAGGACTTCTTAATTTCCTTTGCCTATATCATGCGAAGACGATCCAGGAGAGCTTTCTGTGGTCAAAACAGCTCTGAAATTCGTCGCCAGAAGGAGGACTACAGTACTCGCTCGATCAGCGAGTTGAGAGTATTACGTCACGACAAAAACACAATAGGTTTGAATAAAAATACCGCAACTCCAATCACTTTCATACCGCGGGCTCACTGGAACATAAATTCATAATGGCGGACTCGGAAAACACCAGTTTTCAAGGCTCAATATTTGCAATTTGCGGGGCCCAAACTTCATTTCAGTGACCAAGACAGGTACAGCCACATCGGATAAGCTGTAAAGAACGTATTTTTGTTTCATACGTGACATGAAGTTTTGATCGTAGTAGCACTTTAAACCCCTGAGGTCATGCGAATTAAGGATATGATCACCTAAGTGAATTTTCTTGATATTTGAATAACTTCTCCTCAGCATTTTTATAAGAAAAGTATGGGGACAAGATAGGAGAACTTGCTCTTTGATATTGGGGGTTAAAGCGTTAAGTATATCTGCTCAAATGAAAACTTCTAGGTGATTTTCCTATGCCGTTGATAGTGTTTCATTATAAAAAGCATAGTTAGATCTTCCCGCATTGCTTTGAACTTGGCCAGAAGAGTTTAACTTGAGCAAACCACGCACTATTAACTGATTCTCTTGATCGGAACCAAGGAATCTACAGAGATCTGAAAATCTAATAAAAATTAATACAATTTCTTACGCCTACGAATCAGATTATAATCTATAATATTACTGAAAAGAGCAGCGATTCCAATTATACTAATACAAATGAACTGAAATCATAAACTCGTGTTTCAGTTTGCACTACTTTAATTTCCAATATATCAATTTATCAGGCTTTAGTTTATAGTTTTTGTGGCAGATGAAGACAAAATGAAGATCTGTGTCCTTTGAGATATGAGCAACGAGCGCTGATAAATCGATAACGCGAGCTAAAACGGAAGAGCAAAAGCCAAACGTAACGACAAAAACTGGCCGCAATAATAACAACATCCCGTTTGTTGGTAGAAGAAATATCATCATTATTACAACCTTTTGTACAAACAGATCTGAGACAATCTGACCGGGTTGATCTGTCCTTGGGGTAATCAAACGAATATGAGTTATTAATTTCCCGTGCCGATAAATTAACTTCCTATAAAGTCTGGGTAGCTTGTCACATCGAACAGGGTCGTGTTATGATTATGTTATTTCATGTAATCCGTACTTCGATTTATCTTTTTCGGAAATCTCTTAGTCACCCTTTTAATCAATGTCGCTTCCCAACGCAGGAATTGCGCATTATTGAAAGGAAATCGTTGTTTACTCGGCACTTAAATTAACTTTTGCTCTCTCGGGGGCGTTGTTTATATCTAGTGAGGTCTTTTGAATCTTTTGAAAACGTTCCATTATTGAGAGCACTAAATGATTTTAGTTAACATACGTGACCTCGTTAAATAAGTTTATGTAGCTATTAGAACCTTGTTTGTAAGCAAGATTTGTTAGAAACGTAACTTTATTGACAATCATTTAACGTTGTATATTGCATATGGTGATGAAGCTGTAAAGAGGTACCGGTATATACAATATTAATAATTATGTTTTTCATGGGGAAAGCCGTGTTTGATTACGTTAATTCTCTTGAATCATTTGCTCTTTTTTTCCAGCTTAGCGCTGGTACGAGCAATTAGAAAATGTGTCATTTTTAAATCTAGTGGACCAGTTGCAATCAAGAATGCACCCTACCGTTATGAGAAATTTGGACTGAGATAAGAGATTTTCATGCTTAATTTTCCTTCTTTTGCTCTACAAACATTACTGTGAATACGTTGTTCCTCGCACGCAAAGCCTTCTTAGAATTTATTTTCGCCGTGCACATAGCAATTACGGGTGCGGAATTATTGTTATAAAATGAAATAATAAAATCATTTTAATAACCCAAAACTTGGCTTCGAAACACAGCATGCAAGAACAAACTTAATGTGGCATACAGAGAGTTATACTAACATATAAGGACGCCGATGCGTAAGGACTGTGTGATCAACAATTAATATCTGAATTTGTGCTCTTGTCATTTTCTGTATACTGAATCCTGGTACAAGCTAGGATATAATCGGCTCCGTTTTCCTTGTTGAAGTCAGCCGTGTAGTAACCCTTCAACATGCAGGACCTTATCATGATTCCATGCACGTACTTAATATATTTTCCGTGTACATCTTTGTATACCGACTGTTTTCGCACTAACTGAGTAAGAGACCGTATTCCAATCACGTTCTGATCGTTTAACGCAGTGAAAATACTCGAATTTTGGATGAACTTATAAATTTTTTTCTTGTCAATAGCCCTCACCAATTCAAAGTAAAACTGCAGACAATTAATACCTTTTCTCAGCCAGCTGATTAACTGCAGTGAATTTGTCCGAAAAGGAATACAAAAATAAAATCTATTCTAAAGAATAATTTAGTCGAACGGATGAAAGAGCAGTCGATTGTTTTGGAGAAAATTCCCTGTATTCTGGGGAAGGGCACATTTTTCCGGCAAAAAAAAAAAACATCAAAGCGTGCCTTGAAAAAGTCGATTAACACATTGTTAGAAATGAATTATAATTACCACATGGTTAACAAGAAAGAGCAACAATTAAGGAATGGTTGCTAACAAAGGGGCCGGAAAAGCCTTTTTTCATGTCCAGTGATTATAATTAAATACCTTTTCTTCCTACATTGAAAAGGCCAAACACCCTACTTTAACCTGTCGAGGGGAAATTGACACTACAGAAACGGAAAAACCAGCAATGGATTGAAAATTTACCGTCAACTGCAAGCCATTGCTGAGTAAAGGACACACACATCGTTTTGTGATTCAATACCCCTGTTGGCCCGGTTTTATTTGCAGCATTGTTCGTGTATAATTTGTGCAATTGGGTTGAACAGAAGTAAACAATTGTTATTTGAATAAAAACTGACTGGTTTCTAACACTAAAAACAGTATAAACTTGTTCAAAATTAGGACACCTGACCTGACAGCATCGACATTATTTTTCACCCATGTTTCGCTAGCATATCCTTAACGTATCATAGTTTGCAAAAAGATGGATGTTATGACAAATTACTTTCGAGATGACGAGAACGATGGTGCAACAACTGCATGATCTGATCAACTTTCAAATGACCCGTTACTCCCCATAAAATGAACTTTGCTTTGTTAGAAATCGTCAAGATATTTGAAGTCGATGTTTAAAATATTTTTTGGGAGTGTCTTAACCATTCTATATGTCATGGACTTGCAATTACAACTGGTTTTTCTCCTCAAGCTATGATTTGAAATCGAAAATATTAAACTAAATCTGAATACTAGGTAATGAGCAACTTCTTTATCGACATAAACAATTAACCTACTATTTGAAAGTTTTCTCCTTAATCAGTCTATTGCACATTTTGGCAGGTCCGCTCCCACTCAGCTGAAAGGAGTAGCAATAATCATGCTTTTACGCATGGAAGCAAAGATTTGACAGCTAGCTCGCCTTTATAAACTAGTTTCATTACTTCTTATAGCCTGAAGCTACCTTCATGTTGGCGGTCTCATTCATTTTGCGATCGCAAATTAAACATCTTTGGTGGTGTTATGGCCTCGCACTCGTAACTCGTCAAAACATCAAAGCATTTGGTTTTCTTCATCAACGCTTTGTGTACTCGCAAATCATCAGTCCACGTTGATCAATGCGACCCTTTTAATCTGTCGTAAACTCAGCGAAAAATCGGTACCTTTTTTTCCCCTCAGCTTTTAATTTAAATATTGGGTATTCTATTTACGATAATCCGGCATTCGATTCATTATTCGATTCTCGATTCTGAGAGTTATGGCTGAGCTAGGCAAATAATCTTTAGTCTTACGACAGCAGGTGGATTAAAGGCCAACTAACGCCCAATGATTTCACACTTTTGTGAACGCAAACACGCTCAACAATTCCATACAAATCTGCTAAAACCTTATACGGCAGACCCTGTCTGAAAAATAACTCCTTTGCATCACAAATCCGTGCCTGATTTTCTTTAAAAAGATCGACGTAGTGGAGCCACACACGAAAATTGTCAGACCGGCCTAATCATTACATTCTTTACGGCGATTTTGAAATTTATGTGACGGAGGCCTAATTAAAACTTGGCTGCCGAATGTTTTTTTATTAGTGCTGATTAATAAATGTTATGTTTTATGGCAGGGCATGTTTTCTGAAGGTTGCAACTGTGATGGAGAAATAAAAATTCACATGCACCACGTTTTAATGCGGCGGCAAAATGAATTGAAGTGGATGTTACAAAAGTTTGAATTATGGCAATTCCTTTTATTTAAAGAATACACTGATTTTTAGCTACATTTTCGTTTCAAATAAATCTGTGACGTGATCGTACCTCTGTAGTTTAAAGAGAATGAAAAACAACAAGTACCTTCAAATGTCGCGGCTTGAAAATGGCGGCTATTGTGCGCAAGATTTGTTTTGCACAGTAATGAAGGTTTAAGTCATATAAAAAGAGCGCTCATTTCCGCCATGCTGTTATGGCGAACTTGCAACGCAATAATATTTCTAGTAAAGTTTAATAATCCAGTGATAACAATTTGTCTGCTTTTTGCAAACTGCTGGCTCATCAAAGCACGACCCCTTTCTCAGTTGTCGGAGGTGATATTAAGCTAGTTAGGTGGAGCGAATCGTGCAGTCAAAACATGTCTTCAAATTTTCCTTTAAAAAAAATGGCCGGCACCGCGCTAAAATTAGCTTTACAAAGGAGCCTCTGGGCATCGACAGACCACAAATTTTCAAAAACTTTAACACGCTCTTAAAGACCTTAGGGATCTTTCTAGCTAATAGCGTCCATATTTTTTATCACCAATGAAAGCGTCTGAGGCTTCAATATTTCATAGCGTCAGGTTCGCTGAAGAAAACATTATAGCGGTTGTATTTTTATTAAATCCCATTTTTACACTATTCGAATTTTAATAGGGTAGTTAAGATTGCCTAAAATCTATGCCGCGTCTTAGTGGGTTGCATGTTTTGGTAATTTAGCCACATAGCGCGGTGAACAATGTAAAACGCTTCCTAAAGATTTCATCTCTATTGATAGCAGTATAACTTCGGGTCAAGGACACGAAGTAAATTGGCTTGCTTACCAGTGAGAGATGGATTAGCTGGCAAACTCGAAATAACATTGAATATGTTTACCCGTTTGTTCAACAGCTATTAAAACACTGAAAGAATAAGCCGGACTTGATCTTCAGTCGATCTTTATAGTTTTGATTGAAAGGCTGTTTCATTTTTTTTTGTCCCAATCCATAGTTACGTACGAGTTAAATAAGCTACGGTTCTCTTACACTGAGACATTCGCTGCTGCTGATTAAAATGCATTTGAAACGAAAATCATCGTAAAACTATAGGTAAAAATACCAAAAAGGTTTCCCACCCCTTGTTCTCTCAGAACTGTGGTAATGGCGTCTTTTGGCACGAATCAGTTTTGATGTTGAAAATTTTCAGAGGAATGCATATTTTTGCTTGCAGTCGAAAAAGTTAAAACTCCTTCCATCATTTGATGCAGTAGTTGAAAACATAATTTTTCGATTGCTTTAGGGATTTGTGGGCGATGAAAACGGTTATATTTTTACTTGTCTTGACCGCGACATGATGATATGAAAATACATGGATCACTCACTCGCTTTGCCAACTCAACGGCGAGTGTTAAATTACTGATTCGAATACAACGACAGCTGAATGGAGTTATTAATCCTCAATGAAACAAGCTCGTTAAACCATCTCTGTGGGACGACACAGTTTGAATCGCGCAAGTAACATTAATAACTTGGTTGTTGTCGAAGCGAATTAAGCTTGTTTTCGTTTTCGCGTAAAAATGTCTTCCGCCGCGCGCCTTTTCCACGTGTGTTTACACTTTTCTTCCACTTTGAAAGTTTTCGTCCGCTTTGCTTGTAGAACTGAAAGAATCACAGCGGTATTAAAAAATCGTCTTAGGAAATAATACTGAAACCCAAGGAACATTCAACACCCTAGCAAAGCGGGGAGGGGAATTTGAGACGAAACCTAACTCGGTAATCATTGTTTGTCGAGTACATTGAAATGCAGGGGATTTTCCGGCAGAATTTGGCCATTCGTTAAAAGTAATCAAAGTGCTTACACGAAACTGGCTTGTCAATTTTTCTTTCATTTAATTCTCGATGTAACGATAACGAAAAATACAAAAATAAATAAAAAAAACGAACAATAAATTACTAATACACACGCGTCGGACGAACTAACAGAAACAAAAATGTTTTTAGTCGAGTTACAATGAAATGTCGACAAATTGAACAGAATCCGCTGCAAAATGGCTTCCTTTTGCATTAAGCGTGTTTTCTTAGTCAAATTCTTACATTAGCCTAATACACTGTAACTTGCAAAACCATGACAGATGCAAACTCTTTTTGCAAATCTCGAGGCTTGATTAATGTCAACTTGGAGAACGTAATTGAGACAAGCCGGTTCGCACCCTTTTGGAAACTTCATTACTTTTGTGTATATTTCCTGTTAGTCTTTATTACGCCGATTGGCAGGTTATCTTGCTGTATTTCCGTAGTCTTATTTTTGTATAACGTGGTATATTTACGCAATAATAAAAATTTTAAGCGCTAAATCAACTTGATGGCTGAACCGAAAGGGCTGTTAAATTCTCATTTAGAAAGTAATTAAAGACAACTAAATTGTAAAATTCCGCGCAAATGAAAAACAAAATCCACCCCGAAAAGTGGGTGATAAATTGCTGCCGAAGAAACGCTTCTAATTAAGTTTTCATTATACCAGCCGATGTCTCCTTCTTTCATCATTGCTTCCGATGCAATTTCACTGAGAATAAAAGTTCTTTCTAATTTCGAAAGCCGTGCATTTAACGTATGTTTTCCGATCTCTGACAATGGCTAATATTCGGAGAAATGTTTTTTTGGCGCCAGTTGCTAAGCGCATTGTTCGCAGCTCATTCAAGTAAAAAGCAAAACGAAATTCTCATATATACATTTATTTTAATTTCCCACAAGTGTGGACTTAAGATATGATTCAAGATTAAAGCTAGCTTGACACAAGTTTTGATTTCGATTTTATTACTACAAAAAGAGAGAATTATTGAAAACTGCGCTTGTTGTCAGATCAAAACCACCTGCTTCGATCTAAATCTGGTCAGTGTATAATTGCGGTAATTAGAGGGAGTTCATAACTTTAATGAACACTAATGAATGCCAATTGCGACTAATTTTTTTTCGAGCTTTTTGCCATCGTAACGAACAAAACATATTCAACTAGTGATTCCAGTATTACGCGTCGAGATCTATTTAAACCGTAATCAAGGTTAGGGCTGTTTGTATTTTTTGTGGCGCTCGTAAAAGGGCCACAGAGCGCGTCAATAAAAAATGCTTATTCTTTCCCCGCCGAGACAGATGGTTTCCTGTGATCTAGGGGAAGTTGAAAGGGCCTAATTAAAATTTGAAGAGAGAAATAAGGTTTCTAATGCGAGATTTTTTTAACGCGCATTTATTGCGCGCGCATAAAAAAAAAAAAAAAATTATGTAAAAATGAAATAAAAATTTCTGTACATATACCTGGATTCTGTCTTCGGGTAACTCGATCTTTACGGAAAGATTTTCTCTGGCATACACGTCAGGATAGTGGCTATCTTTGAAAGCTTTCTCTAGCTCTTCTAGTTGGTAATTCGTGAAGATGGTTCGATGTCTTCTCTTCTTCGGCGCTTTCTTCCCCGCTAAACTTTTCTCGCTCTTGAGGTAAATGGGTTTCTCAATTTTATTTTCTTCTATTCTGACATCTAAGGATAAATTCGTGTTGCGTCAGTTTAGCTGGATTATGAGTTAGTTTTAACGAGTTGTTATTTCTACGAATTAGCGGGCTCTTACTGGGGGTAGATCTGTCATTTTCAGTTAAATTTGGAAATTAAACAGAGTTATTAACCAAAACTTTGCTGTAGTGCATGCATCGCGTCAAACTTTAGAATAATATAGCCAAACAGCGAAATGAACAACAGAAATCCGGCCAAACTTCTTGTGAAATTTACGATTTAAATCTTAGCAGCTGCCTCAGTTGTCGCCTTCAGTTAGAAAGCCATTAAACTGCAATCAAATGTTTTGAAGAACGAAAAGTTTTTCGTTGGACTGAAGCTCGGCAAATAACTAGCGGTTGGAGTCACGTCACAGTTTTGGAGATAAACCCTCGGAATTGGGTGAAGGACTATGGTCGATCAGCGGTGGAAAGATAACGGAATTAAATCCTCTTTGGGGAGATTTGGGGGTGATTTTCATCGTGTAAACCGCCAAGGCTTGAAATGAACACCGGTTATTAATTAGGGCATAACAGACCATTTACACGATCATTTGTCCTAATAATGACACGGGAGACTTTACCGAAATAACAACCGAAAGAGTCCTCTTCAAGGAGTGTTTAAGATGTAGTTAAACGAAACCTGATATTCGCATAACGAAGTAAGGATTACAAAGGCACACTAACCTGACATAATGGCTTCATTTTCGTTGGAGTTTTGGTTTTCTAATCGCGAGGACACCGGCGCAAAACACTCGACCAGTGTTGAGCTTTGTGGGCTGCTCGCAGATTGTGACTTCGAGTTTTTCTCGCCGAGGCCGAGGATATCTTGAATTGCGAACGAATGAATTGGCGAAGACCGCTTGATGGGAGGAAATGCCTCAGAACGAGGAATCGCCAAACAAAAGTGCAACTCTCGGCTCATGTTAGTCGATAAATCACTTCCTTCTTGACGGACGAGTGGGAGAGCTGTACCGTCCTCCTTCGCTTCGCGGTTGATCTGATATTTACAGTGTCGCGCGCTGCCAAATATATCTGGATAGCTTTAATATTTCTGTAATCACCTTTATCTTCATTTTCCCATAATTAGCTATTGTCTTCAACAGAGAAATAATGCAAAGGAAATTGAACAATCAATCCTCGCCTGCCAATCAAACGGCTGGACACCCAGATGACACAAGTCTATATTATTAGCTATATTGCTAATCGAACGGATTTCATCTCAATACTGTATTTGCCAAGATATTTCTTGGCGATCCTCAAACGTTTACTCTACTGCTTTCAAGTTGTGAGTCTTTGTTTTCGCGATTTTGTGTATTCATGTATGTTCGAGTCCTTTTGTAGCCTCCAGCCATCACATTTACACTTAATTACCGAGCGAAGCTTAGAGCGAGTTTTAAGTAAACATTCAAACACAACTAAACACGAGTTTTGTTCCACAGCTAATGTTTACAGAGCGAAAGAAAAGGGGATTTAGACCACAAATATGATTGAGCTTGTTACATCCAATACATAACAGCTAAAACAAGAAAAAAAAAAACAAGGATTAGCAATGGCTTGTTAAAACTTCTCCTCTCGCGAAGGCTTTTAAATTGACATTATCTTAAGCCCTGGCCAAATGAATATCGCTGAGTATTTTAAAATAAGAGAGTATTGTATTGCCTGTTGATATTACCATATTTGAGCCACGAAATAGGCGCGCATTTCACGGCCATATGAGAAACTGAACAGCGTTATCTTTTGTGGAGGAAACCTTGTCAGTCAAGCTACTCGGAAGAAACCCCGTGAAATGTCAAAATGAAAGAGAGCGCATCAATTGTAGAAAAGAGGCAAAATTTGACAAGCTGTCACTCAATCCAAAACACAATGAGCTTTCTCAAGGTGCTAGGAAAAACGGAGATCCGCAAAAGGAATACGTGAGATACTTCTCAAGTACAAAAGAAAAGACAATCTGGCAGTCTTTTATCTTATTATTTAGCAGGAAAAATATAAATGGAGTCACCGTATGGATTTCTATTTGTAACGTTCGATTTTTGTCCATATCACTTTTTCAACATCTTTAAGTCGCTCAAAATCATGTTTTTTTTATATCTTTTAAATTGCAGTTGAATTTATTAAAGCAAAAAGTGTTCATCGGCGGGTATTTCAAAGAGGCTCGTATGATTTGTGCCACGATTTCTAGTAAACTGCTATTCGTTGAGAACTTTATTCTGTAAATGAATTCGTAACATTTCAAACTATAAAACTTTTGTGAGTAGCCAACTAAAAGCCAAATCAGTACTCAGGAAAAAGTAACTCAATTTAATTCGATGATCCTGATAAAAAAAATCCTAAATATATTCAACCGGCTAATACATCTGTTCGCTGTCGAAGCCGAAAGCCGAGCCTCTTTCAAATTGTACCATGATTTAATACATAATATTTCGGTTTGCAGGGTGCCGCTGTAAAATTCTGGGTGGCCTTTTACAGCCGTCGATTTTCTCATGATACTTTGATGTTTTCTTGTCTGTTTTTCGCATTTATAGTTTAAATAAACGGCCAGGAAAGTACGTGAAATTAATGCTGCGTCTTTAACAAGAAGTGTGTCTTGTGAGCTCAAAGTATTTATTCGGCCTTTTAGACGGATTTCACTCAAGATCAATTATTTAAATATTAAAGCTAAGAATTTACAACCCTTGATAAATTTTGCTTTCTTTTACAAGTGGTTTTCGTTAAGGGCATTCGTATGTTTTAACCAGTTCGTGACAGTTGGTGAAATATACAAAGAGGTTATTAGAGATATTCAACGCGCTTTCATTTACAAATCCTACAGGCGACTGTTTTCAGTTAGAGGGGTGAAGGTCATCTAAATTGAGTGAAAAGGATTTAGTGCTGATTCCAAATCAACGCCATATAGCCTGCGGCTCGCGTTGAGAACTCAACGTAAAGTATTGAAGGGACACTCCATTTCTAATAAATTCTAATTATCGCCAAGTGTTGACAGGCAACTGTTTGAGGTCAATTTAGCAGAGCAAAAGGACCCCACCAAACGTAAGAGCATTACTTTACCAATAACAAAAGATTTGAAAGGATACAAGTTTGAAAGAATTCTTTGCGTTGGTATCCGACATTCTGCTCCTTATTAAAACTCATTGAAAACTTAAATCAATGGAGGAAACAAGAATTGTTTTCTTCGTGGTCGTTAAAAATAACTTTACCAAGTTCACGTTGAAGTGGCCGTTCAATTTTACTGTGAGTCTTAATCAAACCAGCGAGTGATTATTAAATACACATTCTTTTTCTGTTTCCAATCGAGGGGATGAAAATCCCCTTATCCAAAAAGCCATTCAATTTACTTCAGTACTGCAGTAAATTAAGTGCAGAGCCTTAATTTAAAACTCAAATTTGCCTTCTAGGCGTTAAAAACGTCCTAAGACTTGAACTTCAAAGGCAATAATACTTCATTTGAAAAAGTCTCAGGTAGTTGGAAAATATTTACAAAAAAAAAAAAAGAGGAACTATGAAAAACAAAGGGAGAATAGGAGAATTTTACTGTCAACACTGGTGTTTTAGCCTTGACCTCAGCTAAATAAAAAGTTAGGGGGTTCACTTTTTTGCAGCGGCTGATTTAACAATGTTTTGTAGAATTCACTGAACAAGAAAATGGAAAACTCATTTACTAAAAGAATCGAAGTAATTACAAAACTCTCAACAAAAAAAGCGGCTAATCGTAATAAATAGGTAAGCTCTTCCCTGATGGCGAGAAACTATTAAATATTTGATGAAGTCGAGTAGAATTGCTTCAGTACCCATTCGGTTAATTCTTTGTAATTTTTACGATGCCGCGCAAATGATGTGTCGACATGAACGAGCTTTGCGTGAAAACGGCAGGTGACGCGCGCGGTCATCTTGAAAATTACAGTTTGCTTTAAATAGTTACGAGCCAGGACTAATTTTCTAAGCAACTAATCAAAGCATTTCATTACTACAGGTTTAATGATTGCCTGGAGAGCAGTTCGGTAAATCTTTGAAGGCGAGAATGAGTCGCTAAAAAAATCATGATTAACCACAGGTAAATAAAGATCATTAGACTGTTCCGTGTAATATCACTCTTTTTGAGTCAATAACCAATATTTCAGTGCTTTAGGTTACTCTTTTTTCCTCTTCTTAAAAAAGAAGTAATTGCCTAGCATGTGGTCCGATCCACTGACTGTGATTGTTAATCGGCTCTTTGGAAGCGGAGCATTATTGTAATCACAAAAGACTGCACTCGAAAAAAAAACAGCTGCTTTTGAGAGAAGTGCGTCTTACTGTACTCGTGTAGCTCACTAAGCCTTGTTCAAACTATATATTTTCTTTTCATTGCTAAATTAAAGTTTGCAGATCGCCAGAGCTTGTTTAATTCCAGATCAAACTTGTTTTTTATTTTTATTTTCGCGCTGTACTTTTTCATCGCTGGAAAATAAGACGTGATAATAGCAAATAAACTATTTTGGTGACGCGGTAGCTGAACGCAATACCACAATGATTGCAAAATGAACCTATTTATTAGATCACCATTACGCAGGGAGAGTGCAAAAGCGTTGATTAACTTGAAATTAAGTAGTTTTTTACGCCCAACAGCAGTTAGCGGTTTGATTGAAACAAAACTTTAATTATCGGCAAGAAAAGAGAAAACATTTTTAATATCTACAGGCGAGCTTAAGGGGGAGTTACTACTCCGCGACACAAATGAATTTGAACATTAAAGAAATTTCGGTTCTATGGACTGCCAAAACTTCACTTTACCAAGCTCTGCATGAGAATTCTCGTTAATGTTTCACTGCCCACTGCTTAATAATAGGTAATGACTCATGTCGTCTCCAAAGTCGTTACCACTAATCTAAATGTTTTAATGTACTCTCATTTTGCCATATCAGGCAGTTAGAGCTCATTAAACATCACCATGACGAGCCGATCAAAAGCCAACAAAATTGCAGTAATTTTGTCTGTTTCTTCTCATGCCTCATAAGACTAATTGCCGACCTTGACCTACTGTATAGAATTCAAATCACGTATGGCTCATTACACTATTTTTCATGGCGTAGTTTTGTTCCAAATTGTTAATGTGGCGAAAAGCTTTTGCTTCAATATGACATCGTTTACTCAAGTTTTCACGGGTCAGTTTTCCTTCGAATTCTTTGCTTATTTTTGTTGAGCATCTGTGCCTCACGTCTAAATAATCACATTGACAGATCTA
Organism: Pavona decussata; assembly: GCF_977016875.1. Classification (NCBI taxonomy): domain Eukaryota; kingdom Metazoa; phylum Cnidaria; class Anthozoa; order Scleractinia; family Agariciidae; genus Pavona; species Pavona decussata. The sequence goes on along the minus strand of NW_028145484.1, from coordinate 4,867,462 downwards.
GAGTCGGAGGGGTGGGATAAAAAAATTCACGTGGGTTTGCACTCACTTTAGGGGTGAAAACTTATTCGAGCCACGCCCACAAAACGAAAGTATGGTGCTTTTCGTAACGCCTTTCAAAACTTTTAAAAATTTCCGCGTTGCTTTCGAAAAGGAACCTCCTCCCCACCCCTACTCGGTACCCATTATCACCGAAATGTTTTTCTATTTGGTCAGAGAAATGTAACCTTCTCAAAGTTGTCCTGGAAAGGCCAGCCTGTGCTAAAGGACACAATCCGCTAATGGACCTTTCGCCTAAACACACACTCGCTCGTTGTCCCAAAAACTATTTTTAATCTCCAGAGAGGGACAACTCTCCTAAGTACTCATTCTAATGTGTTCCCAAAGCTGTCCGCTTACAGGGTGTTTGATGAGGTACGTTTGTTTGGGCACTATTTTGCTTGTATTCCAAATGATAAAAGGGGATCAAGGTTTCAGGCTTTTGAAAACAGTCAAGTCAGAATTCTTCTGAAGAGAGTTGATCAGTTTTATTCAATTCGGACCAATTTGGTCTCCAGGCATTCAATGCTGGCTTAGACTGCTGGTGCCCGTTTCTCGAAAGTCCTCGATAACTTATCGCCCCCGAAAACTATTTTATGTACACAATTTTTCGCATCTGGGATTCATTTATCTTATTGATTCATTTTAAAGGCTATATTCTAAATTCCTTGTAATTTTACGGAATACACTGAAAACGGATGTAAAATTACCATTAATCGACAAAAATAAATAAATAAATAAACAAACAAACAAACAAACAAATAAATAAATAAACAAATAAACAAATAAAATAAATAAAACAAGGATTTGAAAAAATGTTCATCGGGTCGGAAAAGTTATCGGGACTCTTGAGAAATAGGCCCCTGGATTCCACGTACGTACCTATTAGGCAACATTATTATAATCTGACAAACTGTTCGATCAGCCTTGCATCTTTCAAGTTCGGTTTTTTAAGTTTGGACTAATAAACTCGGTAACTGACATCAACATTTTCGTTAGTTTCTTTGGCCTTGTGAATAGGTGAATAAAATTATTGACACGACATTCAAACTGCTGAGAACTGATAAATCTCGAACTGTAAGGTCCATGGTGGCAACCGAAGCCCTGTCTTTTCGTAAAACAATCAACACTGCATTTAGCACTCTTGTAAAGCGAGTGTTAGCCTGTTTCCTTGCCGTTCGCCTTTAACACAACATCAGTCTTTTTAGACGTTTCCAAAGGGTCGCTCTCTTTGCTCAATGTACCAAACTTCTGTTTGATGTGCCACTATTTCATCATGTGAGTCCTCTGTTACATCTATGACTCCAGTCCCTTTGACAGCGAGCGGCGAAGAGTTCGGATCCGCTCATCGATCGCATCCAGTGAGAGGTCCTGCTAATACAGGAAAAAGAACTTTCAGCTTTCATTTGCATCATTCTACGATACCATATTTCCCGCACAAGGAATAAGCGATCCCTCATCGTCAAGAAATCAGACAAACACCGCGCCTTTTCCTAAGTAGCAAGTTAGAAAAGATGGAATGGAGTAAGATAAGAGGCGGTCCCAAGGCCAGAAAGACAACTCTGTTTCTATAGTATGAAGCACTTAGGATTGTTAATACTCTGCCAGTTCTCCCTCAGACTGGATTGATCCGTTGTGAGGTTAATCCAGTTCAATTCGTCGCGACTTTTTGCGTAGGGCTATCCCCCTGACAAGCACGAAACAGCTAGCCAGCCATGGCTGAAACACCACTGGTAATTTGGCTGCGCGCATGCGTAAGGTATGCGTATGCGTAAGGCCGTTTATAGTGACTTCAGTTTGTTCATTTTGTGTATTGTTTTCATTTATAACCTGACTGGAAACCTCAAAGACATACTGAACAAAGTTTCGTCCAAGGAAAAAATACCAAACAACAGCAGAAACCAGGCTGAAGCCTTTAGATCCGTAAAACAAGACAAAAATCTGACGCGCAGACCACAAGATTCCTTAACCTCTGTAAAGGTGATCGAAAACTGTTCCTGAAACGTCGCGGACCAATTTACCGTAATTAAGCCAATCGGGTGTCAAGTACTAGAAGTATACTTAAAGATTAAGAAAACTAATTAGTAGCTTATGATTTTATACTTTCCGTTCTTCATTAATATAATTACCACACAGGTAGCCTCCCACGCAGTCTATTTCAGGCGAGTCGTATAACAAAAAACGTCAGCGTGGGAGGCTAACAATACGAGGTCGCGCATGTGCCGTTGACGAGCCTACTATTCAGCTATTTCAACGGAAAGCCTATGCTACAAGACCGCAAGTTGACACGCTGGGCAATTTATCGATAACTTTGCCAAACTCAGCTATTGCTCATCCTTACAGAAAATTACTGAATCACAGACGGAGGCAAATGTTTACGGTGTGTATTTTCTTCCATCCGATGGTACTGCCAATCGTAAAATTGCATCCATATTATAAGATTTGCACCTACCCATACTACCTTTCGGTCTTGTCGCCTAAGCTTGAGGCTTGAAATCCGACAAAGCTCTATGGACTAGCTCGTCACCAGTCTCCCAGAAGCTCAGTGGTTAGAGCATCCGACCGGTGTACAAAAGGTCCTGGGTTCGATTCCTGTTGGGGACTCGGAATTTTTGTCCCTCGCTCGCGCGTGGAGGCCTGACATCAGCTATGGGGGTTACATCTTTCTCGGTTCTCCCTGCTTAGGCTAACGGTTACTCTTGAGAAGTTGTATCTCAAAACGACTGTGTGAGAGTATCTTATTACCTGAGAAGAATCAGTTCCTTCTCCCCTTGAGTCATTTCCATGTCTGATATTCTGGGCCTGAAAAATAAAACAAGTCAGCTATCCCCACGACTAAAGCCTTAAGGGCGTGATTACAGACTACTGCAATAAACTGCAGAGGAATCGACAGGGGTTGTTGCACTGAATACAGTTCACTGGCTCAGTCCCGCCTTGCAGACACATCGCTATCATAGACTACAGGCAGTACCTTACTTTCCTTAGGGTTAGTTAATTAAGCGAGGGAAACATGCGAGCGCGCGCCAAAGTTTCCTCCCGCGTCGCAGCTCCTCGCGGGAGGAGTTTTCGCGCGTGCTCAAGTGTTACGCTCGTTTTACTTTCCCAAAGAAAAACAAAACAAGCGACTACTCGTAGTCTATGGTATTACGGACAGGAGTTGACTGTATATGGTATATTTACTTAAATTCCACGCTTAATTCTTTTCTAGAAAATCTCGGAATATCGCCAGGTAAGAACTGCATATCCGTGATGATGATGATGATGATGATGATGATGATGATAATGAAAAGCTAGCAGTACTTTCGTGTGACAGCGTTAGTTTGTTTAATGATCCTGCAAAAGGTAGTTTTCCCTTTTGAGTCCGAATGTGGATAACTGATCCTACCGTGGGACTCGGCATTCAAATGAAAACTACTGGTACTGTGGGAAGTTCGACAATTTTTTACGGTGCTGTTTTCCATTATGCTGCAAAATTAACTTGTATTCTTAGCTCAATAACTCACCTTTTGTGTGAAATATTCTGGTGATAATCCTTCGAGGTGTAACACCTTTTCCTCAAGACTCGACAGCCTTTTGTACACGTCGCACGGTACAGGCCTCCCTAGAATGACAACGGAAAAACAGATTAGCTTGATCCATGAATGAGGGGGTCGGGGAAGATTATTTGGAGAGTGAGAGGCTACCTTCCTTCACACGCAGTCCTTTCTTCCTTGTTGCTCTTTTGTCCCAACAGGGGAGGGGACAGGACGACGTGAAAAGCCACTGGGAATGAAAGGGGGGGGAGGGGGGGAGGGGGGGAGGGGGGGTCTGAAAAGGATATTGCAATATTCTGTCAAGGGGAAGTTGGCAAGGGCCGCAAAAAAGAAGCCGGAGAAATCGGTGAAAAGCGCAGTGAACTGGCCGAAATCCGCTCCAGAGAAACCTTTGGTTCGAGTATGGTCGTGTACCGTCGGGAAATTAAAGTGGGGCAGTTCATATCGCTAAGGTTAGGGTTTTAGTTTCCTCCAAACTGAAAAACAAACCAAAAATATTTTTATAAAAAAAAACACATTTCTGTGTTTCTCGCTTCCACCTGACATGTAAAACCATTTATGTTATTTTTTTTATTTTTCAACAAGAACTATTTAAAAAATTCCACACAAAAATCGAAACAGGCAGAGATCAATTTGACACTAGCAGAACAAAAATTCCCAGCTTGAGCCATGCCAAGAATGGATCGAAATGTTGTAATTAGCATGATAATTATGCAACACAAATTTATTTAAAGCTGGAAACAAAAACCTTTCGTTGTCTAACGAACCAATGAAAAAATTGCAGTGTTTCCTGAGAGGTCCGACATAGTATAATAAATCATTCGCACTCCCCAGAATAATACAATCGCAGTAGCTTACTTGGCTGATCAAAGAGATATTATACGAAGATTTTCTGAGAAAATTGACGATGTCTGGGCGAGGCAAAGGAGGAAAAGGTCTTGGGAAGGGAGGTGCTAAACGTCACCGAAAGATCTTGAGAGACAACATCCAAGGCATCACCAAGCCAGCCATTCGCCGTCTTGCTCGCCGTGGCGGTGTCAAGCGAATCTCTGGCCTGATCTACGAGGAGACTCGTGGTGTCCTGAAAGTTTTCCTCGAGAATGTAATCCGTGATGCTGTAACGTACACTGAGCACGCCAAGAGGAAGACTGTGACAGCCATGGACGTAGTCTACGCTCTCAAACGCCAGGGACGTACTCTGTACGGTTTTGGCGGTTAGGCGCTCCTGTTTTTACAGAAAATTCAACGGCTCCTTTAGGAGCCACCACATCTCTCGAAAGGCATAACCAACAATATTATTTCGTACTACACAAATACATAAATGTTAAGTGTAGACAATACATCAACCCCTCGTCGTTGTAATGAAACGTATATAACAATTCAAAATTGTCATTCACACTCGGCACGAGGTTCTCGTGTGAAAACATTTCCGGTGCTTCGGGCGCGTACATTTGCCTCTCGATCTTTCCCATACATAGAGACATAAAAGATACAACCTCCAACATTACCATTTATCTTTTGAGATTCTTTGTGACTCAATATGTCCTTTTGAGATTCTATGTAGCTGAAATTATTCAGGAATCACTTTATAGAAATGTTAAAATAAGAAAGCGAATTGTGCGGGTTTCTTCTCGACTAAAGGTCGCATGAACGCACCAATCAACACAACTCGGCCACCGGAAAAATTACACAAAAGACATCGAATATTCTTATCACCCACCAATGGTTGCCGAGAATTTTCGATCCGCATACTAATTGATCCTTGTACTCGTTCCATACAAATAGAAGACGCAACAAAATAAACTTCATTCATACCCGCATTTCATTCAGACTCACCATAACTATGGCACCAAAAGTAGCAAGCAAAAAAGGCGAGAAGAGAGCCGGCAAAGCGAAAGCTTCAACCGAAGGAAAGGCGAAGAGGACCAGAAAGCGAAAGGAAAGCTATGCTATCTACATTTATAAAGTCCTCAAACAAGTTCACCCCGACACCGGGATATCAAGCAAAGCTATGGGCATCATGAACTCTTTTGTAAATGATATATTCGAGCGCATCGCCACTGAAGCTTCAAGGTTAGCTCACTATAACAAGAAATCAACCATCAGCTCAAGGGAGATCCAGACCGCCATCAGGCTGCTTCTTCCCGGTGAACTGGCCAAACACGCCGTCAGTGAAGGAACCAAGGCTGTGACCAAATACACCAGCAGCAAATAAACTATAAACTTGACAGGATATCAATGATAGAGGAATCTTTAGGATGCCGTGAATCCCGGCAGATGTAACTATTGCGCCCAGGAGAGTGTTGTCGCGAATTCTAATTTTTGCAGTTGTGTCATCAGACTTTACTAGACAGTGACTTGTCCTTACTTTTTTCTCTCGCTATTTTAATCGTAATGATTTTTTGTGTAAATAGATTCTTAATTTAATAAATTAACGGACGTTGTGTACATTTTGTTTTTGTTGGGGGTTCTTTCTGTGTTTATTGATGAATTACCATCAAGTGCTTTTTTTGGAGGGGGAGGGGGCGGAGTGGTAGTATTGGGAGGGATTGGATAAAAGTTTACTTTTAAGCTTGGTTGACAATTGGGGGGGGGGGGGGGTGCTATTATCAGAATGATTTGGGTGGTTTACATTTGTGTGGCGGTTATCATGAAAATGTTACAGTAACTTTAATACTAACCAGCTGGAACACTGGATTGGGATGTATTTTTGCTTTGTTAGAGGAAAATTTTCCTTTTGGTATAGTCCACATAAAAGAGAATGGTCAGGGTTAAATCCTTATGACAGTGAAAGTTGAATAGACAATAAGGCAATCTTGCTAACTAGTTGCTGCTTCGCTAGTTTCTGTAAACCCACTCTACAGCAGTCTATATTTCTGATTTGTCAATACAACAACAAGACTTTATTACCCAATTAAAAAGTTATTAATACATTTAGTTGATTTTGAAATGTTTAAAATGAAATGTTTCAATACCTGGTCTGTATCCGACGTGTGTTTCTAGATTTCGCAAACGTTCTTCTACTCCAGGACAAGACCTTGTTTCCAGACGGGGAGATGATAAGTTTGAAATCTCAGGTCCTAATGCTTGTGCCTCACTTGTGGTGCTTGTATCCTCCACTCGCATCACTGTCAAAATGGAATCACCCATGAATTAACAGTGGAGGTGCGTCTTGCAACGTGACCACCAGAATAATTTGTACCAGGTGCTCATCAGGGAAGTGTGAAAGCGCGTGCAAGAGAGATAGGTCTTGATAACAGATTACAATGAACAAAGGGTCACAAAAATAATGAGGTAGGAACTTATAAGGCATGGTTTGTTCTGGGAGGCACTTGTCCCTCATTTAAAATTCAGGAAAGTTGTCTTACCTTTGATGTGGCCTTTCTGACCAAGCCTGTGTACAAATACTGCATCAGTTCGTGCACATCTAAATTCTGCATCAGTAAAACAAAAAAGTTAACAATAAACAATAATTACTGTTTGATATTTGGCAAATAAAATATTCTTAACAACTACAGACTGCTTTGTGTCAACATTGTTGCCACTTGGAGCTTTTTTTACTTCCAACAATGATTTACACAATCTTGACCAGGAGTCCTCAGGCTCTTTGGCCAGCGGTTGGTCGCCAGGAGAGACTCTGGAGAATTAAAAAACTGGTACATTTTTTGATTGGCTGTCCCATAGCAGCTTGCATTGTTTTACTGCAGAAATCCTGCGGCAATAAAATTTCAGTTCCCCAGTCTCTCCTGGCAACCAACCGCTGGCCAAAGAGCCTGAGGACTCTGGGTACGAGATTGTGGTTTCGACAGTAAATGTTTTGAATTATTAATATGAAATTGTTCCGATGGCTTCCATTTGACCAGAAGATGCATGAACTGTGTGACACAGCTATAAAGTTACAAGGTGAAGCAAACTTTCAAATCCCATGCCAGGGGTTGGTAATCCACACTGTTACTGAGTTTGAGATATATTTCTTACCATTGTTATTTTCTGTATCAACAACATTACAAAACTCTCTTTTATTGAGAAGATCCACCTCTACCCTCTTTCGTTGTATGAAAGCTGCAATCCTTCTGTCAATCTAAATGAAAAAACAAACAAACAACAAAAAAAAACAACAACAAGAAAATTCAAATATTAAATAATATACACCTGCAATGCCAGCATCATGAGTATTATAAGGACAGTGCACTAAGTCACTGTAGGGGACGTAGTTCCCGGTGTTGTGATCTGGTCTTTGTGCATATATTCTCATAGTTGAATGTGAAAATGCTCGGAGATATTAGCTGCATTAAGCTACTCTAAAATTCAAGGGTAAATAAAGACTGATGATGATGATGATGATGATGAAGTGCATGTAGTAAAAATTTATGGTTTGTCAATCACACCTCAGCCTTTGCAGCTTTCACTTGAACAAGTGATGCATCCATTTCTGTGAAATTGTTGTTAACTGCAAAATGAACATATAAAAATAAATTATCGTTATAATTGGGTGTTTAACTGCAAGCAATATATTTAGTAGACACTCAGTCCTAGTTTCATCATACTACTGTGCTGAGACCATCAACACAGGCCACACTCAGGACAAACAAAATGCAAATTACTGGGTGGAATTTGCAATGATGAACCCTCTTTAAATCCTAATATCAACATGTGTATTCTCCCTACTATTCTCTACATATTTATTATGTGACTAGTTGAGAGAATTTGTTTATCAATCAATGGATGTTATCTTTGGTGATCATTTCATTTATTCTCATGACTTACATGTTTAATCAAGCAGTGATGTTGTGAGGAGAAATTAGATCCTGGTCACTATTGGGACTTAAACTGGTTAAGTTAGTTATGGATGACAGCTGTCTAATTAGGCTAGTGCATGATGTGCAGATACCTATTGTCTCATCCTGTTTGCCTTCTGTCTTCAATTTCTTTGCTGGTGGACTTGCTACTGAAACTTCCAACTCCTCCATTTTTGTATCACATTTGTCCTGGAATTTTAAGTATATTTGGACATTATTAGTGTATGTTTAGTGGTAAGAACCTCATAGCTATGCTTAAGTGTTTTTTGGGCATTTTGCTGCATATAGAAAGAATTCAGGTCACTGCAGAATAAATTGAGTTTTGTTAAGAAAACGACTGATCAGTGTTAGTCCAATATATTTCTACTCTGAACCTGATCTTGAGTAGTTTTACACTTCTCAAATGCTCTTTCAATTCCTTATTGACGAGTGCTAATGTATGGGAGCCTTTATATTATATGTGGCATTCACACTTGGTGCTCAAGTTGTTCCCCTTGAGCAATTGAGCAACAATATGAACATGACTTTCTCTCAGCATCCATGTCAAACATTGGGCACTATACTAGGTTACCTGAGTGCAGTCTATGCACAATTTTAAGCACCTTTTAAGTACCACAATTTTAAGCACCTTATCCACAGATCTCTTCAATTATCTCAAATTTACAAGGTTACAGTACCAAATGTGAATAGGCCTTGGTGTACATGTCCGTACTCTAGTAGCAAGTGTAAACGCCACATAAAATTACCTACACTACATGCATTATGAATCAATACAGCATGTGCAATTTGTAATGTAGACGTTCTCAAAGTCCTTTGCTTCTATAATTCTCTGGTCTAGTAGGTTCTTGCTCCTACCGAGAAATATGTGGAAAAAAATGCCATGCAAAATTAGGATGGTGTTATAAGTTTAATGAAATTGATCTGACCAATCAGGGTGCAAACATTTCGTGGAACATTTTATATAGACAATCAATTGTTTTGATAATTCAAGTTAGCATATTATTGACATTATTATTATTATCTATTGGTAATTACAAACGTAACTAAATTACCTGCAATAACTTGATGTCTTTCACAAATCGTGAAAGATGTCTTAAAACAACTGTATTATCAACTTGTGTTGAAGGAAGTTTTTCATGGGACAAATTGAAGTTTACAATGTCTGCAGGTAGAGAAAGCTGGGACAAAATGAAACAAAACCAATGTTTGTTATTTTAGTTTTATGTTATTAGCTTTTAACTTCTAAAACGCCAGTACCTTTTGGATGAAACCTTCAATTAAAGTTAAAATCTCCAACAGAACGTTTTGTTTTTCCATGTTGTATGATCAAAATCAGTTTCTCCTTATGTACCAATTTGCCAGGCTACCTAGTAAACTGCGCGGTCACTTAGGATATCATTCCATGCTGTTGTGTAAAGGAAGATGTTTTATCATGTAAGTTTTCCTTCGATATTTCCCTTGAAATCCGCAATCTTGAGCTCCATCCGTGATAAAATACTGATAGTTATTGTTTTCTCCTCTTTAGATATCGTTGGAACACGAAATTTTGCTTCATCCGCGATATTTTGGACCGAACTTGCTACAAACAGTGAAGCAAAAGCTCTTCACAGAAGTCGAAGGAACTTGTAGTGGAAAGTGAGTTAATATGTTTTAACTGTTTTGCGTTCAGTTCACGCACTCTGTATTCTTTCTTTATGGGATAAGGATATCCTGAGGTCCAGAAAACGAATGAACGTCGTAATCTAACACTGTTTGATAAATTGAGCATGTTTGAGCATGTTAGTATAAACTCGCCCCTGCATTGATTCATGTTATACGTTAGTTAGTAACTTTGTATCTTTTCATTTTCTCAGATATGGTTTCATTATAGCTGTCACCACTATTGACAACATAGGAGTTGGCCACATCCAGCCGGGCCGGGGATTTGTTGTTTATCCTGTCAAATACAAGGTTATACAGTTTGTATGTCTTCTGTTTTGTTGTCACTAGTTGTTGAGCTTTTCTTAGTAGTCTAACATAGATGCTCTTTCTTGACAGGCCATTGTTTTTAGACCTTTCAAGGGAGAAGTTTTAGATGCTGTTGTCACACAAGTAAATAAGGTAGAACATTGTTTACTGTAGTGAGGTTAAAATACAATTATATGTTTTATGTTTAAAAGTTAACTGGCAAATGTTTAAAACGAATTGTGTTGTTGAATATTATTGCTATGTGCCAGGTATTTAAATAATTTTTTTGCATGATTGATCTTTTTCTTCAGGTTGGGCTGTTTACGGAGATCGGTCCCTTGTCATGCTTTGTATCAAGACATGTAAGTATCACGTAGAGCTTGTCGGTAAAGACTGCAAGTATTGTTACATCTTTGGAAGCCTATGGGCAGAGTTGGGTAGAGTTCACCAGTTCTGTCTGCTTTTAATACTTCCAAGAGATCACATGGCAGATATTAAACCAGTCAAGCCAAGACCACTGGCTAATGGATGACAACTTGTTGACGACACAAATCACTATGTTTGAGACCTTATATAGGGGCCATCTCTCCTTAACTAAACAACTTTCTTGGTTGGCCAACCTAGCGTGGTATTTTTGAAATAGTGGTCTCGTACAAAACATCCTATTGACATCATTACTTTTGTACTCTATATATGAGGTTTGATTGAAGTTTAGAAGTAAGCTTCATTATGTCTTTGTGTAACTGATATTCGGTGTTTTGTTTGGTATCTTTAGTCCATTCCGTCTGACATGGAGTTCGATCCAAACTCAAATCCACCTTGTTACAAGACTCAGGATGAGGTATAGAGAATTTGAAACATTTCAGCCTAATGTATTTTTTGTTCTTTAGTGATGTTTGTTCACCTTCATCAGAATGTGATAAATTCTCTGATAAAGGTGGACAGATGCCAAAGGAAATTCAGTCTTAAGGAAACCTCCATTGATATAAATTAACACTAAATTGTTGAAAATACAATCTAATTTTAAGTTTTGTTGGAAATCATGGAAATGACTTTTCTGTGTTGGACAAACAGGATTGGTTATTGACAATTTTCGCTTTGAAATTTCCTTGGCACTGCCATGTTGGATTTCATGACGTAACAGGGTTGCTTAATTTTTCACACAAAAGAACTTCCACTCTCTGACAATAGTGGCAAAAGTATCACGCCATAAAATCCAAAGTGGCAGCGCACAGAAAATTTAAAAGCAAAAATAGATGATAATCATATCTAATTTTTAGCACACTTGAATGTTAATTCTACTTTTCAAACTAAAATTTCAAATTTAGATGTTTCCAACAATGTAACGTCAAAGTTTTCTTGTCAGAGTGGAGGTTTCCTTTAAGGTGGCTTATGCCAGTTTCCAGCACTTTCAGGATACAACTTTTTTCAAATTAAAAAAAAAAATTGTTAAGAAGGTTTCAGAGGCACCTTATTAAAATTTCCGAAAATTTAAGGTGGCTCATTTTGGTGAATTTTCACACTTAATTTGGTGTTGCATCATAATTTTTATTCTAACATTTGTTCATTTCTTTAATTGTCACCTTTGTTTCCAGGACATTGTCATCCAGCAAGATGATGAAATACGTCTGAGAATTGTAGGAACAAGGGTTGATGCTAATGATATTGTAAGTGCAACAGTTTTGTACAAGTGAAGCAAAAATTGCTGTCTGTTGATACAGTTTGGGAGGGCTGACAGATGAACCTTTTAAAACTAAATATTTACAGTGCACATGTATTTTTTCACTTTTCAGTTTGCCATTGGATCTCTCATGGATGATTACCTGGGTAAGAGATTTGTCATAGACATATCCATTCTAATGTTGCTGTAAATTCACCAAGATGTGTTGGGAACACTTGCAATTTTCCTAAAGAAATTAATAATTTTAAATTCACTTATTGCGCAGCTGGACCGACTATAGTTTGAAAGGTTAGAATCATCCAACCTATTAGCTTCCCAAGAAAATTTTGATTTTACTTGGCTGAGTTGATAAGGTGGCCAATTTACCTTATCAAGTCAGTTGATACAATCAAATAATTGTTTTTCCTACCCACAAATACAATGTCACATTTCATAAGAAGCTATCCTCCCCCCACCCCCCTCCTCCTCTGACTATATCAAGGTGTTTTTTTACAGCACTGGTCTGGATTAATTTTATTATTTTTTCAACTTATAATTGAAGATGTGGTTTTCTTTGTTATGCTAAATTGATTCTAAAAAAAATATTAACAAAACTACTGGTAAATTAATTTTGTTGAAAGGGTGATTTTTGATAGGTCTAGATATTTTTTGGCATGTGAAGTCATGCTAAGTTTTTAATCACATATTTTTTGTTGCAGGTCTTGTCAGTTAACTCATAGCATTTATTCTCTGATGTGGGGCATTTGAAGTGCGGAAGGAAATGTGTCCAAGAAAGTTACTGGATGCAGAGTGCACACTTGCCTGTTAGTGTGTTCCAGTACCTTGCTGATACAGATTAGGACTTTCTCTTGGAAGTGTACATGTAAATGAGTTTGTAATTTTTATTTGGAAATATCAACTAGGGTTGTTTTTTTACTTCATTCTGTAAGTTTTCCTCATAGAGTATACACCTTTCAATAGCTGGAAAGGCTTGTTAGGTCTATTCTCTCCCAGCCTTGCTCCCAGGACTCAGTGCATTTTTCAAGCAAACTGATCAGCTTAAATGAGTGATGTCGCATTCAAGGATGACTGTGGCAAGGCTGTGTTCCTCCACAATACTGTAAAGTTAATAAAACCATCAAAACAAAGAGTCTGGTTGACTTTTTGTTAGCTGTTCTCGCCCATTTGAACACGGTCAGTTTGACTGCAAATGAAGCTGAATTGCTACACATGTTAGGTTACCATGGTGTCTTCTGTTCAGTGTAACAGATTTACTTGCTTTGCAAAGTTTTGTACAATTTTAAGCTATACACATTTTTAAAAAATAATATCAAGTTCTGTAATAGTAACTAGTATTTCTGTAAAGAATTAGGACATCCTCGAAAATGTTTAGTTTCCCATCACCCTCTCTCTGGAAAATGGGTTGGTCGGTCAGTTGTAAAAGAAAAACAACAAAACCAAAACTTCAAAAGGAAAACACTATTGACAAATAAATAAAGACAAAAATATTTCCAAGCAAGCCTGGATCTTGCGTGCTGTTCACAAAGCATAGTAATCTTGGAAACACCTGAGAAATGACAGCAGGCAGTGAATCCAAACATTTTTGTTTTACTTTTTGGTTGGTTGGTTGGTTGATGGGAAATGAAATATTTTATTGGGATGAACAAAGTAGACTAAAATATAAAAGAAAAACCATGAGCAAACTGTTTTATTTATTGACTTGTGGAATAAAACTTGGTTTCATATTTTTTGTCCCTCATAGTAGTCTCTTTCTACTCCAAGGCTCTTTGTCCATGCATCCCTCTCTGTCTCTTGGTAGGCATTATATTTTGAAACGTTATTTTTAAAATATCCTTCACTGATTTACAAAGGACTGAAAGAAGTACTCAGTTAATCTTATTTTCTGTCCTTTGGTCAATTTTCATCGCCATCTTGACAGGAACTTTGATGCGATGGAAAGCACAGTCCACCATAGTGTTGCCTGTGCACAGTCACACCAGTCGTGTCAAAGCTATGCAGTGCTCTTTTTTGGCCGTGATCCCTTACGAACTTTCGGTTCAGCCACCATCACTTTCATAGGCATACCACCAACGACCTGGAATTTGGAAACAAATATTTCAGCCAGCGCGAGATTCATCACAACAATTCGCTAACGTGTAGTGTGTTTTTCTGTGCCTTTACAAGTATCTTTTTTGGTCGTGCTAAAATTGGGGTGCATAAAATTGGGAGAACAACATTCGCAGGCTTCGCGTGCCACAAGAAGTAACAGCTACGCAGTTTCTCACCACCAAGCGCCCCGATTTTTTTAGCAATCACGCACGGATAGTGTCAAAACGAACCTAAGCCTGTACAATTTCCTGATGATGTGGTGTGAAAACGAGAGAAGAGTAGGTTAAAAGTTAAATTTGCTTCCCTGTTCACAGACCCTCTGTTTCCTCGTAAGATAGTCAAGAGCGCCGGAAAAAAGGACTGATTCAGTAATACTGATTCAGTATTTCCATATGTATACATGGCATTACCGACTTGATAGGGCTATCTAATATAAAATTATAGTTTGTGTTTGAATAATAAAATTAACATTGATTGTCATATTAACATTGAGTCATAAATATAAGCAGCGATTGTCCCACAGACAAAAGGATCAACGTTGTTAAAAAGAAACAAAATTTTTGAATTATTGTCTAGATCATTAAAATTTTGATATCTAACATTTATTTCACTGAAATTTTTTTTGCGTATGGTGATGACAAGAAAATAAAAAATGTAGCTATAAAAAAAAAAAAATAAAAAAAGAGAGCAGATTCGTAGATTTTCAGGTGTCTTGTTGGCTTTCCAGTTTCTAATCGTAAATTGTGATTTCCAAGGCGAAATTTATTGACTTGTCTCTTGTGGAGTGTATTTTTTATTGGATCTAAAAAGGCAGTTTTGTGACAATCGTGGGTGGGGGAATTTCTCGTTTTCGCTTAAATTTAAGCGGTATTCATTTTGCACGTGAAACGCGAAAAGTAAATGTTCTCAAAAAGTCTATGGACATTCTAAATTGCCCTGTTTGCGCGCTTTTTGGCCGCTTCTTTCTTCATGATCCCGTGCAAACAACATCTTGTTACTTTGGACTTTTCACTGTTATGAGAACGTCTCCCACCGTGAAAACAGGACAAAAATGACCAATCAGAAACGGGGAATTTCGATCCGTGTTTGGTGTCACGCTGGGGGTGAAATCGGTATAAAGAACAGCGCGTGAAGCGGGAAATCTTCAGTGATTTGCTTTCCATGTTCACAATGCCTCCTTCATCTGACGAAGAAACGAAAACCTCGAAGAGGGCGGAGAAAGGGACTTCAGAAAGCGAGAAAAAGAAGAAGAAGCAGAGGAGACGTAGAGAAAGCTATGGCCTATACATCTACAAAGTACTGAAGCAAGTACACCCCGATATGGGAATATCCAGCAAGGCAATGGGAATCTTGAACTCGTTTGTGAACGACATCTTCGAGCGCATTGCCTCCGAAGCTTCGCGCCTGGCCCAGTACAGCAAGAAATCAACTCTGTCATCTCGTGAAGTCCAGACTGCCGTGAAATTGCTTCTGCCCGGTGAACTTTCCAAGCATGCTATCAGTGAAGGTACCAAGGCTGTAAGCAAGTACACGCAGCAGTAACGCAATGTGAAGGGCGAGGATGCCGCGCAACAACGGCTCTTTTAGGAGCCACCACATCTGATAAAGGCAATGACCATCACTTTCAAACACTTGCGATCGATCGCTGTGTTTAATACCATTTTCAATTTATTTTCGCTTAATGTTTTCGATTTTTCTGACTCATCTTGCACCACGCCCCCCTAGTTGAAAATACTGTTATGAAAACCGTTGCGTGACAAAAGTATAGCATTGTATTTGTCGCGCGCTGTGATGCGCGTGGAAAGTTCGCGTCACATTATAAAATTCGTGTGCTACACGCACGCTCCACAGTGCGAGTGCCGGCCATCGCACATTATCGTAGGAAAAGTGAAAAATATTTTCATATTTTCTTTGTCACCGTTTCTATCACGTAGCAAATGGGAAAAGGCTTTGAACAAACTGAATTCTCCGCCTCCGCTGTTTGTCTTTGGGGGGTGGGGGTGGGATTGGTGAGTTCGCAATGGCAAACTGTTCCTGCCGTGGACAAACGATGCGTTTTACCTTTCCGTGAAGCTGTTTGATAGCTTTCTCTGCACACTTGCTTTCTGTATACTGAACAAAGGCACAACCCTAACAACAGAACGAATGAACATCATCAACCTTTATTTGTACTCTTACATGAAAAGAAATAATAAAATGAGTGACTGAGTGTGTGGGCGATTGATTAAATACCATTGAACAATTTGACAGTAAACTTGAAGTTTTTCTATCGACTGATAGTTGGAGAGGAGGTTAAATATTAACGTCAATAGAAATCGATAGCTTGTTTTAGCATAACTCAGTAACGGAACTTTTCAACAAATAAATTCGTTAAAAATGGCTTTTTTATATACTTAGTTTGTGATTTGCGTGTTGGCAATTTTCTTTACGCGCGCTCCCAGTGCCGTCTATCGAGAATTGGACCACCTTAGCGTAGCCAATCATGTGGCGAGTTTACCTAACTGTCAAGTAACCTATGATCAGGCGTCTTGTTTTGAAGAGGGAAAAGGGAGAAAAAGCCCTCCTTTCCCTTGGTGGGGTGGGAGGGTATGATCGCAGGTTATCAGTCATAGGGTTGTGCCAGCATAAATTAACAACTTTTCGAAGAGACGAAGGAGGGAAAGAAAATCATAAAGTAAAATGTGAATGATTACCTTTGATAAACCGTTAGCATCGAGATTGAGTTTAACGTGAGCAGATCCAAACACAGTGAATTCATCTTGTAGCTGGGACTCCGTGACATGTTTAGCACACACCACATACAACCGACTATTATCCGCCTCATAATGAACGCCAAACACTCCAAGATGGCCTCGCACTCCACAAGAGCGGAGATTTGAACAAACTGACTTCACCTGAAGAAATACGAAAGTATGGGGTGAACCACAGAAACACAGAAACTATGTCAGTGTAATGCAAACAAACACACTTCTTCTACAAGCGAGAAACGAAATGCGTGCAGCTGCGTGGAATTCAAATTTCCGTGTGCTGTTTACTTGTTTGACTAACCTTGAAAAAAAGGGGATGTGATAGTAGCCTAATTGAATGAAATTCTCAGTTAGCTATACCTAGGAATTCGTATATATTGGACATTTTCGTGAATTTTGCGCCAGTTTAAATCCTCGGTTACATGTTTTCGCGCAACTTCTTTCGCAAAATCTGTAAGTTGCAAGTTGACGAACGATGTTTTTTTGCGTAACATTCCCTTCTGCAACTGACTTTTTTAAGTCTCCCGAAAACTTGAATTCCTACAACAATATTTTTCTCTAGATGCACGACAAAAGTGCGTGTGACAGTTTAATAACTTGCGCATTGCGCTAGGAAAGTTACTCAGTTGACAGTTTTAACATATAAAGAAATATCTCGTGTAACAGGGCTCTTAGCAAATAACATTATGAGCCAATCAGGACCGGAAGCAAAATCGTGAAACAGGTGTCAAGCGGCGGAAAAACGCGTAAACCAAATCACGGACGGTTTTGCTCCTGATTGGCTCAAAAACAACATGTTAGCTGTGATTGGTCAGAGGTTTATAGCACGATTTTTTGTGTTTTTCGTTTTTAGCTTTGCTTGTTTGTTTGCTTGCTGGTGTTATTGTTGTTTATTTGTTTTTACAATTTGTTTTGTTTTGCACAAGTCAACTTCTTTGAACTCGACAAATGCGTCAAACTAAAACAAACTAAACAGTTCTTACCAGCGTGACTTTCTGGTCGTGTGTAAGCCACTGGACACTTCTTTGCTTCTGGGCACTCGTACAGGACATAGTTTCACTAAGTTAATACAATAAAATCAGAGAACAACAAGAAAATTGAAACACATGCGGGTATGCGTACAACATTTCAGTTTAAGAACGTTTTCTTCGCACAGTTTCCTCGGTTTGCGCGCACCCTAAAGCCGGCGACATACCTGGCGATTTTATACGCCGATCGCCGCGATCGGCGAAAATCGCCAGGTGTGCCCGGTGCAGCAATTGCGATTTTCGCCGATCGCCGCGACCCGCGTATAAAATCGCCAGGTGTGTCGCCGGCTTAATGAAGAACTTGGCAAACTAAGATGACGAATTTCCTATCCTAATAAGTCTATTTTACACTAATACCGGCGTAATTCGTACATGTTAGGCATAATAAATAATTTAAAGAGCAAGAAGATTGTTCATTTTTTTAAGCAAAATCCACTGGTAGTTACTAAATAGTAATTTACTCTTTATTACCAGGAGGCCCGGTATGTTCATTTGCCCCTCATTCAACTTACTTTAATAGCGATGAACTGAAATCTCCAATGCCTGTTTGTCCGGTGCGCGGTAACATTTGCTGACAATTATCTGATGCCAATCCCTCTCCTGTCCTTTCTTGAATGTGCTCGCCGGGTGTGTGAACAATCTCCCCCGATTCCTCGATTCTTTGATGCTTCTTCGGTGACTCCTGATCCCACCTGGAAGAACACCTCTTTAATGACTGCCTGTAACCAAAAACGAACGAAAACTTGGTCATATTTTTTCGCGGAATTTCAAAATTTCCATTACCAATGGTTCCAAAGGTATGGCTGTTTTGGGACCCTACATAATTTCCGAGAGGAGTGACGTCTTCCTAAAGGAAACAGCTTACTTTGATGAAAGATCCAATGCATCGGAGAAAACTGTATCCGAAACAACATTTCCTTTGCTCTTCTCTGACATCTAAGAAAAGTAAGAAAAAAACAGAAAGTTATTACCTTATAACGGAAGCCGATAAATGGTAATTTAAGACATTTCTTGGAAACTACTTAACAATCGTCTCCGCAAACATCAGGATTAAGCGTCAACAGGTTGATGTAAGCTTCTCTTCATATAATCCACGGCGTTGCTAACATTACAGCAACTCTGCACCTCAAATCATTTTTTCATTTCTGTTTCTTTTCCTGTTTCCTTTCATTTCTTTCCTCTATCGACATGACCCTTTCTGTTTCTCTTGTTTTCCTGTCAAATTATTGCCGTTATCTATTTACTACATTTTGAGTCTTCTGGCGGGGTCTTCTTTTCCTTTACCTCATTCTAAGTTATTTCACTCGTTCAAAATGCTGGGGTTTAAGCCTCACCTGAGCATGTTGTTGTTGTATGAATTTGGACCTGGAGCCTTCAGCACTTAACAATTTCTCATCTCTGCTCTCTTGTCCCCAGCCTAACTGCATAGCACGGCCACTTATTTCAAAACCCTGCATGCTGTTGAAAGAGAAAAGAAGTCAACCATTTATAGAATAACAATGCCTTGAAAGAATTATCTGAAATATTTGGACAGGTTCGAAAAATATAATCTTCAGCAGTGTTAGAAAATTAAAAATAACAACTCACCATATCATGGCAAGCTCGGTTGATCTTCTGCACGGAAATGTTACAAATCCATAACCTTTGGACTGCTGCCTAGTGACATCCATTACTACATGAGCCTGGAAGTAAAACAGGACACAAAGACATATAATAGCTTGAGGAAAGGATACTAAAGTATCTGGCTGAAAACTACCCACCTAACCAGATGACAACACCTGTTGAAAGTTTTTTTTTTTTTTTTTTTTTTTGACACTGTACATACTTTGAGGGAACTCCATTTATTGGGCTATACAGGGAGGCTCTACCCAAAAAGGGTAACTTTTTCACCCTTGTAGTATGCAGAAGAGAGGAAAAAACTAAAATATAATTAATTTAAAAGGTACAAAAATAAACTGTGAACTGAAAGGGTAGCAATTAAGTCCAAGCATTAGAAAGGGTAGCCAAAAAAAAAAAAAAAGAACTGAACAGTGATTCAAGGATTGATGGCTATGTAACAAAAATATTGCACATATCATACAACACAAACAAATTCAAGATCTAGAAAACAGAGCTGTCATTAAGATTTGGAGAAGCTTGTTTTTCAAGAAAAAAGTTGGTCATTAACTAATGAAAGCTGTTGTCTTTTAGCAACGTTCATACTCTGAGTAGTTGGTCAAGTAGTTGCTAGCTAATGCTACCTCTGTATTAAAGGAAATCTTTTCATGCCCACAGAGTGAAGTGCCCATAGCATGTGGGTTTATATGTTACTGAGATGGAAATAATTTTCATCAATTTTTGTCTCTTTGGGGCCAGATGGACTGTCTGTAATAAGGGGATGGCCATCTTATGGACAAGTGGTTACGCTGTACTACCAGTTGTCTTTACCTTAAGCTGATCTTTGTCATCTTGGTTCAGTATGAAGGCTTTGAATGCAGCCTGTAAAATCTCAGATGTCACATCATGGCTCAAACCTCCAACAAAAACATTGCAGTTGGTAGGTGAGGCAACCAACATCTTCCACAAAGCAACATCTTTTTCACTTGACAAGTAAGTGTAGTCTTGGATGCTTTCTGAAGAGCTTGGTTTGTCCTCTGCGAAATTATCTGCTTCCTGCTTCATTAAATCAAACATAACAACAAAAGAAAAAGCAAGGCAAACACAAGTTGTAGTCATTCCTTGCTATTCATTAAAAACATACCAATACTAAGATATTAACTTTAAATTTATTGATTGAACCAAGATCAAAATGGCTTCAAAATTTCCAAATGAACAGACATGTGCCCATAAGCGAGCCTCAAAAATCTAAATGAGTAAAATTTATTTCCAAATCTAGAAGCTTTAACTGTTAAATAGTTTCTGCCCAATGAACCTGATTATTTTTATTTGCCACAAATAGAATGTTAGGCCAATGTCTCAGGACTAGCAAGTACCATAAAATTGTGTAGCCCATTTGTGTAGCCGGGTGTGCAGCGCCATTAACAAAAGACAAGGACACTGGCCATCACATTGCTCCTCTGTACAAAGAGAGTCCCACACATGACTGAGGGCTGAGACATGGCAGACTGACCCTCCCCTCCCTTCCCATACTGTATACTCCTGGCTCCCTTGTTGGCTCCTTCGTTGTTTCATTTTTCCATAATTACAAAATACCACGCAAAGCAAGTTGCAAAGTATATTCCTGTATCTCCCATCTTTCTGTTACTGCACTACTGAATCCCACACCCATGTGACCCGTGACAGCTGTGGAAATTTGGGAAAAGTTAACAAATCTGATTCATCTTAAAGCTTCATCTTCTCCCCACCCCATATTTACCTGTATAAATGCATTTATTAAACTATTTTATTTACAGTACACTTTTGAATAGCAGGATCATGGTACTTAACGTTGCTTTCATTCACTGAAAAGGAGACAAACGGCACAGGGGGAGGTTGGAACTTCTCTTGAGATGGCATCTTATTGACATAACTCAACATCCTTTTGACTGCACTCTCTTGGTCTTCCTCAGATGGAACTGTAAGGACAACAATATTTCAGTCAATGAAAACAGTTTTGGGCATCTAGACTTGACCTGGAAGGGGGACCCCCACCGAAAAAATGTATTTCAGAGTACTTGCCTCCATCTTGCTTTGGTTTTCTGAAAATAGTCACTGGTGCTTTTATCCTTTCTAATTTTCTTCTCTTTGATTTTGTAATTTCTGGCTGCTTCTTTGCCTGTTTTGCAGTTTTCTGTTGAAGTTGGGTCTTGTCCCTTCTTGTTTCTCTTTGCAGCTGAGCTTCATGGTGTTCTGAGCTTGGGTATATATCTGATGAGAAAATGACAAAAGAGAAATGATTTCTTGTGCCTCAAAAAGTTGATCACTGCATAGTCTGGATAGTCCGATGTTGAAAACATAACTGCTAAAAAAAAAACCTTTCTCAGGTAAGCTGGAATACAATGCAACCCCTTTGGGAGAGAAGTCCCTTGTATTTAAGCTATATGGCTAAGTGCAGTATGGGTTTTATGGTTATGCATTTTACAGGCCATGTCTGAGAATGTCTGGATTTTAAAGCATTGGTCTCAAAAAAGTATTGGAAAATTACATCTTTACATTTGAAATAAGGTCAGGGTTTGGTGGACTGGGTGAGGCATCCCTATCAGAAATTCTGAGGAGTATTTATGGTCAATGCTCTGGGAAGGAAAAAAGGAAAGAAGAAAAAGATCAGTCATGTACTGCAGTATGCCTCTTGCCTGTTGTACATGATACAGAACACTGATAGGTGCAAAATTCCAACATCCAAACTGTTAGGGAAAAGTACTGCACTACCAATTCTCTTCTTCCCCCATAAAAAAATAAAATAAAATAAAATAAATAACAGTCCAACAGTAAACACAATATCAGTAAACATCAGTACCAAGAATTAATATTTTGAGCTCTGCCCAAACACAGTAATAATGTGCATATTTACCAGTAGCATTTTCATCAGCTCCAGCAAGACGTAGAACTTCTATAGCATCTTTAAACAACTTTTGAATCGCAGGATCATATTGAAGGCCAGAAATTTCTTGATCAGTTCCACTATTGGATGATGTTTTGTGCATTCTCAGGCAGTGACATATGACAGTCTAATGTTCTCCAACATCGTCCTGGGGAACCAGACGAACTAGATAGCATGATCAAATTTAAGATAACCATTCGCGTTCACGTTTGTTCGATATTGACGATATTTCTAAACATTGTACTTTTTGTTCCCCATAGTCCGCCATGTTGTGTTACCGCATAACTTTTGTCAGCGGAAGATCTGATGAACAGATATTCCTTCATGTAACTGTCATTAATCTCACAGAAAATCTATCATGGCGGACTTGTAAGGTCAGGTTGTGGACACGGTTTCTTCGTTTCTCCTAGATGCTGCCTTGAGAAAAGAAGAAGTGTTTGAGAATTTGGACTGTAATGGCGTTAGCTTCCCGGTTTCTAAGGTGTGGTTCATTTCTGGGATCATTTCGCCACCTGATCAATGGTAATCTTGCTAGAACAAGTCTACTTCAATGCTGCCTGCAGGTCAGTAAACTAACAAATCATGAAAGTTTAGTGGACTAAAGAGGATGTGGCCTACTATAATTAACTGATATAGTGTATAAAACAACCAGTGCTTCACATTTCAGGTTCCAACGACTCGCTGGCTTAACTATAGAGCCAAGCCCCTTGCTCCAGCTCCAAAGGCCCAGCCTCTTGAGATAGAAACACTGCCTTGCTATGGTAAGTGAAAATACTGTCGCATTAAAAGTGCAAATTCCTGATTGGAATTCCTGTGATGATCCAATCACCCCCTCTCCCCCCCCCTCCCCTCCCATATCCTCCCATCCCCCTACAGTCTCATTTCCCAGAGCTGACAGAAGCACTATTTAGATGCCGACCAAACTGGGTTGCAAGTCATTGCCGGCCAGTCGGCAAAGGATGGTGAAATTCAACAAGATCTTGCTCATGCAGCAGCATTTTCTGAAAGTAGAGCATGAACTTGCCATGCTCTTCAGACTGGATTGCCAGTTTGGAAATGCATAATTTAAGCTCAAAGCTGTGCACTAAAAAACCCCTGCATTTACACTTACTGATATTTTCAATGTTTATAATAAATACAAGATAGTTTCTAACGGCAAACACAAAAGACCTAGTCAAGGTGAGGGAAGGATACACATAAATAGAAAGAGAGAAAAAGAAGGAAGGTTATATTTACCAACTGTTATCTTTTTAAGTATTAACGGATAGTGCCTACTACTACAGAAGTATTTTCGCACAGTTTATGACTATACGGGAAAAGCAGATCTTAGTAAGGGTTATTGGAATCCAAATAGAAAATTGGGGGTAACCACGCATTTTTTAGAGACAATTAAGCAACAATAATTCTAGAACGCTGTAAAATATATAGGAAGGTATGGCGTTTTTTTCCAAATTGAAGCCTTGTTATCTCTGATAAATGTATGGTTTTCCCCCAATTTTCTTTTTGGAAACCAAGAGCCCTTACTAAGTTCTGCTTTCTCTGCACAGTTTTAAACCACACAAAAATATATTAGTAGGCACCACCCATAGCAAATCTGAGTGTCTCGAGATGCGCAGAATGTATGCGCAATAACAAAAGTAGGCACCCTCTTTAAATATATACAACATGGAGAAGTGAACATATTGTGTCTTTTCTGTTCTGTTGGTTAAGTTTGAGTTTGGTGGCATTCGAGCAAAAGTTGTCAAGGTTATGGGAAATAAATTAAAAGTTATCTTATTTTATTTGTCAGGTGTGTTTAGTACAAGTGTTTGCAGTTTTCTTGCCGAGAGAGATTATGAAAACCACAACTCAGAAATTCTGGCTTGGGTGACATCATTTACAGGGGAAAATACTCTGGGATTTGTAGAGCTAAATGAGTTTGTTTTTGGAGCAAACCCAAGGATTGACATCTTACACAGAGTTGTGGTTTGGCAGAGGGCAAAAAGAAGGGCCGTAAGTGAATTACATTTTGTTTCTAATTATTATAATAATATTTTTATTCAATAAATTAATGTTTTTTAATTTTTATTATGCTATGGATGTCAATCAAATTTCAGAACAAATCAAATTATATATGATTCATGATGACATAGAATGGATTCTTAAAGAATAATTTAACAAAATGTATCCCAGTCAACCAATTACAATCTAAGAACACAAACCTTTGAACTACATGTAAATTCCTTTTGTTCTGAGTAAACTAGTGAAAAGTACAGGAAATCAAGAGTAATTTTAAAACTTTTTTTTGCAAAATTATGTATTTTTCCTGTATAGGGCACAGCTTGTGTAAAGACTCGAGCAGAAAAGAGGGGTGGTGGAAGAAAACCATGGAAACAGAAGGGAACAGGAAGAGCTCGGCAAGGCAGCATAAGAGCTCCTCATTTTATTGGTGGTAAGCTATCTGTGTACTATACAGTGAAAATTAAACTGGTATCTACTTGCCACAAATTATGCAACTGCAGAGGAAACCTTAACAGAACAAATGGATTGTCTGCAGTATGAGCTCCCTGGTTAATAAAATTTATTATTATTATTATTGCTCGCCTTGACTAGCTCTTGCTAACCGCAGGCAGTGTACATTTCTTGTAAGATTTATGTCAAGAATTAATAAACTGAAATTCTTGCAAATTTGATTTGTGGAAGGGCAGTCCTGATGGAAATTATTTCTTTGGTCTCATCATTTATTTTCTTTCCAACATTATAAAGCAAGCTCCTGGCATTATTTAACCCTTTTAAACCCTAAGATCAAAATTTGAATTCTCATTTGTTCCCCCTATTCATTTTCTACAGAGGTAGTGGGGAGAAGTTGATAAAATATCAAGCAAATTCATCTTGTGTGATCATGCCCGTAATTCTCATGACCACTCTGCTCTACAAAGCATTTGATGCTGATCTCTGGGAGTGATCAGCATCAAATTTCTCCTTACAATTTCACTTCTTCATCAAACATGCAAGTCATGAGAATAATGGAAGTAATCACCAAAGATGAAATGTTTTGATTTGCAAACCAATTCTCCTAATTAGTACAATAGCAAACATATGGAAAGCAGTGTGGAGAATATGCATATTAATACAGGGGCTTAAGGAAACAATATACTGTATCAGTGAATGTACAGTGTGCCTTTAGAAAAACTGTATTTGGACATGAGTCACATGTAACACACTGTTTAGTGTGCGGAACGTCGTAGATTTGACTCCTGTTAGGGACTCAAATTTTCTGTGCTGTGTCATACTTGTGAGCACAAATTGAACACTTTTCTCTGATTTAAACTATGAAGCGAGGCCGAATGTTCAACAATCTTTTTAACTGCCTCATGTACGGTAATATGTTTCCTCAAACTCTAGGTGGCCACGCCCATGGTCCCAAGCCCAAGAGCTATGATTATACTCTTCCGAAAAAAGTGAGGAGAATGGGAGTGAGAACGGCTCTGTCTGTGAGATATGCTCAGGTAAGATTTGCCATCATACTTTAATCAATTTCATACCATACTTTATGTTCATTATTATAACTTAAATGTCATTATCACTTTGGCCAAGAGGTTTTAAAATTTAATGCTTAAAAATTGATTTTTTAGCTTGCTCTGAGGCTAAATTGCCAGCAGTTTAATAATTGCCAAATCCCTGGCAATTTAGCCTTCAGTATAAAAAGCTAAGTAAACATGAATCAACATTTAATGCAGAAGGTCCTTCTTTTGCAAAAGGCCAAAAAGGCAGTGCTATAGACCCCATGCAAAAATGGCTTACATTTTTAAAAATGTTCTTTTTTTACATTCAAATTAGCCTTACTAACCTCATTCTTGAGTTTAATATTTCACCCTGAACGAGGCTAGTGAGGCTAATTTGAATGCAGACAAAAGAATATTAAAATGTCAGCCATTTTTGCATAGGGTCTATTATTATACCTCTTTCATATGACAGCCCTTAACTAAACCTCATAACTCACAAACAGATACCTGTAACTGATTGAAAGAAGCGTATACATTTTTTCATAAATAAAACTGCTGGCAATTTTAATTTTTTACAGGGTGACCTACACATTGTTGACTCCTTCAAGGATATCGAGAGTGAAAGGGTAATAAATTCTAATCACACACTTTTAGCAGCGTTGTATGTTTCCACTTGTTAGCTTTTTCAGTCTCCATGCCTCAGAAAGTGTTTCACTTTACTCTTTCAAACCATTCCAATAGATGACATAATCTGACTTGTGTAACTCTTACTGAATCTTATTTGCAGGATTTAATCCCACTTCTGGAGAAGAGAGGCTGGAGTAATGCCGTTCTCGTTGATTCGTAAGTTCCTCACACAAAGATGGTTGTATTTATTTGCAGAAGGGGTGGGATGGGAAGAGACAGAGTGTCTGTATTTCCATCTTCCTGTATCCGAAGGCCTTGGTGACCTTAAAATAGCAATTTTGACTGGAGTAAGCATCTGACACTGATGTTTCAGATTTATGCAACTCAACCTCCTCATGTTTGTATGCGTTTACTAATAAATTTAAAATGCTCTGTTCCAAACATAGAGAACCAAACCCTAAGCTCAAAAAAGCTGCCGTGGAGATGGATAAAGTGGATGTGATGTATAGTTTAGGTATGTAGATCAAAAATTACCCCCTTCCCCCACAATGATAGATGTACATCTTTAAAACAGTGAACCACAGATACAAGGTACTCTGACTTCTAACGTGATCACATATAAGAGGAGTTAACATCATACTTCAGCTCTCTAAAAGTCATTTTGCAGCTGACCTTCATGTTTATCTGTAACTCCTGTTTAAGGCAGACGCAATACACCTCTCTAAGGTGGACGGGTAGATCTAGCATGAATTTGTTAAAACTCCCCCCCCCCCCCCCCCCAACCAAAACAAAATTTGGGGCGAGAAATAAACTATGTTACCTGCCAATGTTTCTTACCAGAAATTTGATATTAAATAATATTTTGGAGAACGTTTTTAGTTATCACCAAAAACTACTACCCCGATAGAAAATGGTTTTGAAAATAATTCTTGGGTCCAAAAAAGTCCTTGGGATGTTTGAGAAAAGGATGCCGGATCCTGAGGCTTGAGGTCTCTGCCTTGAGACAGATTTAGAGAGTACAACTTTTTGGTATGTGACGTACTGATGGCACGCCTATGATTTTAATTGTTTTGTGTAAATGAAACCCACAACTTGTTATGCATGATAGACAAAATAACATAAAATTTTGCAACATGTTTTAAACTTCTATGACTCACAATAGGTGTAGACAATGTTGAACAACAAGAGTTGAAGACAATTTTTGTATGACGCAAGCAGTGTGCTACAGAAGTTGCATAATTATTAAAAATCGCCTTTAGAGAGTTAGCTCTATAACTTTGAGCAAATTGAACACAAGTTGTTACAAGTAATTGTGGGTAAATGTAAGTAGGCTAAACAAAATTCTTCACTTTTTCCTTTCAGCTCTGAATGTGTACACAGTTTTATATCGCAAAAACATCATTTTAACCCTGGATGCTGTTAAGGCACTTGAAGAAAGACTTTGTGAAGATGATAGAATACTTGTAAACAAGTTTGAATAATTATAGCTTTGCCGCTCTGTAAATAATAATTATTGCAGTTTTCATGATGAAATAAAAACTGAAAAATAATGTTGCATTATTTTAAACAAGTCTTTGAATACAAAGATTCTTTACATCTCCCTTTATTTTGTTTATAATACTAATATCATGCAGTGGCATAGGTTGGTTGGTTGGAGGCTCTTTGAATACAGAGGGTAAAAAAAGTAGAAAACATGATGACCTTTTCCAACCTTTGGGATGTAAACACTTTCCACAAAGCCTTCACCTCTCTTTTTAGCTATTTCACTTGTTTTGTTTTTCACCGGATTTCTGTCATGAAATTTAAACTGATTCTGATGACATCTTGGGTTTCTTTTTTTCTGAGTATGCCTGTGTCACTGATGGAATAACACACTATTCTCATCTTGAGCCCTGTGGTTGCTTTTTCTTTCCTTCAGTTCAAAATGTAAACAAGAAATCAGGGTCGGAGAAAAGGCAGTAAAACTGCTTGTGATGTTGCTAGAATCAATTATTCAAACAAACTTAAAAGACAATGAAGTCAAAGCATTTTAAACAAATGAAATAATTTATTCAAATAACTAAGCTAACCTACATGTCCGTTGAGTACAAATTCATTTTTATTACACAGCAATTTTGACAAAACTTGAAGCCACTGAAATTATTAAAAAATATTGGCTACCATGACTGATAGCTGTCATCACACTCTTGCTAAGTTTGACCTCACTTCCCACCGCAAAGCCTGTCGTTTCTTTTCTGTTGGTACTACATAGCTGTTGGGAACATAGTTCCGTTGTGGTCTCTAAAAGGTAGGAATACAAATCTATGTCAGAACAAATCTTTCATTATACCTACATTATACTATACCATGACTACTGCAAGAGCAGAACTGAAAAAAACTATTTTTTAGTGTAAAATTGGCCAGCACAGAAAATTTTACTTGCTTGATGAAATCTTCAAAACCTCCCTTAGGCTATCAATTTTTCTTCCAAGCATTTGAGGCATATAAAAATGTGAAAATTCACTTCCAGTGGGGTACAACACCATGCAATTTCATGAGAACACTGGGGATAGTATAGCTGTGTAGTCAATGCAGGATCACTACGTTTGCCTGCAAATTCTCTATTCCTCATTTTTTTCGTTGTGAGCATTGAACATTCCCGGTCATAATTTCATCCACAGAGTTTTCTTCTTCTGCACATGAAAAACAACTGAGGAAAAGAGGAACCACAAAACTAGTGATCTTGTATTGAGGTCATAGCCCCATTATGCCCAGTCTCCTGTTTTGCATGGTATTGTATGTCATCGGAAATGAATTTCATGTTTTTATACATCTCAAAGTGGAGGAAGAAAAATAAATAGGGAATTCTTTTTTCGATTTTCATACAAGAACAACATGAAGATTTGATCAAACAAGTCACATACGCTTTAATACTAATAAATGACATACCATCACATGGTTGCAATAACATTATTACATACCTCAAACACATTACACTGCAACATTTTTCCCTGAGAAAGTGAGAACAAAAGAGTTAGAAGATACAGTTTCAGCCAGTGAATTGCCCTGGTGTCATTTTAAACATCACACTGCTGCACTGCATACAGGCCCAATATTAATTTTGTCACTGCTGGTTAAATTTGGTAAATATTGTTACAAATAAGCTTTTGGCATCCAGTCTGAAACCATTATGCAGTGCAAAACTTGTTTACTTGTCCATTTTGAATTATTATTATTATTATTATTATTATTATTATTATTATTATTATTATTATTATTATTTTGTATTTTGATAATTTACCCTGACATTCCAGCGGAGGTTTTTGTGGCTTTTTTCTCCAGGTGCTTTGTTAGCCTGCCATTCACCCTTGAACTGATGATACCTGAAATTTAGATTTACAGAAAAAAGTGAACATAGGTTTATTTGGCTGCAAAGAATTAATAAAATTATAATAATTACAAATGTTATAAGTTCAAACCTTGACACAGGATCAGTTTTCTTAATCTGTCGTGTGTGAGGGTGACGAGTGGAGGGTCTAATAACTGAAAACAGAAAAAAGAAACCTGCTGTTAGGATGAATTTATATATTTTAGCATTTTTGGGGAGCACTTCAGAAGAAAAATACACTGTATCACAGCTAATCATGTCATTGTGGATCTATTCCATTGTTGTTGATATATATATAAAAAAAACACTCTCCTCAAAGCAAAATGAATGCAATTAACAAAATGAAAGGGAAAAGTTGACATTTGTTAGAAAATTTTGGCAGGTAATCATTAGCCTCTAGCCATTGATTGTATTTTTATTTCAAAGCTACCTTCAGTTGGGGAATGATGTTCTAAATAGTCAGGTCCAGAGAACTTCCATGATATACACTACAGTGAACAACAGCCTCGACCATCCCCAGGATCTCAATACCTGATCCCCTGAACATTCTTTAAATTAAGATGCTGTACTGACAAAAATAAATTTATTTACTAGAAATACGTGACTCGCAAAACCTCGCAAAGCTGGGGCTGGGTGGAAAGCCATTTTTACTCGTATTGTAGCATCAAATGAGGAGATTAAAAGGTTTCTGAACATAACAACTGTTTTGATGAGCATGGTCTTTTCGAGGTTCCACAGGCTAGTTTGCGGTTGAAAATCTATTTCTGACACGACGAAATGAACAACGTGCGTGAAGCGCTGTCGTGCTCAATGAATTTGTTTCCCACGGAAATTTATTTTACCGCGGCGACAAAATGTGTTTTTTCTTCAATGCAATCTTTCACGAAAAAAGATTTCTGGAAGAAAGGGAAAAGATTCTTGAGAGATAGTTCTGTATCTAGTGAATATTGATGAACATTAGAGTTGAAATTTGATGCAGCACGCAAACTTTCCCGATGTATGCAAATTTTGCTCCAGACGATGCCAGACAGTCTGACATCATTCATACTTTGTTTTTCACTGTTGCTAGGCAACAGTGCGGACACCTTCAACGAAATATATAAATATATTTTTGTGCTCGAATTCGCGCGGCTTAGCTCCACTCGGGCCAGCTCGGCCTGACAAATTTATTAGCCTCGCTTCGCGAGGAACTACTCAGTCAATGTCATGGTTTTCTATTTCCCTTTCAAGTAGTTGAATTACTGAGTGTTTAAGTTGCCTATGATGTTACGCTTCTTACAGGAAGGTAATAAAGCTCTGTCGGCATGATTTTCCCACGGCCTGTAGTCACTTGGTTCAGTAGAATCTTCACTCCCCACACTGATGATGTCTGCATTGTCAGCCTCTTCAGTACGTATGGGAAGGTCTCGTATTCTTTGCTCTAAATCAGATATGTCTGTAACTAAAAACAACATGATAATAGAACTTTATTATTAAATATGTTTTCCGTACATAAATGTAAATAATTAAACCTGATTCACGCTCGTATGGTCAGGCTGCATAACCTCAAGCACAAGTTAGAAAAGAAACAGATTACTGTTCTTGTGCTCATGACATCTTAGCTGATTAATGCTAATCCCTGATTAAAAGTTGACCAAGGTTTTCATTTCACTCATTAAAAATGTCTTAGAAAGCTAATTATCCCTATAAACTCCAAACCCAACCATAACACTAAGTTACTCCAATCTTGTCCTACCCTTCAAAAATTCACTAAAAATTCATAAGCCCATTGACCTATCAAATGGTTGATAAAACATCACGTGCAGTGGTTTTATATCCAATAAAACCTCCTTATTAGTATGCGGTGTTTAATGTTTTTCTTATATGCTAATTTCCAGCATTCACAAAAGCATCATTGTTATGAACTCTCTTGACACATGCTTTTCCAGGAATGTTTTTGAAGCCGTTCAAAAAACTTGCAGCACAGGTTTTATCGGGTCTTAAACCACTCGGCTGCGCCTCGTGGTTTTAAATCCCGATAAAACACTGCTGCTCATGTTTTAAACATAACCTAATCCTAGTCATAGCCCTAATCCTAAACCTAACCCTAACTCTAACACTTGGTGATTGTGTATCATAATTTACAGCCATTTTAGGTTATTAATTAAAAATGCATAATTAAAGCACATGGGATAGCTGTCAATTTACATCCATTATAAAACTTACCAGAATCAGTACTAGCAAATGACTCATCAAACACCCTAGATTCACCATTCTTTTTTCTCATCACTTTCCTTTTAATGTTTCTACTTCCTGGCCTGGAAGGCTCTTGAGGTGAACTCTCTGCAGTGGAAGTTGATTCGGCTCTCACCGTGACAGGACCCTTCACTGGATAATACTGCATGTTCTCTTTTCCAAAGGCCTGATGTCCTGTCTAATTTTGAGAAGGAACAGGAATTGATTACTTCATAGGAAAGTCCTCCGCTTTTATTCCAAACTTGACTCATCATCATGAACAGAAACTCGTTTCTTTTGAAAGCTTATGAATGTCCACATTATGCATTATCCAGCAGAGTCCATCTCCATGACCACCAAATTTTTTTGTTGAATAAATTTAAGCTTGGCCTGAGACAGAACACCATGAACTAAATTGGATGTAAGACTAAGGATGAAACTTGGACTTTCAGATTGTATCTAAACAAGTAGACAATAAGATTTCTTATTAAGGCTGGTTCACACTGGTGAGGGACAGAAACGGAGTCTGAATTGGAAGCGTGAGGAACTTCTGTTCCAGTGCGAATCAAAAAATGAATCAGAATCGCAATTGTAAGCTTGATGGAATAGGAATCACAAGGATCACAACATTTGCTTTTTCTTCCAATTCCACTTCTGATTTCTGTCGCTTGTGATCAAGTGTAAAATGGTTGATCAGAAACGGATGCGCAAGCAGAAGAATTAACCAATCACATAGCTCATTCCCAATCCCTTAATGTGAGATTTAGAACAGAAAGCATAGCGGCCTTCTGCCATAATTTTTTGTACAATTTCTGCTTCTGTCATATCGATTCATACTAAGCCAGAAGATTGCTCTGATTCAGACTTCGATACCGAGTTCTGCTTCTCGCGCTAGTGTGAACCAGGCCTTACTAGCCTACCTTGGTCAGCTGTGGTGCCGTTTTAGGTCTTGGAAATGCCGTGTCCTCCAAAGGAGATCTATATCTGTCAAGCACAGAATGCCTTTCTCTACTGCTGCCTGAAAATTACATTTAAAGAATATAAATTTAAAAAAAAAAACAAGGTTAAGCAGTTTTAACACTAGCTGGAGATAATAGATTTTCTAATACGTGGGAATAATTGATGGTTCATAAAATTTTCATACCATTTGATGATGGTGAGGTTTCATCTTTGCTCTCTTCCAAGTAACTGTCAGTATAGTAGCTGTCACTAGTTGATGAATGTAGATCCCCTCTTGCCCTCGATTCTGCTCTTTCAGCTTCAATCAGATGTTTAAGGTCTACAAAAACAGACAACATGAAAGAAAGTACAGATACAACAGATACAACACAAATTCTTCAGCTAATACAAAGTTACATAATTTGATCGAGCTTAGGATCGGACATGTAGATGAACTATCTCTGCGCAAATTAAGCACTTGTGCACTTCAAAGTAACGTATTGATGTACTTATTTTACGAAATACACTGAAAAGGTAAAGGTTGATTGTATTCTTAACGTATAAACTTCCCACATTAAAACTTTCAATCAAACATGAAGATTGATATCACCATGAGCTTCCAATATACAAGCACTTGTAACAAACCTCTTTGGAATTGCTTCAACTTATCAGCGGGTATGTGTGAGTATCCAAGTTCTTCTAGCTTTCTTCTGATCTCTTCTTCAGTGAAATCGTAACTCTGTGCCATGATAACCTTGTTTGCATGCAAACAGCAATTCACGTTCTGTTCTCAGTGTTCTTGAAATCAACGTCAACGGTAGTTTCTAGTGCCCAGGCTGCCCCGTGTTCCAGTGCGGTTAACCGGTAACCGAACAATGGACAAAAACATTTCCACAGGACGCAGTTGGGGATTCACGTGAGGATAAAGAAGTCAAATGTCAAAGCCGTGAGGAGTAAGCCATCCATCTTGACGTTGTCCCGGTCTTTCATGCAAGGAAGTTGCGTTGTTCTGAGGTAAAAGGTTTCAGCTTCCATTCATAGCGATTCATACTTTGCGCTGTAGTGATGTGATCATCAATCATGGAGAAGCTATGATATAACAACTTACGAGAAAACGTCAATGAAGTTGTTGTTTTTAAAATCCTTTTCAGGAATGATGTTCGTGCGAGGTTTTGTGCTAGCTTTGCTTTGTCATACGACTGTCTCCTTCAAGCTGTTTGGGTAAATATGATAAGGTTACTAATGTTGTTGAACTCCCCATAAGCTTACTAGTAGAGGCTGAAGTATTTTTATTTAACCTATTTTATTCTACCCATTGCATGCTGGAAGAGAAAATCGATTAATTTTGCGGCAGCATATCTTTGGAAGCGTCTAGACAGATCCTTTTCACGATTCCAAAATGGAAAATTGCTTTCGACACTCAACTGTAAACCCCATGCACGTACTGAGTTCGTTCATTTGGATCGTAACTGCATGTTCGTGCGGTCCCGGCCGATGAATAGGTTCAGTTTTGAAAAATTTTATTGCTTTGGGACTCAGGTCTGCAAAAAGGTGGGTGGCGAAACTATATATCTTTTATTTCACGTGCAAATAGTAAGGGATAAAAAAAAATGTTTGGTCTTTGCAGAATTAATAAGTATCGGGTAGTATGGAAATTTTGCTATCCATTTGCGTTTGTCAGACACTTTAAGTTACTTTTTTTTAATTTGGTCAGCCCTTGACAGCCTTTGTTATCAATAAATTATTATGAAATGTTGTGCAATAATATTATAATATTATTATAATATTATAAATTATTTACACGTCATTCTCTTGATTTCTAAGTTGCATGCTCCGCCCAAAATGTGGAGAGGGGGGAGGGGGGAGTGGGGGGTTGGGGAAGGACATACATAAACTACACATAATAACTTACATCAGCCTTATTAAAAACTCATTTGATGTTATTATCTTTTAATCAACAGAACAGATTATGGTGCTGACTTTAACCTATTCGTTTTTACTCAATGGTGGCCTCAAACACAATGTCAAATTGAAAATGTAAGTGTTTCCCCTGGGGAGGGGGGGAGTAACATAACCCCCATGTATGAGTATGTGCCACTACCCCTTCCCCTCAAGGGGTAAGGTCTTTAAGCCATTTTGGTCTGAAAAAATAGGTAATAATAGATTTTATATTTTTGGTATGAAAGTCTCAAAACTCACAAAAAAGACATTGGGGAGGGGGTGTTTGGAAAACTCCAGAACTTTGACAATAAGAAATTATTTTTGTGCTGTAAAGCCAAGACAGTTTGGAGCCCAGAGAAAACGTTCTTGTATTTCCAACTGTAATGTCCAGAATTCTAATGCAAGTGGTAAGCACCAAAAATTTTCAGCCTTAACCCTCTTCTGACCCTGATTATTTTTCTTTATAGGGTAATTTTAGTTAAACTATCAAATCTCTGTTTATATTTGTTTTGATTTTCTTTGGATATATAAGGATTATAGCTGGATGTTCACAGAGAGAAATGTGTTGAAGAAGTGCGTGCCATCTGGAATCACAAAGTGGACAATTCATGGACTTTGGTATGTAGCATCTGTTTCTCATCATTTTAATGTATGCATCATTGTCACTTTCATAAGGTATATTTTTCTTTGTTAGTACTTTCAGAGAGGCAAATGGGAGGGTTGTTTTCCTTAGGTTCCCCTTTCAATCTGGAGGTTGGGGGGAGAGGGGGGGGGGGGGGCAAGGGAGAGGAGTGATAGAGGAGTGTGTTGTGGTTCAAATTTATCCTTGGTTTAAATTTTATTTTCCTATTGTTGTTGGGTATGGTAATGTATGATAATCAGTTTGAAACAATGGAAAATGAAATTTAAACCAAAGATAAAATTGAATCGCAATAAGTTATACCATGCACTAAGGTTAGAACCCAGGAACCCAAGAAGAAAAAATCTATAGACAAAAGAGGGAATAGCCACCCTCGCAGATGTTCTTTTGACTTGTCACGCAATCTTTCCTCCTCGACGAGAAGACGTTTTGTTGGGGGGGAAAGAATGTATGATGAGCCTAAAGAGCATCTGCAAGCTGAAGGGAGGCTAAAAAGAGGGAAAAGGGATTAAAAACCTGCCTGTCACATTTGAAAATGGCAGGTAGCGGAAAATTATAAGTAAAAAATTTACAACAATAACACTCATTTTTATGTCAGGTAAAAATATCTAGTCGCATATCCACCCAGCTGGTTGAGCAGTTTGAGCCTTGCCTTAAATAACATTTCTTGGTATTTTCTTGCAGGCCTACTCTTGGGGAGAAACATGCCCCAGTGTGCTGTAATAAATCATGGCCTTTTAATGAATCAGTTATAGAGGTAATCTCAGCTTGCCAACTTACTCTCATCACAAGTTATGTTGATTCTCATTTGATAATTGTTCAAGTGGCGATGAAATAGCTACATTCCTTGACCTGAAATTATTCCTAGCTGTAATATCTTTGACTCACTATAATCAGTACAAAAATCTTCACTTTAATTTGTTATAAAAGTAGTAAATAGATCCGTGTACATCTCAATTTTCAGGATTTGAAGCCTAAGATGGAGCTTCAATGGCCATCTTTTGAACCAGGTCATGATGCAAGTGGATTATGGTAAGTGGCAGCCATCAATCAATCAATCAATCAATCAATCAATCAATCAATCAATCAATCAATCAATCAATCAATCAATCATCAGTCAGTCAGTCAATCAGTCACTCAGTCAGTCACTCATGTCAGTCATTCAATCAATCATGAGTATTTAAGTCATTCAATCAAAATTATTGCATGCCAGTCAGTCAATCAATCAGTTATCTGTCACTCAGTTGTAAGTGTTGCCATTTCCATTCCCGTTTTCTGTTTCCTGTTTTTTTCCATTCCCGTTCCCGTTCTGTTTCCCGTTTCCATACCTGTTGCCGTTACTGTTACTGACAGTTTCAGTATGTTAGGCAGTCAGTACCAGTTATGGATTTAGGGGTGTCTTTTTTTTTGGTATAGAAACCTGGGGTGGAGGGCCAAATCTTTTTTTAATTCTGCAACATTTTCTATTCATCCCATACGTAAAGTTCTGGATCCGTGTGATGCATGATGCAAGACTGAGTAGGTCGGTGTGGCTGTCAAGGATCAGTCAGTGAAAACCAGGCAGTCGTCAGTCTCAGGTCTAGGGGCCCCCCTCCCTTATTTAGACAAAACCGAGGGCCATAGGTCCAAGGCGCCCAGAGAACTCGTCCCACAAGAGAAGCAATTAGAGCGTTCGTCAGTCGTTCCCTCCCCCCCCCCCCTCCCCAAACTTACCTGAAAGTCTGTTGTACAGGCCCTGATTAGCTTTTTTCTCACAAAGGAAACATGAATGGGAAAAGCACGGAACTTGCAGCACCAATCTTCCTTATTTGAACTCGGAGCACAAATACTTTGATGTCACACTGTCATTAAATGTCAAGTATGATATATACAGGTAAGAAGTGAATACATTGTAGCTAGAGCAGTTTTCAATAATTATTGAATGTGGTGAAACCAAAACCAAAGTAATCACTCTGACCAATCACAACAGATGTAAAGAGCGCAAAAATGGAGCGCGGAACTGAGAAACTTTTCACCTTTACGACAAGTTCTTACCTGTGGTAGGGCCCTTTGTGTGTCTCATTGAGAGTTCTTTTCGAACAAGGTTGAAAGTTTAAACTCTTATCAGCTCCCCGATCAGCTCTAGCTTTTTTGTCCAGGCATTTTTGCTTTGTTTGTGTTGTTTTTCTTTTTCTTTTTTTGCAACATTGCACATTTTCAGCGTTTACTTTGAACATAGACGTTGCACAGGGCCCAAATGTTCGAAAGCCAAGTTTAAGGCTTACCGGTCGTTTCAGGAAAACGACCGTGTAGCGAAACGACCGGATACCTCATCGACTATCATGCGCCGTTTGACCAGCTAATTTTAAGCTAATGATAAACATTAGTCCAAGTCAAGAATGAGGGACAAAAATCTTTTGGAAGAATCTGTATTGATTAGTAATTTAACTCGACTGTAAAAGTTCACACCAATCCAGGATTAACTTGATCATACTTTGAACAACTGGGTCCAGTGCAGTCAAGACCATCAGTTAGGATAAATCTATATTAATTGCTTTTTTTAATTATTTTTCTAACTTTCTAGTGCCCTTGCAAACAATGGCATTGTACCATCAAACGACAAGACTTACCAGGTTAGACCATGTCAAGAGCACTATAGTATTGGACCTCAGCTTCTCCAGCCTTTCCTTGTCTACTCGGAACTGCCTCTGTTTACTGTGGCTGTTTGCATGGAGGGAGGAAGATCCTAAAAGGCGGATCATCCTAGCGCCATATGTTTTCTGTGTTCAGTTTACATGCAAAAAGTTGTACTTGGCCCTAGAGCTAGAATCTCTCTAGTGCTAGAATCTTCCTAGCTGAGAGAAAGGAACATCGTAGCACCATGTCAACTACCATCGCTCGGATGGTCCAAGTAGTAGGGACAAAAAACAAGCATGGCGGCGGCCAGGCGTTCATCAGCTGTTAAAAGCCGACAATTTTCTGCTTTTCCTTCTCCACTTGGTAACCACTCCGGCCGAAATTCTTGCATCTAAACCAAACGAAAAGTTGTTTCGCCTTCTATGATCTTCCTAGTGCTAGGATCTTCCTTCCTCCATGTACCAAACAGCCCCTTACAATGGCTTGTTTGTGTGCAAAGGCGAGACGCAAGGGAAATCTCCAAAAAGCGGCAAGACGTGTGCACGAGAATTTCAGGACTGATAGCAACGACGCCCGTCTGAAATTATGAAATTATGATTGATCAAAAAATATGTGGTCGAGGTCAAATAAAATGACTCAAGCTCGAAATGTTTATAACATCCAAGCCTCTGCGAAATGGCTCGACTTTGACATTTGAAAATTGCAAATGAAGGAATTACCCATTAGTCTGACAACACTTTACTTATATTTTCCATTTATTTTATAATTATTATTTTTTTAATTTTGTGCAGGTGAAGGATGTTGAAAATGCCCTTTTCGAATCCTACAAGGCTCATCCCAAAGTATATTGCCTTCCTGTGAAGGTAAGAAGAAATACCGCTTGCTCTTTAGTAATCACCCGGTTTATTTCAATTCAACGAAATGTTCTGACAATGAATTTTCTTTGTCGAAAGCAGTTGCGAGCTACGTTAACACATCTAAGAAGAAACTAACTAGCGAAAACTAGCCGTTCCATGTTTTTCTAATTCCGCTCTTTATACAGGTTGTACATTTTCCTGTACTTTGTATTTTCCCGTGTTTGGCAAGGACTTGGCTACATGATTGGTTCATATCGTTTACCTAAGCCTAAGAAACCTCGCGAAATTTGTGTTGCGTCAAACAAACCTCGGATGCAGTATACAAACAAGAATCTACATTCGAAGCGAAAATATCAAAACGAGCAAGCTTGCTTCAAGAAGCGAACAGTTTTGCGAAAGTTTTGCTTGAGCCTGAGGAAACTTGCTCTGAGGCGAAAAAGTGTCGTCTAAAGTCGAACCAAGGAAGACTACTCTTCGGCTAACTTCTGTGGCTTTTTCCTTTTTCTCTAGGGCTCGGATCAGATGTTAAGCTATGTTGAACTGTGCCTGGATAAAGAATTGGCCCCGATAAATTGTCTGAACAGCACTGCACAGTGTGATTACGGCCAACGCGTACAGTATCCACCTATTGTTCACCTGTATGAGTTGGTGTAAAGACTTTCTGTTAACCAATCAAATCTCGATAACTAGAGGGCGGGCAGTAGTGATAATTGAGTGAATTTGACTTGTTGGAAAAAGAGTAGGTTGATCCTGGGTTTAGAAGATTCAAAATGCAAAATGTAACGTGTTGTTTGAAACACAATGAAGTTGTCAAATGAGTTAGGAGGTCTTTGAAGATAGGTCAAGATATAACGAAGTAGATAAGTTTGTTTTTGACTACATGTGCAAACTAAAGACATTTGAAGCTAATGCAACGAAGGAAGTTTCCTTTGTACGCCGGCCAACTCCAAGATGAGTTGCGGTGGCCAGTTTTGTTTTAGTTTAGATTCGATAAACATCCGTTTACCGTTTCAGGTTAAATAATAGGTTGGACCATCTAAAGATCTCAACATTTATTTGTCGTTTGGTATTTTGGCAAAGCACTTGCTTCTTACATATGCTGTAGGTAAAAATTTAATGATTTAAGGCAACAAAACGGTGAATGAGTTGATCAGAGAACATTAAATATTATGCGAAAGTTGGTCAGGCCATACAGAAAAAGATGTTTTCGCGGAAGAAAAATTACGATCTCGTGCTATCTTTAATTAATTGTTTGACTTTAAAAATATACAATAACAATTTCAAATTTTAAATTTGGACTCGAAATGGGTTGATTTTTTTCTTAAATTGTCAAAGACGGCAAACGTTTAATCTATGAGAAGTGTACCGTTCTCAGTGTATTGTCGTTATGGTTCAGTGGAATAATAAATACAAATGATTTGTTATGCATCGATAGAGTACTTTTCTTCAGTCTGAGACTCCAAGAATCGCACTCGGCAGAAGAGTAGCGTGGTCGCGCGAAAAGTCTTCAAGAAAGTCTCGTGTAATCTCGAATTTCCCCATGGCCATTTTTATGTCGCCCCATGTAACGGAATCCACAGAGGTATTGGATTCCGGATTCCATCCCTCTGGATTCCGGATCCCGACCCTCTGGATTCACTGGATTCCGGATTCCAAGCCTCTGGATTCCGGATTCCAATAATTTGGAATCCAGATTACGGCGTCCTTGGTTCTACTCGTATTTTCAACTCTGGTACTAGTGTAATAATTTAAACAAAACACATACCTTTATCCCATATTGTAGTGGAACAATAAGTCATGATTCCGTTGGGAAAAAACACAGATACCCTCTCATAGAACAAAACATTTCGAAAACGTCATTCTGCAATTCCTATATACCATTTACATGATCAACAAATATCGAACAACGTCACATGTAGTATTCTGGCAATTCCTATATACTATTTACATGGTCAAAAAATATCGAACAACGTCACATGTAGTATTTACTGGCAATTCCTATACTGTTTACATGATCAACAAATACCGAACAACAAATATTGACGGCTAATGTTCAAACTTAGTTACAATATATTACGTAACTTTCTGCATAAATCAGTGGCATCAATGGAAAGTTGAAATGATGCACAAGCTATAAATCTAAATGTTCGTTCCTTAGTTTATTAGGAAAATGATTTCCCTTAGAAATTAATGCACGTCACAAAAATGAGAAAGCTTTTGTCATTTGATTCTTACGAAGTGCGTTAACTAAATTTAAAAAGTTCTACTCATCGTCGACTTGAGCGTTACAGTAAAGATCATGATGAGCGGCGCTTTTTGAAAGGGTTTTGCTTTTGAGTCTTTCATTAAGCATGATTGCGAATGGTTGCTTATTATATTAAAGCCTGGTTCGTTTCACTAGCGAAATATGCACAAGTATATGCATAACATCGCTATGTCATTGTCAAAGCGAGCATATAAGCAGAAGTATAAAAGCTTATAATGGTTGCTTATTATATTAAAGCCTGGTTCGTTTCACTAGCGAAATATGCACAAGTATATGCATAACATCGCTATGCGAGCATATAAGCAGAAGTATAAAAGCTTATAAAAATCCAAAATTTCCCTTTTTGTTATGCTTCCTATTATGATTATGTTCCTCTTATGTTAGGGAAAACCACATATGCAAAGCATAACCAGAAAGGACTATTACATCTAATAATATAACAATCCTTCTTGGTCTCTTTCGCATAAGCTCTCACATGCATTTATTAAAAGGTGGCTGTTCAAAGCATCATGCTTATGTGTGTATTTCGGGCCTGTTTTCAATGACTTAAAGTCGTATGCTTTCGCTTCCGCTTATGTCCCTAGTCAAAACTCACAAAACTAGGCATAAGGAGGGCGCGTTACCTCTTCCATCCCGTGCATGAGACTTCTATAATTGTCGCTACCAAAGATTTTTGTGTCAGATCGGAGAAAGGATAAGTCTTTCTCTGTAGCAAGACAGCCACGGGTATTAAAACATGAAGGAACTTCTTCAGGGGCGGATCCAGGATTTTTGAAGAGGGGGTGGCTGATGCGACAGAACGATATCGGAAATTACGATGATAATCAATACAGCAATAAAATAGTACTATATCGTGATTTTATTTGTAGAGTAAGATTATATTTTACGTATAGTAGGCTGTGATCACAAACAAGCAACTCTTTCTGTTATTACTGCGTTCCTTAGCCACGCGTGAAGTGATCTTTCAGCCTCCGTGCTTCCCATCTGTAGCATCGCAAGGATCGTTAAAAGTTCTCGGATATTAGGAAAGAACATGTTATTAGCACGTGTCTAGGCAGGTTATTGAAACTTCGTCTGACACTGCTTGACGCTTCCAGTAATTGGTCCAGCGAAACAGGTCCCTTTTAAAGGTTGGCGGAAGTTACCGGAGTACGTGATCTCACTTCTGTTGCCATAATTTACCAATTTCATCCAAGGCTTCTTTGCACTTCGTGACGATCACAGTAGGAATGAGAGCACAGAGTTCGTAATGGGCCTACTTTTGTTTGCTGAAGCGAGATTTCAGTTCGCGGAAAATTATGTCCAGTAA
The DNA here is from genome assembly GCF_977016875.1 of Pavona decussata. NCBI lineage: Eukaryota > Metazoa > Cnidaria > Anthozoa > Scleractinia > Agariciidae > Pavona > Pavona decussata. Next base: position 4,824,823 of record NW_028145484.1, on the reverse strand, counting down.
AGGTAATGCCAGTGTTCGCTTCCAGTACTGTACCACTGAATCTGTTGGGAGTGTTATCCCAATTCCGCTGTCTACTGCAAATACACGGACGTTGTTCTGTAGACCCCACTAGTTCTGAAAGAGTTAAGACCTTTTCGTACAAGCGTTCAAACGACGACTTTTGATTTCATTTCCAGTATACTTCAACTAGGTGGCCTTGTAGAGCAGTAGCGAATGGTCGCATTGGTTCCAAAAGTTCCTTTGCGCAAATAAAGCTCAAATATGTGAGATGTTGTCATGGTGTGCCTCAGTCCATTGTTTTAGTGTATGTGTGTCCCAGCTCCATTCTTCATCATTCGAGTAAAAGCGTTCGTCGAGTCATTTGTGATACTTTGGATTGAGATACTTTGGATCCCTTTTATATTTCAACCTTAAACGACCCTGAAGAGGGGGTTGGCTAGCCACCCAATCCACCCCCCCCCCCCCCCTGGATCCGCCCCTGCTTCTTCGTAATGTTTTAACACAGCTTTTAATTGGTAAATTTTATGTATGAGCCCATGATAGGATTTTGAATAAGCCGTGCCACCAGCAGAACTGGCAGAGAAGGCGGAATCCATATGAAAGCACGGAATAGACAGACAAACGGAAAGAAGAATGAACACAAAGCCGGAACCACATAGGACATTGAATGACTAAGTTAATAACCAGACAAGATGTCCCGAGGGCACAAGGCAAAGTGAACATACACAACCGAATATCCGCACGACCGAAGGAACAGTACCAATTGCCAATTTCACGGTTGTTTTTCCGAATTGGGGGGTTTCTGGTTTTTCTAACACTATAAAAAGGGTGATTGTAGACAATGTTGTAGACAATTATTAAGTTATCGAAAGTTAGCTATCATAGCTAACTGCTCGAACTAAACTCTGAGCTAGAATTAACAGTTTACGTTCAATTATTTCTTTGCGTCGAAACGTTTACTTGTAAAGAGTCAAAATGGTGTTTTATTCTACTAGTAATTCAAACAAAGCACTGTAAATACTTGCTCTTTAACCATCAGTTTTACTTGAGTTTTACCGACCATTGTTTTTCTGAGTATGTCAAAGACCTTAGATCGATTAGCGTTTTGAGCTTTTGGACTCTTAAGAAAGAGAACATCGAGAAAAACAATAAAACGAAAAGCCCATAAAAATGAAATAGTTTTTAATTAATCTGCCTCGTCGACGATTCACTTTTCTGATTTAAAGTCGTATATCAACGGATCAAAATGAAAAATGGAGCCCCAAAACTACAGAAAACTGTTCCCTCGAGTTTTTCTTAAAGTTAACAAAGTTTCTTCTGCAGAAATGTCGAGAAATTCAAGGATCAACAAGTCATTCAAGCTTCTGAAGTTTCATTTTGCTTCTAATTTCGGCTTCAACTACTTTTTGCTTTGTTCTAATAAATACTCTCAAGAATCAGACTCGAGATCGATCGAGAAGTCACTTTAATTTTGATTTTAGGACGGGTTTTCTTTTCGGATTCTTTTTGTCTTCACTTATCCGACAAGTATTTCTTATTACAGCCTCAATCAATCATATAAACAATATCTCGAAATATCTCAAAGCTAAACTTCTGTAAACTTACCTGTCTTCCTTTGATTTGTGCTTTCCCATAACCGAAGTGAAGTTAAAAACCACTTGATTCGACTTGATACACTTCAAAAAACTTCCGATGCAAGCACTCGAAAGCAGTAGCAGTTCACGGCTGATTCGCTTTACAGACAAATGTATGGAAAGTTCAAAACACGACTGGACGCTTTCTGTCACAGCTACATCCCTCTAATTTTGTTCTTAAAATCCTTTTCCTAGTGCCAAAAGTTTCCAATTCATGAATTTTTCAGAAGCGATGTTTTATGAAAATTATTTGACATCGGATTTCCATACAAACACTGTTATTTCAAGCCTGTTTGCCTACCCGTCAAAATGGCGTCAAAAACCGTGATAAGGCCTATAATTGTCACTGATCGGGGCGATAAAATCAGTACCACGCAACCACGCACAATTCATTTTTTTTTTTTTTTCGTTCCCTTGCCTGTGAACAGTCTAAAAATCGGCGGGCCGGGCAAGCTGAGCCCCCCTCCTCCTCCGTATTAATGTACTTGTGATAAGAAATACACTGAAAAGGAAAAAATGGATTATTCTTAACGTATAAACTTCCCAAAATTAAAAACTTTCAATAAAAACAAAATGAAGATTGATATCCCGCCATAGTATAAACACAGGGAGTCCACAAAAGTTGTGAAAAAGAAATAAATTAATAAATTATTGACTTAAGTTGTTCGTTTCTTGCGGTTTCCTATAGTGCTCATTTGCATAAAATTTACGCGACAGCACTAGTGTCGTGTACTGAGTTGTGCGCGCGGATCTTACTCTGCTGACTTCAATATATATAGTAAAGTCAGCAGAGCTTAGATCCGCTCGCGCACAACTCAGTACACGACACTAGTGCTGTCGCGTAAATTTTATGCAAATGAGCACTATAGAAAACCGCAAGAAACGAACAACGAAAGTCAATAATTTATTAATTTATTTCTTTTTCACAACTTTTGTGGACTCCCTGTGGTATAAAGCTCAACTCCCAACATGCAAGCACTTGTAACAAACCTCTTTGGAATTGCTTCAACTTATCAGCGGGTATATGTGAGTATCCAAGTTCTTCTAGCTTTCTTCTGATCTTTTCTTCAGTGAAATCGAAACTCTGTGTCATGATAACCTTCTTTGCATGCAAACAGCAATTCACGTTCTGTTATCAGTGTTCTTGAAATCAACATCAACGGTAGTTTCTAGTGCCCAGGCTGCCGCGTGTTCCAGTGCGGTAACCGAAAAAAAACATTTCGATTCCTCAGGACGCAGTTGGGGTTTTTCTACGAAACTCACGTTAGCATAATGAAATCAAATGTCAGAGCCGTAAGAAGTAACCCATCCATCTTGACGTTGTCCTGGTCTTTGAAGGTCTTTCAAGTAAGTTGTGTTGTTCTGAGGTAAAAGTCATGCTTTGCGCCGTAATGATGTGACAATCTATGAAATAACTTACGAGAAATTAAAACGTCAATGAAGTTGTTGTTCAATTAACTTTTAAAATCCTTTTCAGAAATGATGTTCGTGCGAGTTTTTGTGCTAGCTTCGCTTTGCCAAACGACTGTCTCCTTCAAGCTGTTTGGGTAAATATGATAAGCTTTATACTTGTTGTTGAACTCCTCATACTAGTGCGTAGCTAGAGGCTGAAGTATTTTCATTTTAAGGCTTGCCTATTTTATAGTTTGCTGGAAGAGAAAATTGATCATTTTTGCGGCAGCATATCTTTGAAAGCGTCTAGACTGATCCTTTTCACGATTCCAAAATGCAAAATTGCTTTCGACACTCATATACCTGCCAACTTTTTCTCAGATATAGGCGTGAGATTTTTATCCTGGGAGTGCTGAGATTTTTGAAGATGACACGATTATTTCCGAAGATTCCCGAAGAATTCCCAAGTCTTCCGAAGACGTCCGAAGTCTTCCGAGGACGTCCGAAGTCTCAGGACGCGTATAGACGCAAGCTCGCTCCCAGTGCTTTTCACCTTCAAAAATCAGAGATTGCGAGGACGGTATTTAACAATTAGACGGCGAGCTCGAGGTTTCTATCGTCTGATAGTTCGCGAGGGGCGAAACCCCGAGCCAACTATCAAAGGCGATAAACCGAGAGCGAGCCGTCTAATTGTTTTAGCATACCTCAGTGATCGATCTATGAAGCAAAAATTCTCTATATTTCATAAATTTTGATACATTTGTGCAATAATGCATGCTAAATCGCGCTTGCTCTGACAAACTGCCGTCTATCGATCGATAGACGGCACCTGTGTAGCCAATCAGATTGCGCGTTACGCGATAGTCGGTCACTGAGGTATGCTAATGTCATTTATTCCTTTTGCACATGGTTTTCGTTCTAACATGGGTCTGTGTTTACATATTTTTGGAAATTGTGTCAAGCAAGACGGCAACAACTCACATTTTTCAATCAAGCGTGAGAAATTGGCCCGCAAGCGTGAGCCGGCGTGAGATCGAAGTTTTTAACCCACAGGCGTGAGACTCACGCCTAAGGCGTGAGAGTTGGCAGGTATACACTCATATACCTGCCAACTTTTTCTAAGATATAGGCGTGAGATTTTTATCCTGGGAGTTTTGAAGACGACACGATTATTTCCGAAGATTCCCGAAGAATTCCGAAGTCTTCCGAAGACGTCCGAAGTCTCAGGACACGTATAGATGCGAGCTCGCTCCCAGTGCTTTTCACCTTCAAAAATCAGAGATCACGAGGACGGTATTGTCATTTATTCCTTTTGCACATGGTTTTCGTTCTAACATGGGTCTGTGTTAACATATTTTTGGAATGGGGGGCCAAGCAAGACGGCAACAACTCACATTTTTCAATCAAGCGTGAGAAATTGGCCCGCAAGCGTGAGCCGGCGTGAGATCGAAGTTTTCAACCCACAGGCGTGAGACTCACGCCTAAGGCGTGAGAGTTGGCAGGTATACACTCAACTGTCAATAGACTACGAGTAGTCCCCTATTTTTCCTCAGGGATAGTAGGGCGAGCGAAACGCGAGCGCGCGTGAAAATCACCCCACGCGAGAAAAGGCGACACGCGGCGGGGAGGGAGAAAAATGAGGGACTACAGACAAAGCCCAGGCTTTTGACCCTTCACGGCCGACTGATTTTGGAGTGTGAAGATCGTATCACGTTCTAACTCAATTAAGCGCATCCAATGGGATTCCTTCTCTCATTGAGCTGTCATTGCCCTTGTCATTGGGAAACTGCAGGGGATATTTATTGCAAGTGAAAGAAAACCCAGACACAAATTCTTCGTGCCTGTTTCTTTTCGTAGTTCCACAGGCTAGTTTGCGGTTGAAAATCTATTTCTGACGCGACTTAATGTACAACGGCCCGGGCATGCAGCGCTGTCGTGTTCGATGAATTTATTTCCCACGGAAAATTATTTTACCGCAGCCACAAAATGTGTAATTTCTTCAATTCAATCTTTCACAAAAAAGATTGCTAAAAGAAAGGGAAAAGATTCTGGAGAGATAAATCTGTATCCAGTGAATATTGATAAACATTGCCGTTGAAATTTGATCATGCACGCATATTTTTTCCGATGTATGCAAATTTTTTTCAGACGACGCCAGACAGTCTGACGTCATTCATACTTTGTTTGACAGATGTTGACAGATTGCCATGGAAGAGCCAATCAGAGTTTTGCGTTGTGAGAGCAACGCATTAGTTTAAAAGCTTGGGCTTTGTCTGTAGTCCCTCATTTTTCTATCTCCCCGCCGCGTGTCGCCTTTTCTCGCGTGGGGTGATTTTCACGCGCGCTCGCGTTTCGCTCGCCCTACTATCCCTGAGGAGATATGGGGGACTACGATTTTCACGCGCGCTCGCGTTTCGCTCGCCCTACTATCCCTGAGGAAAAATGGGGGACTACCTGTAGTCTAAACTGTCAAGACCCCACATACTGTAGCCTGCGAACAGCAGACGTATTTCCGGTCGTACCTCCGAAAAATAATACGACCGGAAATACGTCTGCTGTTCGTAGGCTACACGTACTGAGATCGTTTATATGGATCGTAACTGCATGTGCGTGCGGTCCTGATGAATAAATTGGTGTTTGGAAAGTTCAGTTTTGAAAATTTTTATTGATTTGGGACTCAGGTCTGCAAGAAGGTGGGTGGCAAAACTGTATATTTTTCATTTCACATGCAAATAGTAAGTGATAAAAAAACGTTTGGTTCATCGCCATCATCATCATCATTTATTTGCCTTTATGCATCAGTCAATTCCAGCTGTGCCCATCCCCCCCCCCCCCTCAGGCAATAGAGGGGCATTTTCCCACACTGTCCATCCCGGGGGTCGGGCATTAGCCTTCCACCCAATTACCCAGGGCATTTGACCATCTCACTTTTTTTCACCCTTCAGCATTGTTGCTTCCTTAATGACCAATTCATTGGCAAATACAGTAAGTTTCTTTTTGAATACGTCTAGATAGGACATAAAACGGGACGCTAGAGCTGTAGAATGACCTATTATTGCACTAACTACAGGAAACAAGATCCAGCTAGGACTTAATTTGGCGTGACTGATTAGCTTAGATTTTACTGAAAGTAAGACGAGAAACGAGGAAAATAAAACATTTTTGACATGTTTGAGCTACCACCCTGGCACATCTGAACAACTATGTTGTCCCGGCGTTGAGACATTTGCCAAAAAATCCTAATTCCTGGGGGTGGGCCCGGGGAGGGGGGGATGGGCACTGTTGGAATTTGCTGATGCATTATGTGTATAACAAATTATTAAAAATATACAGCAAGTTGTTAGGCGAGGAGACTTCAGGAAGCCACCAGGCTTATAGGAGAGGCCACTGGCTGTGAAGGAGTGCGGCAGAATCTAACTCAGAAATTATTTTAATAAAAACTCTAGTACTTTGTTCTTAAACGTAGGATAGCTTGACAAATTGGTAATAGAGGCAGGAAGACAGTTCCAGACCCTAGGTCCTTGGTAAAGAATTGTGAATTTCTTGATGTTCGTGCGACAGGAATGCACACGATAATTACCGGCTGTTCTTGTGTCCTATTTATGGACTTGACTGTTTGTCATAAACAGATTGAGGAAAAGGGGAGGTAGCAGATTATTGTGGTAGTGGAACATGAATTTAGCAATCTCAAGGGTATTGATTTGGAAGATGTCTAAAAGTTTCAGTTTAGAGAAAAGAGGAGCAGTATGTGCTCGATATTCTGAATTTGTAACTGCTCGCACAGCCCGCTTTTGTAGATCATAAATTCTGTTTAAATTAGATACGTAAGTGGAAGACCACGAAGAGTTACAATAAGTAATATATGGATAGTACAGCATATGTACAGGATAAGTAGAAACGCGTCCTGAATAAAATACCAACTGATTTAGCGATCTGTTTACAGACAAAGTTTATGTAGTATTTCCAAGTAAGGTGTTCGTCTAGATATACCCCAAGAAATTTAGTTGGTCTGTCCATAATTAGTAAGTTTCAGGTAGTATGGAAATTTTGCTATCCATTTGTGTTTGTCAGACACTATAAGTTACTTTTAAAACAATAGATTTAGAAAACCATTCCAATGAGCCAATTTCCGAGTTGCTGTGAACCTCACTATGAAAGCGAGGCTAAGTGCAAAACTTTTCATATGAAAATTAGTTTTGTTTGCATTTTGTTTCATAATAAAAACGTTTGCACTTAGCCTTGCTTTCACAGTGAGGTTCAAAGCAACTTGGAAATGGTCTATTCCATTTTGGTCAGCCCTGGACAGCCTTTGTTCCCAATAAATTATTATGAAATGTTGTGCAATAATAATAACAAGATGCCCCTAATGGCACTTACACGGAATGCTTAATGTAGCCCCATTTATTCCCCATTGTATGCTTTGCAGATTTTTAAAAACTATCCTCCCTTCACAATTGAAATAATTGAATGGTTTTATTCAGAGAGACTGCATGATATTTTATCGTTGTGTTACAGGGAATCATACTGGAAATTACTCTGCGATAAAGTCATGACCCCACTGGAACTGGTCCGGCTTCCTTCGCTTTGAATTAGTTGATCTGTTTGTGAAAGCGTAATTTCTTCGCTGTAAACTCTCCCAATTTCCACCGTTTAAACTGTTGAGTACTACTTTGAAGTTATTATTTCGATTTACCGTTTGAAAAAGGTTTGTTTTCTTTCTGTAAATGGTAGATCAGAGTCTTAAATTAATACATGTGGCCGCCATTGAACAAAACAACCTTCCAAATGATGATTTGCTTTGACGTCACACAGGTAGAGATGAGTGGGTCCCCTCCCTCGTGATATACGCACCGATAATGGATTTTGATTAGACAGTTTTTGTTGAAGACAATCAGAACAATAGCTCTCTTCTGGGAGAGGGCAGAATTTAATCTAGGTTTAATGAGTAAATCAAATAATGATTTGACGTCACACAGGAAGGGATGAGTGGGTCCCCTCTCTCATGGTATGTGCCTCAATAATAGATTTTGATTGGGCCGCTTCTGTTGAAGACAATCAGAACAATACATCCCTACTAGGAGAGGACAGAGTTTAATGCATAAATTAATGTGCAGATTTGTGACTACGACGAAGGAAAAAAAAAAAGATACCCGACCCAAGCCTAGACACGGCCTGCCCTGTGGGCATCCTGTGTAATAATTTACACATCATTCTCTTGATTTCTGAGTTTTATGCTGGGCCCAAAATGTGCAGAGGGGGGAGGGGGAAGTGGGGGGTTGGGGAAGGAGAGAGTAATAAGGAGAATTATGGGCATAGAGGGTATTAGGTGAGCTTTTCAAGGTAAGATTCTGAGGAAAGAAGGAGTTCAGACCTCATATATGTAATTCTGCCATTTCCCCCAAAAGGTGACATGACTGGTATAATTTTCAGGACATATTAGCCTTATTAAAAACTCATGTGATGTTATTATCTTTTAATCAACAGAACAGTTTATGGTGCTGACTTTGACCATTTCATTTTTTCTCAGTGGTGGCCTCAAACACAATGTCAAATGGAACCTGTAAGTGTTTTCCCTGGGGAGGGGAGGGGGTGGGAGTAACATAACTCCCAAATTAAGTATGTGCCACCACCCCTCCCCCTCAAGGGGTAAGGTCTTTAAGCCATTTTGGTCTGAAAAAATAGGTGATAATAGATTTGGGGAGGGGGTGTTTGGCAAACTCCAGAACTTTGACAATAAGAAATTATTTTTGTGCTGTAAAGCCAAGACAGTTTGGAGCCCAGAGAAAACGTTCTTGTATTTCCAACTGTAATGTCCAGAATTTTCATGCAAGTGGTAAGCACCAAAAATTTTCAGCCTTAACCCTCTTGTGAACCTGATTATTTTTCTTATAGGGTAATTTTAGTTAAACTATCAAATCTCTGTTTTTATTTGTTGTGATTTTCTTTGGATATATAAGGATTATACCTGGATGTTCACAGAGAGAAATGTGTTGAAGAAGTGCGTGCAATCTGGAATCACAAAGTGGACAATTCATGGACTTTGGTATGTAGCATCTGTTAGTCGTCATTTTAATGTATGCATCATTGTCACTTTCATAAGGTATATTTTTCTTTGTTAGTGCTTTCAGAGAGGCAAATGGGAGGGTTGTTTTCCTTAGGTTCCCCTTTAAATCTGGAGGTTGAGGGGAGGGGGGGGGGGGGCAAGGGAGAGGAGTGATAGAGGAGTGTGTTGTGGTTGAAATTTATCCTTGGTTTAAATTTTATTTTCCTATTATTGTTGGGTATGGTAATGTATGATAATCAGTTTGAAACAATGGAAAATAAAATTTAAACCAAGGATAAAATTGAGCTACAATAAGGTATACCATACACTAAGGTTAGAACCCAGGAACCCAAGAAGAACAATTCTATAGACCTAAAAAGGGAACAGCCTCCCTCGCAGATGTTCTTTTGACTTGTCACGCAATCTTTCCTCCTCAACGAGAAGACATTTTGTTGGGGAGGAAAGATTGTATGACGAGCCTAAAGAGCATCTGCGAGGGAGGCTAAAAGGAGAGAAAAGGGATTAAAAAACCTGCCTAACACATTTGAAAATGGCAGCTAGTGGAAACACAGGGAGTCCACAAAAGTTGTGAAAAGAAATAAATTAATAAATTATTGACTTACGTTGTTCGTTTCTTGCGGTTTACTATAGTGCTCATTTGCATAAAATTTACGTGACAGCACTAATGTCGTGTACTGAGTTGTGCGCTAGCGGATCTAAGCTCTGCTGACTTTACTATATATATTGAAGTCAGCAGAGCAAGATCCGCGCGCACAACTCAGTACACGACATTAGTGCTGTCGCGTAAATTTTATGCAAATGAGCACTATAGTAAACCGCAAGAAACGAACAACGTAAGTCAACAATTTATTAATTTATTTCTTTTTCACAACTTTTGTGGACTCCCTGTGGTGGAAATGAATAAAAAAGTTACAACGATAACACTCATTTTTATGTCAGGTAAAAAAAATCTAGTCACATATGCACCCAGCTGGTTGAACAGTTGAGCCCTGCTTTATTATTACTTGGTATTTTCTTGCAGGCCTACTCTTGGGGAGAAACATGCCCCAGTGTGCTGTAATAAATCATGGCCTTTTGATGAGTCAGTTATAAAGGTAATCTCAGCTTGTTGACTTACTCTCATTACAAGTTATGTTGATTGTCATTTGATTGTTGTACAAGTGGTAATTAAATAGCTACATTCCTTGACCTGAAATTATTCCTAGCTGTTATCTTTGACTCACTATAATCAACAAAAAATTTTCACTTTAATTTGTTATAAAAGTAGTAAATAGATACATCTCAATTATCAGGATTTGAAGCGTAAGCTGGAACTTCAATGGCCATCTTTTAAACCAGGTCATGATGTAAGAGGATTTTGGTAAGTGGCAGCCATCAATCAATCAATCAATCAATCAATTAATCAATCATCAGTCAGTTAGTCAGTCATCACTCAGTCAGTCACTCATGTCAGCCATTCAATCAATCATGAGTATTAGTTGATCAATCAAAATTATTGCATGTCAGTCAGTCAATCAATCAATCAATCAATCAATCAATCAATCAATCAATCAATCAATCAATCAATCATCTGTCAGTCAGTTGTAAGTGTTACAATTTCCATTCCCGTTTTTTTTTTCTATTCCCTTTCCTGTTCTGATCCCGTTTCCATTCCCGTTGGCATTACTGGTACAGACAGTTTCAGCCTGTTAGCCAGTCATTCCAGTTATGGATCTAGGGGTGTCTTATTTTGGTATAGAAACCTGGCGTGGAGGACCAAATCTTTTCCTAATTCTGTAAAATTTTCTTTTCATCTTTTCATCCCGCCCCTTATGTAAAGTTCTTGATCCGTGTGATGCAAGACTGAGTAGGTCGGTGTGGCTGTCAAGGATCAGTCAGTGAAACCAGGCAGTCATCAGTCTCAGTTCTAGGGAGCACCCCCCCCCCCCCCCCTTATTTAGACAAAAACCGAGGGCCATAGGTCCGAGGCGCCCAGATATTTCTTCCCACGAAGTGAACCAAGTAGGGTCCCCCCCCCTGTTCCCACTTACCTGAAACACTCATGCCAACTCTCCCGGATGCGGAACGAATCTCCCGGTCTCCCGTACAGGTGACTAAACCTCCCGGATAAAAGCGACTTGGCGCCTTATTTGCATAATAGGCTAGTATTTCAACTCAAATGTTCCATAAATTTAAGAAATATTGTGTCATGGCTGCATTTGCATACCTGTTTTACCCAATCTACCACAAACTTTGATGGGATACGCTTTTTTCATGATTGCAATATAAACGACTTTCTGATTGGACAAACGTTCAACCAATTAAAGAGCAGGACAGAAAAAGCTCTAGTGCTGTGCGAATTTTTGTGCCAACTTGCGGAGGGGGGGAGCTAAGTTCATCAATTTTGTTTGGGGGGGAGGGAAGGGTAATAAGGTGCGGGGGGGGGGGGTGGTGCTCAGAAGAAAAAAATCTCCAGATTTCAGATCTTCCGAGATTTGCATCTCTGCCTGAAAGTGTGTTGCACAGGCCCTGATTAGCTTTTTTCTCACAAAGGAAACATGAATGGGAAAAGCACGGCACTTGCAGCACCAATCTTCCTTATTTGAACTCGGAGCACAAATACTTTGCTGTCACATTGAAATTAAATGTCAAGTATGATATATACAGGTAAGAAGTGAATACATTGTAGCTGGCGGGTTTTGAACTATTTGTCGTAAATCAACACCAAAGTTATTACTCTGACCAATCAACAGACGTAAAGGGCGCAGTGAAACAATCAGAACTCGGAGCAATATATGTAACCGGCGTCAAGCGTGCGATTGGTTTTGGTTTTGCTTCTTATTGGTTGAGAAAATTGCACGATTTTTGCGAACCAATCACAGAGTGTAGTGAAGCATAACCAAAGCAAACGGTAAATTACTTTCGGCACCAAGTTGTAAACCGGTCTAACTATTATTAATATACCGTTTAAGTTTACTTTCTTTCGTCATCCCAGTTCGTAATGTTGAACATTGATGTTGCGCAGGACCTGAATATCCGAAAGCCAATTTACGCTAATCTAGGTAAACCGAGGTCTTCCTCTTGGTTCTTACAAATGATGCTAAAAGCTAATTTTAAGCTAATGATAAAGATTAGTGTAAGTCAAGACTGAGGGACAAAAATCTTTTGGAAGAATCTGTATTGACTAGTAATTTAACTCGACTGTAAAAGTTCACACTAACCCAGGATTAACATCATACATTGAACAACTGGGCCCAGTGCAGTCACGACCATCAGTTAGGATAAATCTATACTAATTGCTTTTTTAATTATTTTTTTAACTTTCTAGTGCCCTAGCAAACAATGGCATTGTTCCATCAAACGACAAGACTTACCAGGTTAGACCATATCAAGAGCACTATAGTATTGGACCTCAACTTCTCAAGCCTCTCCCTTTCTACTTGGAACTGACTCTGTTGACTACTTTACAGTGGCTTGCATGTGTGTAAAAACGAGCCGCGCGGAAAATCTCCAAAAACGGCAAGGCGTGCACACGAGAATTTGCAGACTGATAGCAACAATGCCCGCCTGAAATTGTGAAAATTATGATTGCATATCTCGCTTCGTGTGGTCGGTTAGAGATGATCAGAAATATGTGGAGGAGGTCAGATAAAATGAATCGAACTTACACTGTGTATAAGCATCAATCAAGCCTCGGCGAAATAGCTCGACTTAAACATTTTAAAATTGCAAATGAAGGAATTACCCTTTAATCTGGCAACACTTTACTTGTATTTTCCATTTAATTTATTATTTTCTTATTTTGTGCAGGTGAAGGATGTTGAAAATGCCGTTTTCGAATCCTACCACGTTCATCCCAAAGTACATTGCATGCCTATGAAGGTAAGAAGAAATGCCACTTGTTCATTGGTACAGTTTATTTTAATTCACCCAGTTGTTCTAACAATGGATCTTCTTTGTCGAAAGCAGTTACGCGTACATAAGACATCTAATGTTCAAGGAAACTGACTAGCGAAAACTAGTGGTTCCATATTTTTATCCGTGCTTTATAGAAGTTACTCGTTTGCCTGCGTCGCGGTTCCATGTTTTTCCCGCATTCAAGGGCTTGTCTACATCATTGGTTCATACTACAGTCAAACCTTCCGTAAGCGACCACCCAAAATGCCAAGCCTAGGTGGTCGCTTACGGGAAGTGGTCGCTTACGAGAGGTCAGACCACAAGGGGTCATTTGCATAATGTGACTCCAGAGATTTAGTAGGCACAAACACGTTTTTAAACTTTCCAAAAGGTATATTGCCAAAGAATTTCAGTATCCAAGTTGATGTTTTGCCTGTGATAAATTACCTGCCTGTGATAAATTACCTAGTACGGCGAATGGGACAAGTCTATTTCGGGAAACCCGGTACCTCCGATTGTGACATTCACGTCCCCTGAACTACTGAACAATGTACATGTGATAATGTTACAAAGGAAAATTGTGCAACTCGCGAAAGGGATAGATATGAGGACGTATACGACAAGTGGTCGCTTACGGGAGGTTAAACGCAACATAAAATTACAAACTGTCATCTCTAAAGTGGTCGCGGTCGCCTACGAGAGGCGGTCGCCTACGAGAGGTGGTCGCTTTCGAGAGGTTCCAACTATAATAATTTGACTGGGAAAATTTTAGTATTTTGGAAAAGTGGTCGCTCAAGAGAAGTGGTCGCAAGGGGAGGATCGACTGTATTTACATAAGACAGAAAATTCGCGAAATTTGTGTTGCGTCAACAAACCTCTCATGTAGTATACATACAACAATCTACATTTGAAGTGAAAATCAGCGCGTCTACTTCTAGAAGCGAACATTTACCCGAGAGTGATGCTCAAGCCTAACTCCTGTGTCTTTGTCCTTTTCTCCAGGGCTTACATCAGATGTTAGGCTCTGTTGAACTGTGCCTGGACAAACAGTTGGTGCCGATGAATTGTCTGAACAGCACTGCACGGTGTAATTACAGCCAACCAGTGCAGTATCTACCTATTGTTCACCTGTATGAGTTGGTGTAAAGACTTGCTGTTAACCAATCAAATCTCGATAACTAGAGGGCGGGCAGTAGTGATATTGAGTGAATTTGACTTGTTGGAAAAAGACTAGGTTGATCCTGGGTTTAGAAGATTCAAAACGCGAAATGCAACGTGTTGTTTGAAACACAATGAAGTAGTCAAATGAGTTAGGAGGTCTTTGAAGATAGGTCAAGATATAACGATATAACGAGGTAGACAAGTTTATATTTGACTACATATGCAGACTAAAGCCTTTTGAAGCTAATGCAATGAAGGAAGTTTCCTTTGTACGCCGGCCAACTCCAAGATGAGTGTACGGTGGCCAGTTTCGTTTTATTTTAGATTCGAGAAGCATGCGTTTACCGTTTAAGGTTAAATAACAGGTTAGACCATCTAAAGATCTCAACATTTATATGTCGTTTGGTATTTTGGTAAAGCACTTGCTTCTTACATATGCTGTAGGTAAAAATTTAATGAACAAAACGGTGAATGAGTTTTTTTTTTTTTTTTAATAATTTTATTATACAATACTTTCCTTACATTTACAATACTTACAATACAGTACAATATTGACATGCCAATAGAAGACTATGTTAGAAACTATTTAGTTTGATTAATTACAAAGAATTACAGTACTTTAGGTAATATCTGACGGTTTACATGTACCTTTTACAAAACGGTTCTACTAAACGTTACACTACTAATAAAGACAAAACTAAGAGAAACAGCACTAACAGATACGTTATTACTTAATAAGAGTAAGAAAAAAAAATTACACCAAAAGTGGAACATCAAGGAAAAAGAAACTAAAGGGCCAAGAAATAAAGGGTTAATTATTATTATTATTATTATTATTATTATTATTATTATTATTATTATTATTTATTTATTTATTTATTTATTTTTGTAAAAGGAGAACCTTCAAATTATTCAAGTATAATCGTCTATTTTATGGGTTGTTTAAAGGAAAGATTAAGGAGTTATAATGACTGAAGTCATCCTTTGGGATTACAAGGGCGACAAAATTAAGCGGACTGAAATGATAGCAGGTTACCAAGATGGTGGTCAAAAAATGTTAGACATAATGGAATTTAATAAGGCTTTAAAAATATCATGGATACTTAAATATCTTTGAAATGACTCTAAATCTAAATGGAAGCGCTTTTTCGATTTTCATTTGTCTAAGGTAGGCGGAAAGTTGGTTTTTCTCGGTAACTTGTCACCAAAAGATGTCCGAAATCTCAATATAAAAGATGCTTTCACCCAAGAACTTATTGAATTGTGGGCGGACTTAAACTATAAGGATTCCTTTGCCTCCCTAGCTGAATTTAGTGCTGGCCATATTTGAAATAACTCGTTGATCAGAATCGCAGGCAAGAGTATCTTCTATAAACAATGGGTTGATGCGGGGTTGCTAAAAATCAATGATTTGATGACAAGCGATTCAAGGCTTTTAACCTACAGCTCTTTTAAAGACAAGTTTTCCTCCCTCGAATTCTGTGGAGTAACTTCGGCAATCAGGAGTGCTATGAGTTCTTTAAAATTGACATCGCCAGATAAAAAAATTCAAGAAAATGTACTCCACATAGTAAACTCAACAAATAAACCAAGTCAGGCAGCCTACAAAATCCTCATCAATAAAAAATGTACTCGCCCTGAAAGGAGCCAAAAGAAATGGTTAAGGGACTGTGAAATTGAAAACGTGGAGAATTTGGACTGGGAGTCAATTTATCTACTGCCTAGGTTATGTACAGTTAGTACGAAACTAAGGAACTTCCAGTTCAAATTTCTCCATAGGAAAATCGCCACAAATTCATTCTTGTATAAAATTAAACTTTCGTAAACAAATCTCTGTTGCTTCTGTCAAACAGCACAGGAAACATTGCTTCATCTTTTCTGGGAGTGCCCGATCACACAGGCCTTTTGGAATAGTGTTGAACTATTTTTCGTTTCCGCTGATTTAATTCCAACCTCACAAGTTTTAACGTTATGCCACTGTTTAGTTCTTAAAGGAGATAAAAACGCCTCCTTATTGAATCATTGTTTACTTCTTGGCAGATATTATATTTACTCCTGCAAATACAAGAACGTTAAACCATCGTTAATTGAATATCTTAATCAAGTAAGATGTAATTTAAAAGTAGAAAAACATGTTTCTATTGTTACAGGAACACAAAACGCTTTCCAGCAACGGTGAATGAGTTGATAGAACATTAAATATTGTGCGAAAGTTGGTTAGTCCATACAGAAAAAGATGTTTTCGCGGCAGAAAAATTACGATTTTGTGCTTTCTTTAATTAGTTGTTTGACTTTTAAAATATACAATAACAATTTCAATTTTTTCAAAGTTTGAACTCGAAGTGGGTTGATTTTTTTCTTAAATTGTCAAAGACGGCAAACGTTTAATTTATGAGAAGTGTACCGTTCTCAGTGTATTGTCATTATGGTTTTAGTGGAATAATAAATATAAATGATTTATTATGCATTGATAGAGTACTTTTCTTCAGTCTGAGACTCTAAGAATCGCACTCGGCAGAAGAGTAGCGTGGTTGCGCGAAAAGTCTTCAAGAAAGTCTCGTGTAATCTCGAGTTTCCACATGGCCATTTTTATGGCTAATTTACACGTATTGAAAGAAAACAAAGAAAACGAGTGAGCTTGAGCGGACGAAACTCGGACCGATTTATAAAAATATGCGGCAGTGCTACAGATTTTTCGAATCAGGCCGATATTCACCCCACGCTTAGCCTCCTTCTTCGCAGACACTTTTTGTCGTCTCGCATTCCTCCTCCACGAGTGCTCAGGGGGAGGAATACTGACAAGCACAAAGAGTAGGGGGTTACCGTACGCTTTACCAACAGAAAAAGAAATCGGCCGACAAATTATAACGAGTACATTGGTCCATGCGAGTGAAACCCACTAATCGTAACTGATCTTGCAGATAAAATCAGTACCACGCAACCACGCACAATCCATTTTTTGCCTGTGAACCGGCCTTTGAACAGTCTCCCAAGTGGGACCGATAGAATTGGACGAAAAGAAAAATTGGCGAGCCGGGCAAGCTGAGCCCCCCTCCTCCTCCGTATTAATGTACTTGTGATAAGAAATACACTGAAAAGGTAAAAATGGATTGTATTCTTAACGTATAAACTTCCCAAAATAAAAAACTTTCAATAAAAATAGTATAAGCTCAACTTCCAATATGCAAGCACTTGTAACAAACCTTTTTGGAATCGCTGATAAGTTGCATGAAGCAAGTTGCCTCAACTTATCAGCGGGTATATGTGAGTATCCAAGTTCTTCAAGCTTTCTCCTGATCTCTTCTTCAGTGAAATCGTAACTCTGTGCCATGATAACCTTCTTTGCATGCAAACAGCAATTCACGTTCTGTTCTTGAAATCAACATCAACGGTAGTTTCTAGTGCCCAGCCTGTTTCTCGAAACTCCAGGTAACTTACCGGGCCCGATAAATGATTCCCAGGGCGGGGGGGGGGGGGGGGTGGGGGGAGTGGAAAGGGTACTCCCGAAAATTTTCGATAGGGGTGTGCTGCGAAGGTTCTCGAACCCTGACCCTATTTAAGGGTAAAGGAAGGGAAAACGGATACCCTTTTTAAGGACCAAACCCGAAAAATGACACCCTATTCAAGGGATCCAAACAACGCCTAATGTACAAGGATAAACACAAATCTCTATGAAAATCGTTTTTCTACTACTTCAGCGGATACTTCAGTTTTAAAAAGCCATTTATTTTTCGTAAAACGTGGCGCTTACAAGCTTCAATTTAACTGATACAATTTAGGTACCCTATCTAAGGACTAATCCAGGAACGCGCCGCTAAATGAGGAAAAATGATACCCTATTTAAGGACTGAGAACCTCAAAAACCACACCCTATCTCGCGGCACGTACCTATACAGCCCATATATGGGAGTACCCTCCCTGGGAAGTGATTTTGGTGATAAAAGTTTAAGTCAACAGAAGTCAATATTTCTTAGCTTTAAATACTAAATTTTAAAATCTTGTTACTCTGTGAAAATATTGGCCGAGTACCATGTCTGTAATCACTGCGTAATCGGCGAAAAAAACATTTGAAAATACACTTATCGGGCCCGGTAAGTTACCGGGACTTTCGAGAAACGGGCCCCAGGCTGCCGCGTGTTCCGCGGTTAACCGGTAACCGAACAATGGCAAAAACATTTCCACAGGACGCAGTTGGAGTTTTTTCTACGAAACTCACGTGAGCATAAAGAAGTCAAATGTCAAAGCCGTAAGAGGTAAGCCATCCATCTTGGCGTTGTCCTGGTCTTTTAAGGAAGTTGTGTTATTCTGAGGTAAAAGTCATGCTTTGAGCCGTAATGATGTGACCATCAATCGTGGAGAATCTATGAAATAAGCTGAACAACTTACGAGAAAACGTCAATGAAGTTGTTGTCCAATTAATTCTTTTCAGAAATGATGTTCGTGCGAGGTTTTGTGCTAGCTTTGCTTTGTCACACGATTGTCTCCTTCAAGTTGTTTGGGTAAATATGATAAGGTTACTCATGTTGTTGAACTCCTCATAAGCTTACTAGTAGAGGCTGAAGTATTTTTATTTTACCCATTGCATGCTGGAAGAGAAAATTGATTATTTTTGCGGCAGCATATCTTTGGAAGCGTCTAGACAGATCCTTTTCACGATTCCAAAATGGAAAATTGCTTTCGACACTGAATTGAAAATCCCTCGTACTGAGATCGTTTATACGGATCGTAACTGCATGTGCGTGCGGTCCCAATGAATATGGTGTTTGGCAGGTTTAGTTTTGAAAATTTTTTTTGATTTGGGACTCAGGTCTGCAAGAAGATGGATGGCGAAACTGTATGTTTTTATTTCACATGCAAATAGTAAGGAAAAAAAAAAACGTTTGGTCTGTACATAATTAGTAAGTATCGGGTGGCATGGAAATTTTGCTATCTGATCCATTTGTTTTTGTCAGACTTATTAAGTTACTTAACTTTAAAACAATAGATCCAGAAAACCATTCCAATTCCATTTTTTCAGCCCTTGACAGCCTTTGTTATCAATAAATTTATTATGAAATGTTGTGCAATAATTATAATGATTTACACATCATTCTCTTGATTTCTAATTTGCATGCTGGGCCCAAAATGTGGAGAGGAGGGAGGAAGGAGGAGGGAGTAGGAAGTGGGCCCAGTTGGGGAAGGAGAGTGTAATAAGGAGAACTACATTAATATATGGGCATAGAGGGTATTAGGTGAGCTTTTTAGGGTGGGATTCTGAGGAAAGAAGGAGTTCAGACCTCATATATGTAATTTCTCCATTTCCCCCAAAAGGTGACATGACTGGTATAATTTTCAGGACATATTAGCCTTATTAAAAACTCATGTGATGTTATTATCTTTTAATCAACAGAGCAGATTATGGTGCTGACTTTGACCATTTCATTTTTTCTCAGTGGTGGCCTCAAACACAATGTCAAATTGAAACTGTAAGTGTTTCCCCTGGGGAGGGGAGGGGGTGGGAGTAACATAACTCCCAAATTAAGTATGTGCCACCACCCCGCCCCCTCAAGGGGTAAGGTCTTTAAGCCATTTTGGTCTGAAAAAATAGGTAATAATAGATTTTATATTTTTGGTATGAACGTCTCAAAACTCACAAAAAAGACATTGGGAAGGGGGTGTTTGGTAAACTCCAGAACTTTGACAACAAGAAATTATGTTTGTGCTGTAAAGCCAAGACAGTTTGGAGCCCAGCGAAAACGTTCTTGTATTTCCAACTGTAATGTCCAGAATTTTCATGCAAGTGGTAAGTACCAAAAATTTTCAGCCTTAACCCTCTTGTGACCCTGATTATTTTTCTTTATAGGGTAATTTTAGTTTAACTATCAAATCTCTGTTTATATTTGTTGTGAATTTCTTCGGATATATAAGGATGATAGCAGGATGTTCACAGAGAGAAATGTGTTGAAGAAGTGCGTGCCATCTGGAATCACAAAATGGACAGTTCATGGACTTTGGTGTGTAGCGTGTGTTTGTCGTCATTTTAATGTATGCATCATTGTCACTTTCATGAGGTATATTTTTCTTTGTTGGTGCTTTCAGAGAGGCAAATGGGAGGGTTGTTTTCCTTAGGTTCCCCTTTTAATCTGGAGGTTAGGGGGAAGGGAGGTTAGGCAGGCAAGGGAGAGGAGTGATTGGTTTAGATTTTATTTTTCTATTGTTGTTGGGTATGGTAATGTATGATAATCAGTTTGAAACAATGGAAAATAAAATTTAAACCAAGGATAAAATTGAACCACATGACAATAAGGTGTACCATACACTAAGGTTAGAACCCAGGAACCCAAGAAGAAAAAATCTATAGACAAAAAGAGGGAATAGCCTCCCTTGCAGATGTTCTTTTGACTTGTCACGCAATCTTTCCTCCTTGACGAGAAGACATTTTGTTGGGGAGGAAAGATTGTATGACGAGCCTAAAGAGCATCTGCGAGGGAAGCTAAAAAGAGGGAAAAGGGATTAAAAAACCTGCCTGTCACATTTGAAAATGGCAGGTAGTGGAAATAAATAAAAAATTTACAACAATAACACTCATTTTTATGTCAGGTAAAAAAAATCTAGTGACATATGCACCCAGCTGGTTGAGCAGTTGAGCCCTGCCTTATTATTTCTTGACATTTTCTTGCAGGCCTACTCTTGGGGAGGAACATGCCCCAGTGTTCTGTAATAGCTCATGGCCTTTTGATGAATCAGTTATAAAGGTAATCTCAGCTTGTCGACTTACTCTCATTACAACTTGTCTCGATTCTCATTTCATTGTTGTACAACTGGTAATTAAATAGCTACATTCCTTGACCTTAAATTATTCCTAGCTGCTATATCTTTGACTCACTATAATCAGCAAACAATCTTCACTTTTTAAATAGATACATGTACATCTCAATTTTCAGGATTTGAAGCCTAAGATGGAGCTTCAGTGGCCATCTTTTGATCCAGGTCATGATGTAAGTGGATTTTGGTAAGTGGCAGCCATCAATCAATCAATCAGTCAATCATCAGTCAGTCACTCATGTCAGTCATTCAATCAATCCTGAGTCAATTAAGGTCATTCAATCAAAATTATTGCATGTCAGTCAGTCAGTCAGTCAATCAATCAATCAATCAATTAATCAATCAATTATATGTCAGTCAGTTAGTTGTAAGTTTTACCATTTCCATTCCTGTTTTCTTTCTGTTTCCTGTATTCTCATTCCCGTTTCCATTCCTGTTTTCTGTTTCCTGTTTCTTTTCCATTCCCATTCCCGTTACTGTTACTGACAGTTTCAGCCTGTTAGCCAGTTAGTACCAGTTATGCATCTAGGGGTGTCTTTTTTTTGGTATAAAAACCTGGCGTGGAGGGCCAAATCTTTTTTTATTCTGCAAAATTTTCTTTTCATCCCACGGCCACTTTGTTTGTGTTGCTCCTGCCCCGTATGTAAAGTTCTGGATCTGTGTGATGCATGATGCAAGACTGAGTAGGTCGGTGTGGCTGTCAAGGATCAGTCAGTAAAAACCAGGCAGTCATCAGTCTCAGCTCTAGGGGGCACCCCCCCTCCTTATTTAGACAAAAACCGAGGGCCATAGGTCCGAGGCGCCCACATATTTCGTCCCACAAGAGAAGCGCGCACACACACACACACTTACCTGATTAGCTTTTTTCTCACAAAGGAAACATGAATGGGAAAAGCACGGAACTTGCAGCACCAATCTTCCTTATTTGAACTCGGAGCACAAATACTTTGATGTCATATTGAAATTAAATGTCAAGTATGATATATACAGGTAAGAAGGGAATACATTATAGCTAGAGCTGTTTTCAACTATTTGTCGTAAAATCAAAACGAAAGTTATTACTCTGACCAATCACAACAGACGTAAAGAGCGTAGTGAACTAATCAGAACTTGAAGCAAATACATGTACCCGGCGTCAAGCGCGGGAAAACGCGTAAGATTTGTTTTGGTTTTGCTTCTTATTGGTTGAGAAAATTGCACGATTTTTACGAACCAATCACAGAGTTTAGTGAGGCATAACAAAAGCAAACGATAAATTACTTTCGGCACTAACTATTAATATACCGTTTAAGTTTACTTTCTTTCGTCATCCCAGTTCGTAATGTTGAACATAGATGTTGCACAGGACCTGAATATCCGAAAGCCAATTAACGCTAATCGAGGTAAACCGAGGTTTTCATCTTGGTTCTTACGAATGATTCTAAGAGCTAATAATTTTACTTTAAGCTAATGATAAAGATAAGTGTAAGTCATAGACTGAGGGACAAAAACCTTTTGGAAGAATCTTTATTGATTAGTAATTTAACTCGACTGTAGAAGTTCACACTAACCCAGGATTAACTTGATCATACTTTGAACAACTGGGCCTTTTGCACTCACGACCATCAGTTGGGATAAATCTATACTAATTGCTTTTTAAATTATTTTTCTAACTTTCTAGTGCCCTAGCAAACAATGGCATTGTTCCATCAAACGACAAGACTTACCAGGTTAGACCATATCAAGAGCACTATAGTATTGGACCTCAACTTCTCAAGCCTCTCCCTTTCTACTTGGAACTGACTCTGTTGACTACTTTACAGTGGCTTGTATGTGTGTAAAGATGAGCCGCGCAGGAAATCTCCAAAAACGGCAAGGCGTGCACACGAGAATTTGCAGATTAATAGCAACAACGCCCGCCTGAAATTGTGAAAATTATGATTGCATATCTCGCTTCGTGTGGTGTGGAGGAGGTCAGATAAAATGACTCGAACTTACACTGTGTATAAGCATTAATCAAGCCTCTGCGAAATAGCTCGACTTAAACATTTTAAAATTGCAAATGAAGGAATTACCCTTTAATCTGGCAACACTTTACTTGTATTTTCCATTTAATTTATTATTTTCTTATTTTGTGCAGGTGAAGGATGTTGAAAATGCCGTTTTCGAATCCTACCACGTTCATCCCAAAGTATATTGCATGCCTATGAAGGTAAGAAGAAATACCACTTGTTCATTGGTAAAGTTTATTTCAATTCACCCAGTTGTTCTAACAATGGATCTTCTTTGTCGAAAGCAGTTTCGCGTACATTAAGACATCTAATGTTCAAGAAAACTAACTAGCGAAAACTAGTGGCTCGATATTTTTATCCGTGCTTTATAGAAGTTACACGTTTGCCTGCATCGGTTCCATGTTCTCCCGCGTTCAAGGGCTTGTCTATGTGGTTGGTTCATACTACAGTCAAACCTTCCGTAAGCGACCACCCAAAATGCCAAGCCTAGGTGGTCGCTTACGGGAAGTGGTCGCTTACGAGAGGTCATACCACAAGGGGTCATTTGCATAATGTAACTCCAGAGATTTAGTAGGCACAAACACGTTTTTAAACTTTCCAAAAGGTATATTGCCAAAGAATTTCAGTATCCAAGTTGATGTTTTGCCTGTGATAAATTACCTGCCTGTGATAAATTACCTAGTACGGCGAATGGGACAAGTCTATTTCGGGAAACCCGGTACCTCCGATTGTGACATTCACGTCCCCTGAACTACTGAACAATGTACATGTGATAATGTTACAAAGGAAAATTGTGCAACTCGCGAAAGGGATAGATATGAGGACGTATACGACAAGTGGTCGCTTACGGGAGGTTAAACGCAACATAAAATTACAAACTGTCATCTCTAAAGTGGTCGCGGTCGCCTACGAGAGGCGGTCGCCTACGAGAGGTGGTCGCTTTCGAGAGGTTCCAACTATAATAATTTGACTGGGAAAATTTTAGTATTTTGGAAAAGTGGTCGCTCAAGAGAAGTGGTCGCAAGGGGAGGATCGACTGTATTTACATAAGACAGAAAATTCGCGAAATTTGTGTTGCGTCAACAAACCTCTCATGTAGTATACCTACAACAATCTATATTTGAAGCGAAAATTAGCGCGTTTACTTCGAGAAGCGAACATTTACCCTAGAGTGATGCTCAAGCCTAACTTCTGTGTCTTTGTCCTTTTCTCCAGGGCTTGGATCAGATGTCAGGCTCTGTTGAACTGTGCCTGGACAAACAATTGGTGCCAATGAATTGTCTGAACAGCACTGCACGGTGTAATTACAGCCAACCAGTGCAGTATCTACCTATTGTTCACCTGTATGAGTTGGTGTAAAGACTTGCTGTTAACCAATCAAACCTCGATAACTAGAGGGCGGGCAGTAGTGATATTGAACGAATTTTACTTGTTGGAAAAAGACTAGGTTTGATCCTGGGTTTAGAAGATTCAAAACGCGAAATGCAATGTGTTGTTTGAAACACAATGAAGTAGTCAAATGAGTTAGGAGGTCTTTGAAGATAGGTCAAGATATAACGATATAACGAGGTAGATAAGTTTATATTTGACTACATATGCAGACTAAAGACATTTGAAGCTAATGCAATGAAGGAAGTTTCCTTTGTACGCCGGCCAACTCCAAGATGAGTGTACGGTGGCCAGTTTCGTTTTAGTTTAGATTCGAGAAACATGCGTTTACCGTTTCAGGTTAAATAACAGGTTAGACGATCTAATGATCTCAACATTTATTTGTCGTTTGGTATTTTGGCAAAGCACTTGGTTCTAACATATGCATTGCTGTAGGTAAAAATTTAATGATTTAAGGCAACAAAACGGTGAATAAATTGATAGAACATTAAATATTACACGAAAGTTGGTTAGGCCATACAGAAAAAGATGTTCTCGCGGTAGAAAAATTACGATTTTGTGCTATCTTTAATTAGTTCTTTGACTTTTAAAATATACAATAACAATTTCAAATTTTTCAAAGTTTGAACTCGAATTGGGTTGATTTTTTTTCTTACATTGATAAATAAGACGGCAAACGTTTAATCTATGAGAAGTGTACCGTTCTCAGTGTATTGTCTTTATGGTTTTAGTGTTATAATAAATATAAATGATTTGTTATGTATCGATAGAGTACTTTTCTTCAGTCTGAGACTCCAAGAATCGGACTCGGCAGAAGTGTGGCGTGGTCGCACGAAAAGTCTTGAGAACCAAGTCTCGAGTGATCTCGAATTTCCACATGGCCGTTTTTATGGCTAATTTTACACGTACCGATTAACCACAAAGAAAATGAGTGAGTGTGAGCGGATGAGACTCGGTCCGATTTATAAAAAGATGCGGCAGTGCTACAGATTTATCGAATCAGGCCGATATTCACCCCACGCTTAACCTCCTTCTTCGCAGACACTCTTTGGGCTCGTCTTGCATTCCTCCTCCACGAATGCTCTTGGAGAGGAATACTGACGAGCACAAACGGCATCTACGTAGGAGGTTACTCTACGCTTTACCAACAGAAAAAGAAATGGGACGACAAAATATAACGAGTAAATTGGTCCATGCTAGTGAAACCCACTAATCGTCACTGATCGGACCGATAAAATCAGTACTAGTACCACGCAGCCACGCACGATCCTTTTTTTTTTTTTTTTCGTTCCCTTGGCTGTGAACAGTCTTCCAAGTGAGGTATAGGACGGAAAGAAAAATCAGCGAGCCGGGCGAGCGGAACCCCCCCCCCCCCCCCCCACTTCTCCTCCTCTCCCCACTCCACCACTTCCCTCCCCCTCTCCGAGCGGGATTTTTGTTTTCGCTGGGAGCCTGGGGCCCGTTTCTCGAAAGCCCCGGTAACTTACCGGGCCCAATAACTGTCTTTGGTGATAAATGTTTCATAACAGAAGTCAATTTTTGTTAGCTTTGTATACTAAAATTTAAAATCTTATTATGCTATGAAAATATTGGCCAAGTACCATGTCTGTAATCATTGTGTAATCAGTGAAAAAACATTTTTTAAAAAAATATACTTATCGGGACTTTCGAGAAACGCCCCCCTGTTCACAGGCTATTCGTTCCCACTACTCTGGTTGTTACCCTTCAAGTCCTAACGAAGCGCTTCCATCAGTGACTGCCCTGCTTCGGTTTCCCTTCGCTTTTGCAGTTTCACAACAAATGATCTGTTTAAACGCGCGCTTAAAATCCTGGTGCAACGCTCCGTACAAAATCGGATTCACCGCCGCGTTAGAAAACGCGAACACCGTTGAACTGTACTCAAGTGCGCGCGGCACATCCTCGCGGTTCACGAAGATAGCCCAAAGGTTCGCGATTCCGCGCGGGAACCAACAAATAACAAAAGCCAAGATAACTGCGAGGAGCGTTTTCGTTACCCTTGCCTCCATAGTCCTTCGGCGTCTTTTTCGCCTTGCCGCTGCAGAAGTCGTAGTATTTCTAAGATCCATAAAACCAGGTTCACTGACGTCATCTTTAGACGCAGCAAGGTTATCAAATGAAAGACTCGTGGGCATGTTGCTATAATTAGATTCCTTTGAGATTCTACTTTCACGTTCCTCTAATTCTAAGCTGAACGTTTTTTCAAACACTCGCTTGCCCTGCAGCCGCACGTGTCTGTAGACATTCAAGTAAAGAATTGCGCCGAGTATTCCCGGAATAAAATAGCACATGACTTGAACCGTAATGGCGTAAGCCATTTCTTCAGACCATAGGATGTTGCAAAACAAAGTTCCTTGTATAAATCCCAGCTTACCCCATCCGAAGAATGGCAGTGAGGTCCATATTAAGGAATAAAGCCAGGTTATCATAACAGCGGAAATAGTGCCTCGTTTGTTGCAACGTGTTTCGTAAGAGTGTGGATAAGCCACAGCAATGTATCTGTTTACACTGATATGCAACAAAGCCATGATTTGACCCGCTGTCAAGAAAGCATTGATAAATCCCGTGAGCTTGCACATTCTCCAAGACAAGACCCACTCCTGTGTGACTGCTGTTGTCATAACAAATGGCACCACGGCGAGTGTTATTGAAAGATCCACAAATGCTAGATTTACGACAAGAATGGCCGCTGTGGTCCGCAAGCTTTTGGTGCGGTAAACGGCGAGGAGGACCAAGATGTTGCCGAAAATGGCCAATGCCATAACGCAGGCCATGGAAACCACAGACAGAATTGATCCAATTGTGAACGATGAAGTCGCGTTGGTAGAAGGAGGGTTCGTAGTCAAACGGTAAAATGTTTCGTTCGTCATTGTTATAAAATATACAGCTGACAGACGCCAAATATCTTTACACTCCAACTCCGGCACTGGCAAAAGATTTGTCACAGTCGATCGCTCTTGTGTGAAATCACCACTGGAAGTCAAAACGTGAGGAGCGCATGAAACAAGCTAAAAGATGATTTAACGATTTAGGAATCAAGGTGAAAAGCGAATTCTTTGACCACCCACAAACATCCGGGTGAGACAATGGCACAATTAATTTTTTTTCTAAAGAAAGCAAAAGGCACTGGCTTCAGTTGTGACGAACGCAGCTTATATCACACAGTACAGAGGGCAAAACATGACCCCAATCAGTCGACACGCGACAGCCCTAATTTGGCAGAACTTCCGATCCGCAGGTAAATCTTTAGTTTAGAATTGCAAACAACATTTATATTCTAATCTTGTAATGAAGAATCTCGATGTCGGGAAATATTGGTATGTTTTTCGCTTCTACAAAGGAAAGCGCTAATTTCCTTTCAATTGTTTTAAACTCAAAAGACATTAGTCACGCACTTTATTGCTTTTATAATATCAGATTCTACAAAATTATCTGCCGGAAGACGTCTTTTACATGTAGCGCAATTAATGTAAGCCCATACCAAGTAACTTATAAACAGATCTACGGAAGCGCTTTTATAAAAAAAAAATTAATTTGCGGGCGAAAAACTAGGCGAATTTACTTAGTATGAGGGCGGTACGGACTATTTTACCACAAAACTGACAAAAATACAGACTATTAAATTTGTTTTTTAGTTTTTTTAGGCAAGTAGATTCGTTGCTAATGCTTACTGTGACATTAATTTACTTGAAAGGTTCTGTTTCCTTGTTTTTCGGTTGTAATAAGCTATTTTCATTTTTCCTGGTGCTAAAATAAGTGCATGATAAGTGAACTCTTGTGAAAATTCTTGACAAGTTTCCCGGCTTGTCAAGCCAAAATAAACAAGAGGGAAAATGCCTGCTTTGACTCACATTCCCTACGCAAACGATGCATATCTTATTTGTAGAATCAGGCATACGTAAGGCGGGTTATTTTATTGTAGTCAGAAAAAAATACAGCTGTTTTGAGTCTTGTACAGTTCATCACTGAGTTTCGTGTATACAGATTTGGCGCTGAGATTCGACCGATATATTCGGAGTTCCGAAAACGATTAGATTTAATTTATCCCGTAGAAAACACAGCTATTACAAAAAAACTTGGGAAATGAATTTACTGGCGGTCCTCAAAATGAATCCGGCAGCTTGTATGAATTTAGGATAAACCGATCAAATATCAAACAAACAGCCAAACAAATTGTCACCACGGTTTGTGTCAAGGTAGAAAAATCCCACGGATTCTCATATTTTCACACGCCAAAAAAAAAAGTGTTTAAAATTTTGCAATGAACGTTTTTTAAGGAGTCAACTATTCGAGTTTTCATTGCAGCTTGACTAGTGATTGTGATGAGAAGAAGTTATCAGCTTGCACCTGAATTAAATTTAAGGATAACTACGATGTAATCCTTTTATCTGAGTAAGTCATTTGAGGCCCTTGTCATTAACAATTTTAGTTTATTGTCGCTGGTAAATTTACATGTAAATTGGCCAAGCGCTGGTATTGAATCACAAGGCACGTGCTCAATGTCCAATGTCCAAAGTTTTTTTCCTCCTTAGCCCGTGATCGAACTTAAGGCTGGTTTCCATATGATCGCGGATCGCAGATCGCAGATCGCAATAAGGTCTGCGATCGTCTGCGATCATATGGAAACCAGCCTTTAGATAGAAAATGGTTCTATCTTCTGCGATCGTCTGCGATCGCGATCGCAGGATCGCAGACGATCGCAGAAGTAGTTTCCATATGATCGCAGACGATCGCAGACCTTATTGCGATCTCAGGCTGCGATCTGCGATCCGCGATGATATGGAAACCAGCCTTTACTCTAAACTGGCTCAACGTTAAACAATACGAACAAAAGAGGCTGCTTTTTTTTTTTAAAATTCCTTTTTGTTGTGGGAAACTACCCCTCAACAGTGTTAACAAAGTTAAAAAAAAGGGGGTTCGAAAAATATTATTTTTGCCCCGCGGGTCCGAGTCGAATATATATCGGATCCGTCCGTCTTTATTTTTGACATTTTAAACCCTTTTCTCTAAGACCTGACTTCCTTCAGTTATCTTGATACACGAAATGAATTAAACTCATCAAGAACTTTTAAATGGTATCTTACAAACGACCATTGTGTTTTCTCAATTTTTACTGTTTGGAAAATTTATCCCGAAAAAACTTCGGCAGGTACTCGACCCAGTTCCCCGCATCCTAAACAAAATGGAGTCCAAGAAGTGTGGGGCAAAAACATCAAAGAAACTGGTAAATGAACCTTTGAAAGCCGTCAATGAGGCTCTAGAAGGATTTGTCGCCGCAAACCCCGGATTAAGGCTTCTAAAAGGCCACCAAGTTGTTATCCGTGAAGATATAGAAGATGTTCGAAAGGCTGGCAAAGTGGCTCTTATTTCTGGGGGTGGAGGCGGGCACGAACCCGCACAAGCGGGATTTGTCGGGAAAGGAATGCTCTCTGCGGCTGTCTCTGGCGCCGTGTTCACCTCCCCTTCAACAAAATCAATCCTCGCTGCTCTACGAGCGGTTGGCAAGGGCAACAGCGGAGGAACGTTATTGATTGTCACGAATTACACTGGCGACCGTCTGAATTTCGGATTTGCAGCAGAGAGAGCGGCAACTTAGGGCTTAAAAGTAGAAATGGTGGTAGTAGGGGAAGACTGTGCCCTCACTAGTAAGGATAAAACAGCAGGAAGAAGGGGACTGTGCGGAACAGTGCTTATTCATAAGGTAAAGACAAGTAACGATGTCACGCGCGGAAGTTAGTCACGCAAAGATCTTGGTATTTTGTGAATACGGTGTAACAGGTATTTTTGAAAAGTTATTGTTCTTATGAAAAACATGAAATATAAGCACCTAAACTTAAATCACACTCTTGTTAAAAACAAGTTTAAACAAATTCCTTGAAATCGAGGAAATAACATTCCACCAGGGATGTGATACATGTAATCAGGGAGTAAATCACAAAATTGTTATTAAATTTGAAAAAAAATGCAATAAGTTGGGTCGTTAAATGGGGAAATGGGAAAATAATGCCATGAGCGAATTAACAAGTAGATCAGGAAAGACAACGAAGAAGCTGAATACTAAATTGTGCTTCCGTTTGATCTGCGTTTTGTAAGTGTATATGTCAGGGAAGGTGACAAACGTCACGCAAAGTTAGTGTCCTTTGCGCAACGATTCGCATCCAGCCCCACTCTCCTTCTCTTCGTTCACCGGAATGGCGGCCGACGAAAAACCTGCAACTTCCAAGAAACTGATAAATGACCCACAGTATGCCGTTGACGAGGCCTTGGAAGGAATTGTTGCGGCAAATCCAGGACTAAACCTTCTCAAAAATCACTGCGTTATAATCCGTGGAGATGTGGACGAACTGCGAAAGGCTGGCAAAGTAACGCTCATTTCTGGTGGAGGTAGCGGTCATGAACCTTCTCACGCAGGTTTTGTGGGGAAAGGAATGCTCACGGCTGCTGTTGCAGGTGCCGTGTTCACCTCTCCTACGACGAAATCAATCCTCGCTGCTATAAGAGCTGTAGGCAAAGGAAACACCGGTGGAACGCTTTTGATTGTGAAGAATTACACGGGAGATCGGTTGAATTTTGGCTTTGCTGCAGAGAGGGCTAAAGCAGAGGGAATTAAAGTTGAAATGGTGGTAGTAGGAGAAGATTGTGCACTTACTAGCAAGGATAAAACGGCGGGCAGGAGGGGGCTTTGTGGAACTGTACTTATCCATAAGGTATATGCTGTATATAGGGATTTTCGTACTCCCAAGGGACCAGTCATTCACCAAAATAATAGATGGTCACTCCCTTTAATATATTCATCCACTTTCAACTAAAAATTAGGGTAGTAAATTAAAGGGAGGTTCTTGATCATGTTTCAGGTAAAATAAATCCACATGCAACTTTTATCGAAAATCAAGGCTCACAGCCTCTGACTTATTGTAGTCATGATTTATACTTCGATCAGGCTCAAATTCCCCACCACTCTCAGGTAAAGTTCATATCCCCTGCCCTCTGGAAGGCCTTTCGTATCACTTGCCCTACTCCCTGGGCACAGAAAATGGTCAAATGTCAGATAGATTGATCAGCGCATTGTTTATAGCCAACATTTGTGAAGGCTAGTTTAATTCAGTAAGCTGCATTAAATAGAGCCTTGTTTTGTAAGCTAAACACAAACACTGTTAACTTTTTATTGCTAATTTACTGTGAAAAATAAGTTTTTATTTCTTCAGATTGCAGGTGCACTTGCGGAGGAAGGTAAATCACTAGAGGAAATAACCCAAGTGGTAAAGGCTGCGGCTAATTCTATGGGTATGTGATTTGAGAAATATTAATTTATTGTCAAGCGACAGCTGCATTTCTGTCATTACCAATTACCACTGACTGGGGGTGGGAAGGGAGGAGTAGTGCTCCATTTTTTTGAGCTTGTTGGGAGTGTACCACTGGGCAGGGTAGAGTTTTCAGGGTTATGTCAAGTATGAATGTGAATTCAACCATAGTTAACTATGATTCAACTAGCTTTATATATGCAATTGAAATAAAAAGGGAGATATTAAGGGCTGTATGAAAATGTTGTAAAAAGTTGAGTGCCGTTTGACTTTTTATGTTTACCCAAGTGACTCACACATACGTAAATAAAATTTAATTTGGGTCTTGAGACAATAAAGCCCACCTATCCTTCCTTCAACACACCATTCCCCCTAGGTAACAGATTTCTGTATTTAACTAATTGAAGCTAAATTTAAAAGTACAGACAACTCTCACCTTGCAGACACCTCACTATTACGGACACTCCGATAATACAGACAGCAGCTAAATCCTGGCAAAAATAAAATACAGACGTTTGACTGAAATAAATTCCTGCTATTATGGGCACTTCCTATTAAGGACACTAACTCGCAGTCCCAAGCCGTGGTGTCTGCAGTAAAGGGAACTGACTGTATTTACAGCATGGGTGTGGTATTGAGGGATGTGGGTGTGGTATTTCTGATAAGGTCCCAGGTGTTGCTGTTCTTGTGATGCTCTCATATATTGTGTGTAACTGTTTTGTCCTCTAGGAACCATTGGTGTCAGTTTAGCTCCATGTAGTGTTCCAGGGTCTTTGCCATCGTTTGTTTTAGGCAGTGATGAAATGGAGTTGGGATTGGGTAAGAACTGGCATTAGCTTTTTTCACATTTTATTTATTTAAACAAAAACTGCATTTTATGATTCTTATTGACTTCCTTTCTTCAACCATTTGAATATATTGTATATTATGGTTTTGAAGGTATTCATGGAGAACCTGGTGTCAAGAGAGTCAAGGTAGATGTTCTGTGGTTTTCTTTTATTTAGATAAATTTTAGGTCAAATTACCAAATTCTATTGAAAATATTTCAATCTAAACTGTCGCCATTTAAAATGTATTTCTATGCAAGTTACCTTATGTGTAATGTAGTTCTCTCTTCATTAATTTTAGAAGTACCTATTAATTTTATTTTCCAACTTATGCATGTGGCATGTTTTAGGTTGACAAAGCTGATATTGTTGTCAAGACGATGATTGATCACATGTCTGATCTTCAGAGTGGAGCAACTTACAAATTAAGTCTAAAAAAAGGTCAGAGTGCATAATTTATAATGTGGATTAAACTATCTGCAAAGGGACACTTTGTTATTGACTTGAAAATGAGAATGGGCTAGATCTTCCTCAGAGACACAAGGGTAGAAAGTTGACAAAGGGAAAATGGGCTGGGAAATGGAAGTCAGGGGGAAAATAAATGCACCTTCTTCATTAAATTTTTCTTACTTTTTTTTACTTTCCCTTGCTCCAAGTATCTGCTCCTGGGTCTCCAAGAATGTGGTTTGCATAAGATTTCACCTGCTGACATTTATGAAAATCTCTTCTCAATGCAATATTTTACAATGTTGTGCAGACCAGCAACAAGAAGTATTTTAACTAAGATTAGCTTATTTTTGTGTTGATATACCACCTCAATTATTATTCTTTAAACCAAATTTATATTATTTTGAAGAAATGTATGTCAATTTGACTGCCTCTGTAAGTATACATATAAGTACATTTTTATTGATTGAAATTGATATCCCTTTTAAAGAGATTTGTTTGTAACGACATTAGGGTACAGTAACTGCAGCAAGGTTTGAAGGGCTCGGCGCATAACTAACCTATATATAGTGCATTTTATATCGCTTTTGGTTGTTCGAGCTCAGATTTACCAGAGTTTTTGCATGCGGCCTTGAATTCCTTCAGAAAATGTTGCCCCAATGTTTTATCTGCTGTTTGCAATAAAAACCTTTGATTATGGGCAAGATTTCCATTTTTTTCTCAAAACGACATGCAAAACACCCGATAAAACATTGGAGAACCATCAAGATTCTGCTGGAATTTATGGCCACATGCAAAATCTCTGGTAATCTGAGCTAAAACAACAAAAAGCGATCTGAAGTGCACTATAGGTTAGTTATGCACTGCGCCCTTTATTTGTGATACTGCCATAGCACAGAGATACCTTTTTTGTCTGGCAAAGGAAGGAAAAATGAGTGGAATGACTCTGTGTGTGTACAATGGTGTAGAAACAAATTACTGGTACATCAGTAATCAAGGGTCGTAACCGACAATAAGAATTTAACGACGTGGTCATTAAACACTATTAATGCGTAATTCTGACAAAATTAATGTTCTTATCTCAAACTTTCTGTTCTTTAAATCTGGTTTGCAGGTGACCATGTAGCTCTTGTAGTGAATAATCTTGGAGGAACATCAGTTCTAGAACTGAACATAGTGGCAAGAGCAGCAATCAACTATCTCAGTAAGTATTATTAACAATTTTTTATGCAAGCAATGTAACATTATAGGAAATTATACTGTTGAATTGCTTATAATGAAGATGTGAAATTCTTCATTTGTTGGATTTATTTGGTGTGCATTTTTAATGCAGCAAAAGAAAAAGGTGTTGAAGTTGATCGAGTTTACGTTGGAAGTTTTATGACTTCTCTGGAAATGGCTGGAGTGTCAATAACCTTACTGCATTTGGATGAAACAAGAACACATTGCTTAGGTAAGGATTGGGATGGTTATTAATGAAAGTAACAAGGCCCGAACAAAATTCAGCATTTTAGTCATGTGTATATACATCCATACATCCAAACCAGATACAACACACTTGTCAACAACCTTTACTAGTATATTCTGTATGCACAATCGTTATCCAAAATGAATTAGAATAAAGGAAATAACTTCTTAATTTATTGACAGATCAGAGTACAACTGCACCAGCATGGCCGCGCATCTCTTTATCACCAAGTACGGGAAGCTTGAGGACAGACAAGAAACCACTGGAAGTATCTGAGGATGCTGAGGACAATAAGAAAGTCATCACTTGTGAGAAATTGACAGCTTTAGGTTAGATATGTGGCTTATTTTCCTGTAGTTGCCAGATTGTCCAGGCACATTAGAGTGGTGGGTAATTGGCATGTCAGACTTCCACTCTTTGTTCATGTTTTTTCCTCAAACACAGAACCTTCCCATTTGTCTTGTCTCTCCCCACCCAGGTGTCAAAGTGGGACGTGGGTACAGACTGTTTGAGCATCTTAAGAAAATCCTGAGGCAAACTCTACAGCAGACCAAGGGCATTTTCTTTTGGTACTATTCTGAAATAGGGATACACAGACTAGATGATATTCATGTTCTTTTGAAACCTATTCTGTTTATGTCTTTCTCTCTCCGCTCTTGCTTCTCACACTGAGTAATAGAAACGAATGGCAAGCACGTGGCTTGCCATTTCACATGATCCGCGAAAAACCTAGGAGGGGGGTGGACATAATGGCCATTGCCACCTCCCCCAGACCCAGTCCCCCTAACTATCCAATAAACTTTGGTCAAAGAGAAAAGACATAAAAATTCTATTTGCAAGCAAATATTTTATTTTTGGAAATATGAACAGAACAGTATTCTGTTCACTCTACCCATACAGTTTACTCAGAATCATTCAAAGGATTGATTATGTACTTTTAAGAAGGTTTTCAGATTAATGGGACTTGACAAAATTGTGTTTGTGAACTGATATTCTGTCTATTCTGAATAGTTGTCCCAAGCGAATGCTCCCCAAGTCTTTCCCCATCGTTTGTGGAGTAGAAGATGTTGTATTTGCTATAATTCATGCCTGTGTGTTGGTCTACCATTTTCATCAGTCTTTCTATCGTTTTCATTGCAGGTGAAAAAGTTTATGCTGTCATTTGTCACATCAGTGATGCACTCTTGGCAGCTGAAGCTAAACTTAATGAGCTGGATAACTTGGTTGGAGATGGTGACTGTGGGACTACACTCTCAAGAGGAGCAACAGGTGTGAAATCATTTCTTGTTTCTAACTGGTAATTTTTTTTCCTTGTCTTCTAGCTTTGAAAGAAAGTATCTTCATCCCGTGTCAATACTACTTTTAAAGGATTGTGCAAGTTAACTATGGTGGTGGTGTTTGCTGTTTTTAATCCTGCTTCCTGACAACAACAGCTTCATTTGTACTCAACATTAGCTTCATTTGTACTCTACGTTTGCTTCATTACAAGTTGCATCCATGCAGCCATGTTAGGAAGACAGATTTATTTTGAACAGTCCCTCATCCTGCCAAGAAAACAGAGGTTAAATGCCATTTCTTATGCCTTCTTTATGGCAGCGCTGTAAACTTGTAAAGACCCTGTCATATGAAATCTCTGCCCCACTCCCCCCCCCCCCCCCGCCACAAGTAAACCTTTTGAGCATTAACTAGGTATTTTCACAAACTCTTTTAGCCATAAAGCAAGCCCTGGGATCACGTGACAGGCCAGGTTTACCATGTAACAATCCAGAGGAGTTACTGTTACATCTGGCCAGTTTATGTGAAGATCACATGGGAGGAAGCTCAGGGGTGGTAAGTAATATTTTGACTAATGCATCAGTCAATTTCAACAGTGGATTACTTGTAGACTTGGATCAGCAAATTATTTCAAATACAAAATATTGACGGCAGACTGATCCCAACGGCAGAGGTGACGAGCTTGATAGAATAAACAACAAAGGTTAGAGTAACTGAAATATATTTGTTTGAAAAAAACTTTTTGTTTGAAAAAAAATTTTTTTGCCCATACATTAGCCTTTTTAGCAAATAAACTGGCCAGTGCCGCCACGGTGCAGTTAAAAAAGACGTTGATTTCTTCGTTTCTGAGCTTACCTCTATTCTGATGAAAACTTATTCATGCCAAACAAATGTCAGATAAGTCTTATTTTTCAGTATTGTGGCAGTGACCGCTCGTTCTGTGGATCAACCATCTCATTTATGTCCTCGATCCCAGACTTAGTTAATCGAGTTTTTATTGTCTTTGCTGATGAACTTATCATTAAAACGAAGCGACAGTGTTGCTAGCTGAAAATCACGAGGCCGTGAAATGACATTGTTGAAAATTACCCCAGTAATGCCGAGGGGGGGGGGGGGAGGGGGGCTGGGTGGACACTGCTGAAATTGGCTGATGCATTATAACAAATACATACGATTCAATATCGTGAAACATTTGTTGCTCATCCAAACGTTGAACTCTTTTCTGTTTTCTTTTGTGTTTAATTCTTTCACAGTTCTACAGCCTCTTTCTCACGTCTGGTGCAGTCCATCTAAAGAGTGACTTGGCCGCAAAGGTCTGGGCTCAAGCTTTGAATACTGGTATCCAGGCCATCATGAGGTATAAAACCTTAGATTAACATGACAGACATTATTTTGGGAGCGACATGCACCGCAACGTCTTACATGGTTGGTCAAGAGGACAAAAGAACGCACAACAGAACAATGTTCCCAACCCTGAAAAACGATGCAGCTGCAGGTTATCAGGGTCCAGTGAAAATAGAGCTTTTAAAAGGTGCAGGTCTACTTTTATTTTGGTCCGGGCAAGTAAGGGTTGACTTGACCTACAGGCTAGGGTGTCGAATCCGGGACATACGGCAATGGAAGATAGCACTTTAGCTAAATTTGTCCTACAACGAAGCAATCATAGTAAGTGCGGGAGTAGTAGGGGAAAGTAAGTTACAGCCGCAAAACAACTTCAATTCAACTATTTTTATTCGTTACCAGCGTGGACCGCGTGGTTAGTGTAAACATCAATGAGAACATTGTTTGGTGTTTCCTTGTTTCTATTGTTGTTGTTATGTTGTTGTGCAAAGGATTAAATTCATTTAGCGAATACACTCTGTTTTTTTTATAAGAACCTTTTTGTAAGAACGTCGAAGCTGAGATTAACCAAAATTTTAAGAACGTATTAAGAACATTCTTCAGGCTGAGAGTCGATTAAGAACATTTTTATTTTGCTAATCTATATATAAAATCAAGGTAACAACCAAAATACTTAAGGGCATGTTTTGTATAACATTAACAATGGTGCACACATCTCTGTTTGTCATAATCAGCAGTTCTTGATACCATATCTCAGCAGGCAATGCACCTTGATAGGGTTCCTGGTCGCGTCCGGTGATTTAATGAAATACATGTAGTGTATACTATGTAATTTAAGAACATCTTAAGAACGTTTTCAGCCTCAAATCGCAAAAAAATATAAGAACGTTCAGCCTTAGTTCCAAAATTAGACCTTATAAAAAAAAACAGAGTGTAAACGAGAAACACCATAGTACAAGGCAGTTTTCCATGCAACTTGCAGCCCAACCCTGTACCAAAACCGGTTGCGAAGGAAATTGTACATGCAAAGTAAAGCCTAGTTTTCATATGTCGGGGAAATCCCAGACGATCGGGGATTTCGCTGTTTCCCGATCGTCCCAGATTTTGCCGAGATATCGGGAAATCGCCAGACGTCTGTCCCAGATTTGAGATATTCATCGGTGAGAGACGCCATTTTATTTGTCGGGGGGAATTGGGAAACTGGAGCGAAGCAATTTAGAGGATTGGTAACGAGCTAAAACTATTGCCGACCTCCCCGACAGTACAAATTTGAGTTTTCATATGTCGGGAATGATCGCCGACCATCGCAAAAATCTGGGACGCGTCGGGAAAACAGAAACACTCCCGATTTTCCCGATTTGCCTGCGACCATCCCAAACGATCGGGGATGTCTATGATTTCCAGTTTTCATTAGTCGGAAAAGTCTGGGACGGTCGGGAAACAGTGAAATCCCTGATCGTCTGGGACTTTCCTGATATATGGAAACTAGGCTTAAAGAAGGAAGAGTAAAACCGCTGAGTAAACTAAACTTCTCCTTGTCCCATCGTTTGGATACTCTTAGGGCCTCTTCATATGAGCCCGGTCGACCGGGCTGGCTCAGTTTCCGAGATCTGGCCTCGCCACGCTTTTCTTTACAAAAATTTCGATGTGTTCATATGAGAAGGCGGGCTGGCCCGGTTACGAGATCTCGATAACCGAGCTGGAAATTTTTCCCGTATGAACACTCCAGCCCGGATACCGGGACTGTCCGGGACGAAACATTTTCAACTGCGCATGGCTTGTAAGGTCGCTGACAAGTCGAAACGCAGTTCCACGGGTATTTTGGGGTCCTTTTGGACATTTTTCATCTCGGTAACCGGGATTAAATTTCCCATATGAACTGAAGACAAAATTCGTCCCGGCTACCGGGCCAGCCCGGTTACCGGGCTCATATGAAGTGGCCCTTACTTTGCAACTTTTTTCCTTTCTAGATATGGTGGAGCTGAGCCTGGAGACCGTACAATGGTATGTGTTTCGTATTACATCTGTTTTCTATTACATAGTACGACTTGACTAATCAGAAACCCACAAGCCTTTAGTAGTAAACAAATGCTTGTTTTCTCGCGCTTAGCGTTGGTGAAAATTTTTCCCGCCCTTCTCACCGGCTGCTTGTTTTCCCGCGCTTGGCGTCGGTTACATTTTTTCCCGCGCTTGGCACCAACTGAATGTTTCCCGCACTTAGTACCGGCTATTGTTTTCCCGCGCTTGCACCGGGCAGGCTGCACGTTGTCTTTCGTGATTAGCTCATTAGCACTGGTTACATTGGTTCTTGGTCGCATGTTTTCCCGCGCTTAGCACTTGTTTCCCGTTTTCTCGCGTTTGGCGCTGATTCATTTGTATTTGCTGATTTGCTTCGAGATGTGATTGTTTTATTGCGCCATTTGCAATCTTTGAGGCTGGCCAGATGAAAACAGTTTTACAGTGTAAGCTAAGGTAATGGCGGTAAAGCCAGACGGGCCCACACGGCCTTTGCTTCAGCCGGCTTCTGTAGCGTGAACAAACTGGCAATATGGGGTGATAGTCGAGGTCACCAACACGATGTCACTAACCGCTATACCACCGCCCTTTTCATTTGTACAATTGTAGATTTTCTTTTTTAGCAAGCAATGTTTGCCTTCTTTCTCTCAGCTTGATGCTTTGCACCCTGCGGGATCAACTCTGACCGCGCAACTTGCTGCCGGAACAGAACCTATGCAAGCACTTAAAAAAGCAGTCGAGGTAT
The DNA here is from genome assembly GCF_977016875.1 of Pavona decussata. Classification (NCBI taxonomy): domain Eukaryota; kingdom Metazoa; phylum Cnidaria; class Anthozoa; order Scleractinia; family Agariciidae; genus Pavona; species Pavona decussata. The sequence continues at coordinate 4,785,074 of NW_028145484.1, read as the reverse complement.
TTGAACAATCTAACCTTAAGGAGAATTAACGTAACCGGTTTGCCATCGTTTTATTTTGTATACATGCTCGTTGATGTACCCCATTTAGCAATAGCCCAAACTATGATACGATAAACTTGCAACCCGCAATGTGTCGGGATGTTACAGTAATAGAGTTTTCGGGGTGGCCTTTAGCATCTTGTTCAAAGCGGGCTTAGTTTTTATTCACTTGCAAATAAACCTAATTTTTTGCAAGAAAAGGTTTTGTATCAGGTCTACCTCGCTTTGAAAAAGAGGCCAACTCGGTGCCTTTTTGTTTTTAAGGCTGCTGAACATGGAGCCCAGTCCACCTCCTCCATGGCAGCCCGAGCAGGTCGCTCAAGTTACGTGAGTGTTGAACGTTTGAATTGTGTGGACCCTGGGGCACTTGCGGTTGCTGTTTGGTTAAGAGCAGCGTATAATGGTTTGAAGGAATAATCGGCCTTGGCGTAAGAAGTTCTGCTCGTGGTAAAATTCAATGTTCATGTGGGAAGGCTTCCATGTAACGAATTCTGATTCCTTTATATAAAATTTTACATACCGAGAAAAGAAAAGATACAACAGAACAGAGGCAGGTACAATCGTTGTTTCTAGTTTCGCAAAGACAAGGGAATGGTCTTACATACGTGATCGCACACTAATTTTCTCAGGATTAGGAATCGAATTTATACAGATAACATTATAAAATATATATATTTCAAAATAAAATTTCAAAAATTTACTCGCAAAAATGTCTCAAAACTGCCTATCCTACGAGAATAGGGGATTGTGGTTAATTTTCAGTTAAGTACAGCAAACCGTGATTAGTACTATTTCGACAAATTGATAGCAAATATTTAAGTTTTCTGCAAAGATAGAACAAGGAACAAATTTCCAGAGTGAAATGAGTACGCGAAGGCTGTAAGAAGACTTCCGAATGTTATCACAAACGAGCCGTGGTAGTTCTGCATTTTCCGAAAATTGCCGGAGATAAATTGTTCTCGAGAACTGGACCCCTGTTTACAAATGATAAACAATACTCGTAAACGACCATTAATGACAGGAAGTCAATATTTCAAATATTGACGTGATAACGTGCTCCAACGAACTTGCTGTAGTATTCTGGCACAGCCTTCATAATATTAATCATATTCAACGCGATTATCCCTATAATTGGACTTCGAGGAAAGACTATAAATGGATTATTGCTCGGGGTTATTGACCCCAATCTATAAGCATCTGTTACAGTGCACGTGAAGGTTTGGAGTGGAAAACCAATATCATTTAAAGTTAAGTTGTTTCGAAATCTCATGAATTTACTAGTTAAATAATGGTTTAAATATAGGATATTGATTATATTTTAGTTGGATTGAACAAAAACATTGAACCAATACAAAAACTGCGTGTCGGTTGAAGGTAAAAGTGAAACCTATCCCTTTTGAACGAAAAACAAACCTATTCTCAATTAGAAAATAGCTTTGTTAATGTTATATACTTATTCATTCGATCATTAATCATAATTGAGCAATCTGTTTTTGTTTATTAAAACTTTGCTTCGTGAACTGCGGCAGAGTCATATTTTACTCTCTGTCAACGGTGATGAATTGAAATACGTGCCGCAAAGCACCAATGAAATTTTGAGTGGGACAATAGGCGCCAGAGTGACTGGGTGTCGACTGGGTTATTAATGGAAGTGTTTCTCATTATCTTCTTATGATAATTTAGGCCTTGTCACGGGCTTTGTAAACTTAGTAATTTAGCCATTGTAGCTTTGTAAGCTGACTTGGTAAAGTAAAGTGTATGCTACCGTTCTTGGTGAGCTGAAATGTTCTCATTGGCTTAATTCTGAAAGGGTTGTCTTTCATGTTTACGTGATGTTAGTTGAAGTTGATATTATGGACATTTGTTCTTCAATCAATACAGTTATTAACGTTTTGATTTTTGTTTCTCAAGTCACGAAACTTTGTTTTGAATTTATCCCAGCATAACCCCACAGCCCCAAAGGAACTCTCCCATTTTTACGAACATTCAACAAAATTTCAAGTAAGCTGTTGAAGTGATGATAGAATAGACTGGTGAACTGTGTTATGTTCACAACTCAGTTAGCTTCACAAGTTCTCTTAACAATTTACGATGGACGTAAGACTTTGTTGTTTAGGCAAAAGCAATTTGTTAGCTTGCTATTAAACTGAAGTCTATAAAAGAAGTCTTTTGTCTCAATGCCAACCACAACAAGTCTGTCGGATATTACGGGGCTATTCTTGAGTACTACTTTTAAAACATAGAAGCGTGCTTGATAGCCCACACCACTTCAATATACTCAATATCAAACCGAACTTCCGAAAAACGTGAGAATATTCAGAGATATATTCGATCAGTGCATATCATAGGTCACGTTAGTTTCCTTGTTTTTCTTGGAACAGTGATATAAATAGACTTGATTGAAGATTAAATCTCAAACATTACACGATAAATGCTGATTTAGTTTACTACAGATATTGATCCCGTTACATCACCGAACGCCGGCTCATTTGAAGCACACGGAATTTTTATTGAGAAATTTTCTTTTTGAGCATTTCATTCTTTCTTCAACACTCTTATAAAGTTTTTTAAAAGTTTTTAAAAATAAGAATTCCCCTTTCATTCAGCCTCGTATTTATGTGAAGGATTCATTTATAATAATAAATAATAGTAGTAATAATAATAATAATAATAATAATAATAATAATAATAATAATAATAATAAAAAATTAATGATAATAAAATCTTTATTACAAAACGTCTATTAAAATCCTACTTACAATCAACTTGCTGTTACAAAAAATCGAATCAATTCATCGAAACACTATTCATTCACAAATTCTAAAAAAAGAAGTAACTTAACCTTACATAAAAGAAGAGGAAATAGATATAATTAATAATGTTAAATCACCTGATTCATAATAATAATAATAATAAAATAATAATAATAATCATCATAATAATAAAATTAATTAATGATAAATAATCTCTTTATTAAAATATTCCAAGCAAAATTGATGTTTACAAGTTAAAAGTAGAAAAAAGAACTATTAAAACCTATTTACAATTTATTTCGATTAAAAAAGAGACTATTTTCAAGCACAATTTTTTAATAATAATAATAATAAATTTAAAAAATAAAAGTCATTCATTATAATAATAATAATAATAATAATGATAATAATAATAATAATAATAATAATAATAATAATAATAATAATAATAATAATAATAATAATAATAAAGATGTTTAATCACCACATTCTCGCTTTGAAAGTGTGTTTACGATATCTAGAAAAATTACAAAAACCTTGTTGGGACTGGAGTTTACAATATAGTAATTAGAAATAGTGAAACCTGGTAATTTAGGCTAATGGGTTTGAAGATGGCGTGTAATATGCTATTTGGCATGGCTTAGTTCATTAAAAAACATTTAGAATATTGCCCAACAAAGAGTTCATGCCGAATTTCTTCATGTTCTTCGTGGAAATATTGTTCTCTTGACCTTTTATAATCACACTAAAGGCTGGTTTCCATATGATCGCAGATCGCAATAAGGTCTGCGATCGTCTGCGATCCTGCGATCGTGATCGCAGACCTTATTGCGATCTGCGATCATATGGAAACCAGCCTTAAGTGTATGTTGTTATACACTTAAATTTCTTTTATTTTATGTATATTCTTTTCTTTGTTGCCAATGTACTTGTGTGTTGAGCTTTTTTTGTTAATTATTTTGAGCACACACTTTAATACCCATTGACCCGCTTTTAAAACAACTGAAATACACTTGAATCCTGAGCTCCGAACTCTCAAAGTTACCAGTTGCAATCATTTAAAATTTCCGTGGTCTATTAAATCAAAGAAAGACGACTTTAGTTGGTGACCTCTTTTGAAAGCAATCGCGGGATGTTTAATTCTTGACACTTTGAAACACGCGACTGATAATCTCTTATGTTACAATAGTTACAAAATTCCAACGAAAGTTGCCAAAAAGTTGACATCAATAGACAACAGCAGTATACAGGACAAGTGAAATGACCTAGCTCGGTACCAATCTCCCGGTATCTCAGTGATAGCCCGAAAAGTTTGGAAATCATGACATCACTCAAAAATGGGCACGTGATGTAAGCATCATGATTAAAGTTAGTTCAGACGAATAGTGCCAAAGTTTTGAAAAGACTTCCAAACTTTTCGGGCTTTATCCTTCTTCAGCGGATTTCTGGTTTCTGTACACGTGGTGTACGCCCCTGTTTCCCTTCGATCGAACGAAGCATTTTAGTCAGACGGTCACTTGAAAAATTATCAGAGCCCGGGATACTGCCAAGTAGTTTATCTGTGAAAGTTGATCGAAGCCTGACCCTGAACGCCTCAAGGACTCTAAAGGATTGAATTGCTATTTCCCCCAATCGGTTTCTTTTTTCTTTTTTCTTGCACGTGCGGGGTGCGGCCTGACCGTGAGATTTTTCTCGCGATCATATCGAATCGCAACCTTATTTAGGTAGACGGATCATGGGTTTAATGTCAGCTGCAGACTGTTCGGTGCTTCACAAGTAAATAGGGGCGTTTTGTTAATAAGAACGACCTTGTCCTGATTGTCGATACGCCTCTTCTCGACTACCGCATTTCAAACCAGTGACAAATAGTTTTGGAAGAAATTGGAAAACACAACAACCGCATGAAAGAGCTACTTTAATGGCTTCAGGCTCCTCAGTTAAGTTAGAGCCGCTTTGTACAGGGTACAAACCGTACCGCGCGCCACAGCGTTTGTTACGGACTCAAGTGTTAACCACACCATATGAATCGGAAGAAGAATGGTTGACCGTAGTAAGTGTCCAGCTGTTTTTATCCCTTAGTGGCCCCCCAGACTGCCCTGCTTGGTTTGTTATCATTATATAATAGTAAATACAAGAAAAAACCTTGTAAACAATCTTTGCAATCTCTGAAAGAATTTAAAAGCTTGACTAAGTACATAGAAAGTTTTACATTTGGCACCTAATTGGCGTTATCAACTCAAATTCCTCGCGTGCGTAAAAATTTTCAGGCCAATTAGTGGCATAACTGTTTTTTACTAAAATATCGCTGTTTGTTTTTGAAAGGAAACTCTACAGAAATTTGGCACGACAGATGTGAACTGGTATCACTAACAAAACAAATACAGCTTTGGAAAATTATACCGCTGATTGATAAACGACCAAACGGACCTTGATGGTAGGAAATGGATATTGTACCTCGGTACGGTTCAGTTTTCGTTGAATATTGTAGCACGAGTTATTTTTGCATACGCGTCAAAACGCTAGAGCAATATCACTCTCATTTGAATGCACAATGCTTTTTCTACAGAGTCGAAAACATTATGATTAAACGGCGCATTCTTTTGGAACAATTCTGGCTCTTCTCATTCCAGTTCAGGAATAACAAAATACACAGAATAGCGGTTCCCAAAAGAACATAACTCTGCCTATTCCGATTAAACCGAAAACGTTTCCAAAAGAACACAATTCCTTCTGTTCTGAGCAAACCGTATTCCGTTGAATCAGAGCTATTCTGCTATCGGAGGCAGAATGATCGTAATACTATTCTGTTCATTCCGAAACAATAAAGAAGGTCGCAAAAGAACGTGAATACCGTCTGTTCCGTGGGTAGCCTCCAAAGAAAGCGACTTGTGCCTTCTTTCTTTGAAGAAAAGTTCCCCTAGTACAAAGCATATCACTCGTAAAAGTACGTTACATAACAGACGAGTCCACGAAGTTAATTGTCTTAACAAGATTAGGCAAATCAGTGAATCAGTTTTGATAACCTCGAGGTGAAACATCAACGTTCAACAAGATTAATGTCTTATTGTGAATGCCAAACAGTGGGTCTAAGTAAACGTGCGTTCTTTCTGATTGGCTCAGGACAAATTTTTTACTGGGGGAAAAGGTTGATGATAACTGGCGCCGAAAGGAACAGAAACCCTAAAAGTCTTAAAACCATGTATCCTTTTCGCCCTGTAGGGAGCCTTGCAGCTGGCTTGCTCTCAGATTTATCCCACTATGCTTACGATATAAACCGCGGAAATCTTTTTCTGCGGATTAAAAATTTCGTTGTGACCTCAGTCGTAGTTGAAAAGATACCAGAAAATTCAGCCCCCAATACAACGCCGGTGCTGTTCTCAAACGAACAGCATTTAACCTCTCAAGTGTATAATTATAAAGCAACAGTTTTCCCTCGATTAAAAGCGAATCAGTTACGACCTTCTGACGAATTCAAGGGACCAAAGGACGCTACGGACAGTGAAAGGAATTTTACGTTGCTATACCGTCTGCTTATTTTCACACGTTTTGCGTGGCTGACCATATTCAATAACAAACAAACCAAACGGAACACGAATTATGCTTATGAGGCAAATTGTTCACCCTCTTCCCAAAAGATTGACTCGAATGCTCAGTAAAAGTACTCTTTTTAATAAACTTTCTTTTCTCTGTTCAACTTTACAACAGCAAGGTGTTAATTGATTTTAAATGAAAGTGGGGCAATAAATGTAAATTTGGCGTGGGACTTACGAAAGACGTGATGGCACGAAGAAATAGGTTGCATTTGGCTAACATATGTCCAAAGGTTTGACAAAAATATCATCTGTTAGCTTGAAACATTATTTACACAAATTAAAGTACGTAATTGCCTCAATGTCTGCGTGTCTAAATAAGTAAATATTTGTGAAATTCTTCACCCGTTCCTTATGACTTCCAATTGTCAACTCAAATTTTAACTGCTTCCTGAATGAAGCTCTGTCATTTGCAGATATTGCTTAGCTGTTGCATTTGCTCAACCCATCTTCGACTATCCAGGTGACTTCGAGTCACAGCGGATCAGGCAAAAATTGCCTGTCCCTTTTTCCGATGCTTTCTAACCATCACAAAAGTTGCTTTGTCTTCAAATTTCAACAGCTCTTCTGCAGCGACTCTGGATCCAGGGGCGGCATATTGTACATCAAAGTCGCCCTTAATAAAATTCGAAGGATAAGTTCATCGTCGGTGACTTCAACCGGGAATTTTCCATCTTTGTCCTCAGCTCGAAGATTCGCGCCGTTTCGCAAAAGAAAGCGGCAAATTTCTTCGTAACCTTCACTGGCCGCATAATGAAGCGCTGTCCATCCAAATCTATCCTTTTTGTTCACATCAGCGCCAAGTTCTACTAACATCTTCACGCTCTCAAAATTTCCGTCCAGTACACACTGATTGAGAGCTGTAAGTCCTGAAGTTGTAATTTCATTGATTTCACAACATGTAATCTGCTTTCTTAGGCGCTTTTTCAGCGCTTCTCTGTCCCTGGGCTGAACGGAAGCGATTTGAACTTGAAGCGCCATGTCTATGGGAACTCTGCGGCTGATTCTTCGTTTCTTTAGCACCGGCGATTCTTGAGGTGATCCTATGGTAGCTTGGTCTTTCATGACGATGTTGTAACTCTCGTAAGTGAGTACTTGTGAAATGTTCGAACTAATTGACACGTTCGGGTACTGTGCTGTTCTGAGGAGGTTCAGCTTCAGAGAGAAGCTTTATACTTTGGGACAATGGAATATATTAACACACGTCACGTAATTAACAAATGATCGTGCTCTGTTGTATTACGTCAGGCCACTCGACTCCTGTAGATCCTGACGGCAGTTTATGCACGTACGCCTTGTATGGAACGATGCATCAATGTTCAGCATGACTGCCTGTCAGCTCTTGAGATCAGCTTGCATCCTTATCTAACGTAACATGACTCTTATTAATGGGCTTAGTTAGGTGCTCATCACGCGCTTCACCTCAGTTATCGCTTAATTTGCGTGCCATACGGTTATTATCCACCTTCCGTGCCGCGTCGAGTGGCAGGTCGCAAGCTGTAACGAGCTAAACCAATTGCCTTAATTCGAAACGTACACGAAGGGAAATCGATAACCGAACAGCACGACTGGAAAGTCACGATATTACTCAGTAATTTTCATTGAGAATATATCAGCCATTGACACGGATTAAAAGAGAGTTAATCACCTTCCTGCCCGCAAGCCAATTACTTTAAATTGGTGCTGGCATTGTGTCTACAGCAACCAGACTTTGCAACAAGTCTTCAAAAATTTTTGTAGGTTGTTTAGATACATGAAACAGACAGCAAGGACAATACCTCGGGGCTTGTTGCATGGACAAGTCCCTGAAACTCAGTTGTCCTTTCGTGTGAGCCACCAGGAGCCCATTATGGGCTCCTGAAGCCACCCATTTTTCAGGTCAAAAATTCTAGTCACAGAGACCAAAGTTTGGTCCCAGCGACTTGTTCCCACAAATTCACACTTGTTTAATTATGCTTGTTTCCTCGTGTGAACTGTTGATGGGGAAAGTCTCTTGCGATCATTCCACCGTCAAAACTGCTTCAAAAGACTTGTCCCAGAGACTAGGGGACTTGTCTCCTCGTATACACCGACCTTGTGTGCTTCGGCAAACTTTCCGGTGAAACTGATAGAAATCTAGTAGAGGTAGTTACACGTAGATCTTTTTAGTTCTGTACCCCTCTACCTTGCACGGTGTATGGGAGAGGCTTTCCCAGTGTGCATTTAAAAGTATCACTGATAATATAGGTTCAGTGTTCATTTGTGTTTGGGCAAACGTGAAAACTATTTTAAAAAATACTAGCTGTTCGAACAGCTCTGTATCTTTCAAGTTGTTTTATTTAATCCATTGCTAATCCTGATTAACACAAAGATCCAACTACAAATTGCTCCTGTTTATAGAAGTGGTCCTTGCTAAGCTTATACAGTCGGGTCATTAATTGGCACTTCTATATCCCAGTTTCGGCTGTACACTTCAAGTTTGTGGTTGTATGATCGCTGAGCGCCGTGTGGTCCTGCGTGATTCATTTCTCTTATGTTTCGCTTCCTGTTTGCATTTTCATATGGCTTCCTGCTGTCTTTACACACTGAAAATCCAAATAATCAATCACTCGACAAAGGACGTGCAAATGAAGTGTGAAGTGCAACGAGGTGTTGAAAGCTTTGTCGGCACCTGTCACTCATAATATTGAGCGATTCGGCATGTAACACGTTCGTGATCTCTCTCGTCGAATCGTCGCTTGCTGACAATTTCCGAAAATGGCACCGTGTCCTTCAATATCTTAAGTTTGTCCGGCGTTTTCCGACAAACAAACCTTTCCTTATTTTAGAGCAAATTTGCGTGTTCTAATTGTGTTGACTAAACTCTGCGGCTTTCTCCGAGGGATTAATATCATTGTAAGTTTGTTCCTTTATAATAAAGCTTGTGTACAAACTGTGACCCTTCCCTACCACAGTCAAAACACGGTTCACTGATGTGGTGAAGTAGATGAGCAGTACTTTCCTGTGGTGCTGTTTGTTATACTTATTTGTGTAATACACAATGCGTCTCTATTCAAAGCCTGTAGATAGAGCCACCATTCAAATTATATGTAAAGACGTAAGTCTTAAAAGTACTACTTTTCTCAGGGGCACCTTAAAGGAAAATAGTTAAAACTGTTGTTTCCTACATTCCCTTTCAAAAGGCAAATTTGTAAATCTGTTAGGATTCTTTAGCTGAAAATTTAAATTGTAGAAAATTTTTGGGAACCGAATTTTACTCTCCGAATTTACGAGCTGCTGCGGGGAGTTTTCTTTCCGAAAATGCGAGCTGATCTTTTTCCCGCTTCTAATTTACGACGTATTTGCTCCTCCGAACACAGAAAGGATTAGTTTTTCAGCTTTTCAAGAGTTTGAGGCGACCTTTCGCTAAAGAAAACGCTTGTTTTTCTTCACAATTTAATCCGAATTTCTGAGGCGGGTAATGTCTTAGTTCCGCAGAGATATTCAACCGAAACGACCCACTGGGTGGCCGCCCTGCTTCCTGCGGTGCTGTTTATGCTTCAGTTTGAAAAGTTAAATAAAGTGATTCGTTTTATGGCAAAACAAAAATCATTTGTGGCCGTATTGCCGCAGACACTATTTTTATGCAAATTGTCACGAATGTCCCGTCGGACGACAGAAAGGAGATTATGTTTTCCCTAATCCCATTCTTTACTAGTATATCGGTGTTATATGTTTTTAAAGTCATCTTTACTTTGAGAGGAGAACAGAAAAACGTGACATAGAACACTTAAAAATATCGTTCGCGTCCAAACTTGTCCCATGGCAATGATCATAGTGTCCTGACTTAGGGGGCAACTACTGATATCGTTATTATTATTATGCCTTTAATGGTAATCCAAAATCTAAAATGATTACCGGTCCCTTTCAAGGGCAGACGTACGCCCTTTCCGGCTTTTCTTTCATTCGAGTTTCACCCAAGCGCTTAAGCGCGGGTGGGTGGGTGAGTGGGTGGTGAACCAAACTGCGGAAAAAAGGCGTGTTGCTCTCGCAGGCTATTTTAGGTCATCCATAGGACCAAAAGTTTGAACAATAGCTAATAGCCCAGCCCAGGAAAGTACTCTTCAGTAACTTTCATTTGAGGGCTCGCATTTGGGAATAACTAGGATTAACTGCATCACTGGAAAGTATTACTCATTACTAAGGCTTTCGTCTGAACGGTGAATCAGAGAATTAATTTTTCTTTGCCTCTTGTGGTTTTCTATTTCCCTGCTACGGTTAACGCTCAGTTGGAAATTCATGGGTTCACCTCGGCACTTTAACATTCAATGCTGAGTTAATTATGTGATTCACCATTTGTGTCATTAATTAGTGCTGCGCGTCGGCACAACATTCGTTAGGCTTGATTACCAGCCGCTGTTCGGGAAATGAGCCGACGAAGCGGCGGAAATTGAGCCTAAACATGCGTCCACTTTCAGAGATTTCACACAAGCTACAGACTCAAAAGTCAAGACTACCTTTCACTGCTTAAAGCTCCACTGACAGCTTTAGGTCCAGCCTTGGCATAACAAGGTTTTAAGCAGTCCTTGTTTTCCACTAAAACTATTTATAAACACTTTAAAATCCTGTCCTGGCGCCGGTCAGCACAACTTGAATTTAGGTTAGTTACGCTGAATAGTCGCCGTATAGGCGACTATACAGGTGTGGTATGTGGTGAAGTACTTTCTAGATCCACTCGTTGACCTCTACACCTGTCTAGGGTGGGGTGGGGGAGGTGCTGTAACGCTGATGAGCCCTAAAGAAGGATGAAAACTGCAGTGTATATAGCTTCCACTCCTCGAGTATTTTGGTTGTGCGCACGCGTAAGGTACTGGCCATACCGGCGGAGTTGGTGTAATGGTCAACTGTTTTCTGGTCCCATTCGCTTTAAACTGTCCATACACTTAAATAATGTAAATTCGGAATTTTAGCCGGCACGCCATAGATGAACCCATCCGAACATCAGTCCCCAGAATCTCAGACGCAAGCACTCTTTCGATAGTACAGAATAAGACCTTTTGAATTCCCATGAATTGTGGTGCAGTGTAAGCGGTGTCTGCCTTCCAGCTTTTCTTTAGAGCTGTTTTCGTACATTCTTCTAGCCCAACCTTCTTGAAATGCAAACTTCCCTGCAATAATAAAGTCAGTAGTTAACTGTGTTTGCAAGAGCCACCGCGACGAAATAATAAAGTCCTTTGTACAAATGTATGATCCCACCAGTGCTTGAATTTGGAATTTGATGCTTGTCTTGAAAATACATATTTAAACCATATAGTACATGCCGTAAATAAATAAAATCAAAATAAATCAACTTTGTTTAACGAGGGTGACACAGTCTGACGACTGACAAACCTATGTCCCTCGGATTCCGGATCGGAGAGGAAGGAAAGCCGGAGAACCCGGAGAAAAACCCTCGGAGCAAGGACGAGAACCAACGACAAGCTCAACCACATGACATCGAGTCCGGGAATCGAACCCGGACTCAACGTCAAGAGGGTCTGCACAGGGTTAACTGATATATACAATATAGCTGAGAATACTGGCCAGACTTTAACTGTCCCCAGCGGGCCGCTGAGAAATGGCGGGTTTTTAACTGTTAGCTTAGGAGTACCTGATGGGGCCGCTCGACTAAAAACCCGCTCTGCAAGTTGGAATAGAGCCGGCTGGGAACTGAATACATTAGACGGTTAACTGGCAAAACGTTTCTAACTATCTAGTTTGCTGAAATATTTTATTACAACCCTGGTCCTAGCTGGGTAAAAAATGTATCGTTTGTTTCTCATGCCTGTCAAGACCCCTGTCAGGCTCATAAAAAATCGTATTTGACTTTTCGCTCAAACACTCTCTTTACCAATGAAATTTGAAGGCAAGTATCGCGCCAGGAAATAACGGCGGCTCCAGTGTTCTATGTGAAACTATTTTACACAGAACAGGACCAGCGCTTTTCTTCCGCTCGAAAACGCCGTAAAATACTGACACATGGGCCTCTCCAGGCATTTTCGTCCAATTAAATTACCCTCTTCCGGAAATTTGGAATATCCTCCCAATTTTTCGCTGACATTCACGGAAAAGATTTCGAATTTCCCGAGTTTTAATATCCTGCTGTGCCGTGTTTCCCTGACATTTTCCCGAACATTTCTCCAGATTCGCGGAGGAATTTCCTGTGAAACAGGCCCTTGATCACCTAAGGGTTGCAATCCTTCCTGCGCGTAAATGAACTTATCGATGTCATATTTTCAAGGGAACGTGTTTAATGTACAGAATTGGCTTAAAGGCTATGAATTGTACACAATACCCGTCGACAATTTGACAAGGACATGACAAGGTACACTGAGTGAAACGCTTCTTTCCCTATGATGTCTTCGGGCGACTTGCCAGTCTCAATATCAAAATGGCTGAAAAAGAGAGAAAAATACAGCCGACAGCGGTACCTCTGGACACGTTGCCGGACCGTTGTACCATGACGATGCACCACGAGATTTCGGCCCGCGGTTCGCTTATGCCAGCTGGAGATGGTTCAGCGCTGCCTTCCGATACCTTGTCCCCGACAAGACAGTGAGGGAGAGAAAAGTCGGCCTCTAGACCATATGAGACAGAGCCCTTTCGTTGGCACCTCAGTTCCACCTTACTGACTTAAACTGAGGTTCAGCCATGTATATATATGTCAATGTAGTCATTTTGTCTTCCATGTGGTATGGTTTGAGGTTTGAGCATGCGCACGGGCTCTCTTTCTCTTTGTTAGCTGTTTAACAAGTCATTAACCACTGGTTCTTTCCCGGAGAACTGGAAGGAAGCTAACGTTGTTCCTGTTTTTAAAAAGGGTGAGGTTGAGTGCACAGAGAATTACAGGCCCATCTCCTTACCATCACTGGTAACCAAAGTCATGGAGCGATATGTATTTAACACTTAAAAGATAGACTGTACGAGGTGGTATGAGATTGTCAACATGGATTCATTAGGAATAGGGGAAAAATCACGCACCTCCAACCTTTTGGAAGTCTTGGACCACGTGGGCTCCCTACTACACGACGGAAAACAGGTGGACATGATCTATATGGATATGTCTAAGGCCTTCGATAAGGTGAACGACGACTGCCTGCTGCAAAAATTGCACGAGTTCGGATTTGGAGGCGGTGTCTTGCAGTGGTTTAGCTCTTACCTGATGGGTCGCTACCAACCTGTAACAGTGCTGGGTGAAACCTCTTATCCTCTGCCTGTCAGCTCCGGCGTACCTCAGGGCTCCATTTTAGGCCCGATGTTATTTCTCATCTATGTAACTAACTTGCCCAATTCGGTCCTGACGAGCCATGTTGCCATGTTTGCCAATGACACAAAGATATATAAACAAAATACGTCTCGGGAAGATGCGGCGTACCTACAAGCTGACTTGCTTGCTGGCTAGTTGACAGACATCACACTTACAGCTGGTTGGGATTTTCATGTCTTAAAAGTCTTGCCCGCTGGCAGTGAAGAGCGGGTATTTTTGTCCCAGGAACGTTAAATAGTAACCAAGACTGACGTAGGGACACTCAGCTAGTGTTTAGTGCTGGGTACACCTGTTAGCTGAGAAACGTTAAGAAAGCCGTTAGCTAACGTAACTAAACATTACCTGAGCAAAGTATGCATTTACTTCGGGTGGGCTGTATAAGTTAATGCCTGGAGAGTAAATTGCTAATGAAGACGGCTTGGAGCTCTTCACAAGTTGTTCTAGAAGCGACGAGGTCATCCGAAGATGGCAAGCAGTGCTCGTAAAGTCTCGAAAGAGATTCGAATCACTCGAACGTTCTCCGGAGATCTTCGGATGATACTCGACACTATTCGGATAATGACATGGACACCGTTGATACCGGATACAAGATTGCGAGATTATGAGCTGAGATCTTGCCGAAGAAAAACACGTTCTGGGAAAGGATTAGATTTTTTTTGTTATCATACTATTACAAGAATCCTTAAGATTTTCTTTACAACAAGAACAAAATTTCCGAACAGATATCCAGCGAAATAAACGTTGGGTGCCCTTACTTTTAAGCACTGTGTTCTTGATGCGATAAAAGTCAACTTGGATCAGAAAATCGAAAGAATACTTGAAGTAAACAAAATAAGCTAAAATGAAGCTCTGGAGCGGATGTTTGTTGAGGTTTGCCCTACAAATCGGCGGTGAGCAGGAATTACAGCTGAGACCGGCTGAAGGGACCGGAGCTGAAATGAACTGTATTCCAGCGATTTTTTTGAGAACTAGTTGTAAAGTGGAATGAACAAAGGCTAGTTTTCCGATGCATTGCTGAGTTATACTTTTATAATTTTAGTCTGTGAGCCCGAAATTCTCCCAGTTATCACGCTTTGAAATCTCGCATTTACTCTCGACTTTCTTTCACGCGTTCTATTCCACTGTTTATTCGCGTTTGAACCAAATTAGTTTACTTTTTTTGTTGTAGAAAAACAAATTGACGTCAGTTTATTTATGCATCTGCCAATTTTTTTTTTTTTAATTGCTGGCTGATTTCGTCATAACATTGTCAAATCCACTCTAGAGCAATTTTGACAATGTTATGACGCAAATTATGATCAATATAAAAGGGCAATCGCATAAAAAACTGACGTCAATCCCGACGGACAGGATAGCTTCATCTTCCCCGCTCGGGTAGCCAATCACAGCTCAGGATTTGCTTCAGGCCAGCTACGTTACTTTAACAGAAGCCTATGCGTTAACCTCGTTCCCAGGGTCCTACCTCGAGAAAGGACCCTGGATACTTCTGCTGACGTGACCTTCAAGATCTGGGTCCTTTTTGTAGCTTTCTGAGCATGAGCTATTAGTTCATACCTCATTCTTGCTTGTATTGAATGAAACCACTAGGCGTATACGTTCTGTCAGGAATAACGGTGGATGAGCGTTTTGCAATGCTGCGGAGGCTAATCAGTTATGGCTTTCAAATTTTATTGAACTAAATTGAATTACCTTCTCTATATAAAAATCTTGCTTGTATTGAATGAAACCATCAGGTGTATACGTACTGTCAGGAATAACGGTGGATGAGCGTTTTGCAATGCTGCGGAGGCTAATCAGTTATGGCTTTCAAATCTTATTGAACTAAATTCTGAATTACCTTCTCTAGTATTTAAAACCAATCGGCCTACCTAGAAAGTCTGTTAATTTATTCATTTTCTGTTACAAACTGCTTTGTTAAACTTACATTGTGTACAACATAAAACCAAATGCAAGGCTGATCGGACAGCTAAATAGGGTACTTTTATTGCCCAATTTTTCGGTTAGACAAAACTTATCGGCTTTAGGGGCTGCGAAAAGCTAAGTAAAAATTGGAAATGAAAGGTTACAATATTTAAAATGATACTAATGAGAAGTCGAGACATGATTGGTTAATAAATATAGAAAACAAAAACGTGTACAGAAGCCATAAAAAATAGAGATATAGACTGATTAAGTTTCATCAAGTCTGTTCATCCCATTGGGTTCAAGATTCTTGCCCTTGGAAATTAAAAATGCTTCTCTAGCTTTCCGAATGCCGTCTCTGTTGGAGTTGATGTGTTCTAGGGGAATGAGTTCTATGTTGTTGATTGAATGGCCAGGAAAGTGAAGTGATCTGAAACGGCGGTAGGTTGATCAATGTGACGTTGTTTAATGGCTTTTTCGATTGCGCGTCTGTGTTCACCAAATCTGTCTCTGTCGTTTAGTCCCTTCGATGTACTGTACAAGAGTTACATTGTGTACTTTACTCTCACTTGGAAAAAAATGCACGCCTGTCACATCTGTACGTAACTTGCACCCGACCGACCTTTTCAAATGTTAACTTCATACAATAGTATATTAAACAGTCGCGAAACTGTTTATTATCTGTTCCCAGATCACTCAAAAGGTGCGTATACAACAAGTTTATTCTACTGTTTTCATGATCAATAAGAGGAAGACAAATTTTGAGGTGGTGGGTGAGGGGGGCGCGGGGCCTGCAACCCTCTCTATCCCACCCCTGGATCCGCCAGCCTCTGAAAAGTTTCCTACAACTTGTGTTGCATCACTTTGTGACAACCGGCATTTTTTTTGTTCGTTTTAGTCCTTTGCGGTGTTCGTTACCGCTGGAAACGAGATAGGTTGCAAGAAAGACAGAAACATTGCCAATTGTTACACCCAGCTTTTTTCACAGCACTGCAATGCACAGTTCATAACTGTTGCGAGACAAGTTGCGCGAATCATTGAATTGTTTAGTGTAAAAGCACCTTTACTCACTTAGTACTGCATTGCAGTACCGGGGGCTTAAGCACCGAAGGCGTGGACTCACAAGCGGGTCTAGCGTCTCTCCCCAGTCCCACTCCATTTATATACTCGCTCTGAACCTTTCTTTTGCACATTCGTTGACAGACCAGCGCAAAAGTATGACGGTTTTGCAGTCAATCATAGAGCGAACAGACAATGCACAGGCGTTGTATCCTGGTGGATCTAATCATTAAAAAAAAACGGTAATTAACTGTGTTTGCAAAGACCACCGTGACAAAATATAAGTTTCGGATCCTGTAGTGAAGGATCTAATAAAATCAGCAAAAAAATTGTAGAACAATTTCGAAAGATTGGAAAAATATACTTCCCTGACCGTGAAATCAGCCTTGTTCTTTTTTAGGTTCTTGGATCTAATCAGCAAAATTTTAGATAATTCAGTAACAACTAATTAAGTAAGGATGACTGTAAGGCTTGGGACAGTGTATGAGTTTCCCAATATTTGGTCAGGTACGGACTGCATACATGCGTCCGCGTCCAGATCGGGAGAGGCGGGAAAAATGCACGCGCGAAAAAAACGAGAAGAGACTGGGCGGAGAAGGCGAAAGAACCTGGCCTCATTCGCATGCACCCCGCGCAATTTTCTTGGTCCTGGACCCCATTACTCTGAAAGAACAGGCTAAAAAAACTAACTGCGAGATCAAAATACGAAGAAACTTAAACATATCAAATAACCGAGAATTAGAAGAATACGAGTTTAGAATAGAAGATAAGGTAGAAAGATTAGATGTAAAATAAACAAATACAGAGCTTATATTTCTGCCTTCGGGCTCAAAGGTTCGACCCCTGTCGATAAGATACGCCTCTTGAATCCTGAGCTTTGCCTGATGAACTATTTAAAAGTATATAATATTGTTTCAGGGATGAAGCCAACCTTGCTTCATCAAGTTGTTACTCAGCCCGACTGATTTGTATGCACATAAAGTGAACCTGAAAAGTTCGGTCCTCCTTCCAAGCTCAATTAGTGTTTACATGTGCGGAATGCGGGTTCCATCACATACTTTAATAGTTATTACGCTTCAAGGGCTTATTATTCTGTAGATATAAGGAGGTGCTAATTTGTTCCAAAGTCTGTTCCGCACGCACACGAAGTCAGTTTCTTGTTGTTTACATTTTTCGTCTGCCGGTTGACCTGTCACGCTTTGAACAATGACTCCGTCAACAAAAACTCTCTCTGAACGAAGACTCGATGCACCCATTGCAATGCACCAGAAACATTTTCACAGTCGGGATCTGTCAGATGTCTGGACAATTTCTTCAGGGATTCAGAAGGCGCTTAATTAATTTTTTATGCCCTTTGGCTCAAGGGTTATTCTCCGCCCAGATTAAAATATGTTTAAATCAAACAAGCGCCCACATATGGAAAATCAAAGTAAATTGGCCCAATCCGAAGAAGCGTCTCTTCAGGTGTGTTACATATTGGAGCCTTGAGTGACGTCTCGGGCGGCGGGGCATCTTGGATGAATGAAGTCAAGACATATGTTGTATTTTTTACTTTTGTGGAAACCTGAAAACAGCTTTGATTGAGAACAGTCCACATGTAGCCAGGAGCAGTAAATATATGAGAAGGTATGTAACAACACAAACGATTGCATCAAAGGTTATTTTAAGCGGATCGGACATGAGGGAGAATACTCACTTAAATAGCTGGCACGCTACGCGTTGGCATACAGAAGATCCTAACGTAACATTAATACTCCACTAGGACGGCAGAAAGAAAAAAACTGTTGACTGGAAGAGTCATTTCCGTTTGCTAAAATCCCGCAATTCAATTATATCTTTTTGTTTTTTAAAAAATTCTCCAGTCCCTTTACCAGTTTACCAGTTTACTTTACCACAATACCGTGTCGATGCACTTTGTTCCGCGATTCATATATATAAGCTGTTGACGCTTACAATCCTATTGTAACGATTTAATATTATCAGCATTCTATTTCTGCACGCGTACGCGTTCTTCTCTATTGAAAAAGTTCCAAGAAAAAGGCGTACAAAACATTACGGTTTTCCGTGTCCAGACTCAATTACTATATATATACAGAGGCATTCACTTCGCCATTGTACAACGGCGAGGTCTCGATCTGTAACATATAAGTTGTTTAATTTACATATTGCGAATATGGCGAATTTTTTCTCGTTCTGTATATTGAAATAATCACAATATGTTAAAAGTATGTACACCCCTATGGTGGACGGTCTCCTGCATTCTGTATCTTTCCGACACGTGCTATTTCAGAAATGTTAAAAAAAATATTAAAGCTTCTTTTTAACGTATACACAAAGACTGAATGGAAGTGGCAAAGTTAGAGTTGTCAGTGTCTAGCTGGGGCGAGGTATTTGCTCGAAATTCAGTTTACGTTGGTGATAGACGCCTAGTTTGAGGGGCGATTTAAGGAATATTTGGAAGGAAGGAAGCGAGGAGGTTGCTATCATTCAAGGCATTGTACTTCTTGACCATAACATAGCTCTATTAGGAAAGCCGCTAAGATTTTCCATGCCATTGCAGTACTGATCGCTGTGCTTATTGAATCCAATCCAATCAATTATCAGATTCTACGGTTAACTAGACAGGCTAATTCGGTATTTTAAATTTCAACATAGGGAGAAATACGGACTGGACCATTGGATCAATTTTTGGAAAAAATTTTGGACTTTGATTTATACTTATACTTAGAGAAGGCTGGTCACCAGTTAAAATGAAGCGTGGATTATTTACAGAGAGATTTGGGTATTGTAAAACCTGTGATAGGCCTGGTATAAAAGACACTTTGAGGACAGTTTTCGTTAGTTTTCTGTGGTTTTGTGATCTCTCTTTCTCCGTTCTTAGGGACAAAAGCACATTCACGCAATTTTTTTTTAACTAGACTGGGAACTGCCCTCAATCAATCACCACTGTCAAAATTAGTCAAGGTGAACAATGTTTACTTAGCAAGTGAAAGATAGTAAGAGTCAAGAATAGATCAAGGTTTGTACGGGGTCGGGATTTAACTCATTTTCAACAAAAACATCACAAGCTGAGAAAAGGAATCTCAATGTTCTGTAAAATTTGTGAGGTTTGAATTCAGAAGAGAAATTCTTCAACAAGCCTCACTGAAAAGCTGACTAAAGATGAGGGAATTATACCTCAAAGCCATTTGAAGTTTACCAAACTTAACAAGACTAATGAAATTATCAGTTGAAGTTGGATGCGAAATCATTAAAACAAACTGTAATATGAGATCAAAGGAACAGTTTTATCTTCAGAAAAGATTTAAAAGAATATCTGCTATCATCCGAAGCCTGAGAGTGATTCCTTGACTTCCTGCATAGTCATTTATTTATTTATTTATTTATTTAATTTATTTATTTTTCTTCTTTTTCATTACTTATTCGTTTATTTTACTTGCCTAGTTTGCTTATTTCCATGTAAGCTCGCTAACTAAGATACATTTAATGCAGACATACTTTTCGTGAAGTAAGAGATCTGGGTTTTCGTTTTCACACCTCCACATTCCTTTCTTCCTAACTCCTGTTCTTTGTGTTTTTAAATTAATATGTGGAAATAAAGAAACTTGAAACTATCTGACTCATATAAGACAAAACGCTTTCCGATGAAAAAGTTTCTTAGCACCGAGTGGTGCTTGAAAGTGAAGCAAGCCAGTGTACCCCAAAATTGTTTAAGTTTATCTTTTTTAAAGGACCAAATTCTAATTGAAAGTGAACTCCTTTTCTTTGCTTTTACTTAATTTTACTTCGCATAGAGGTAATCAAAATAAATTGCCCTTTGCAGTTTGGTTTATTTACACTCTTTTTTTTTTTATATCGGAACGTCTAATTTTGGAGTGGGGGCAGAACATTCTGATTTTTAAATTTTTTTTGGCAATTTGAGCCTGAAAATTACCTGTTATAGTATTTCATTAAATCTATGCGGACGTGACCTAGACGTCTAGCAAAGAGCTATTTTTCGCCATGAAGTGTTTTTAGTTTATACCCTTAATAGTCCTGAAACTGAAAAAAAAAAAAGAAAAAATACAGCATAAGCCCGACAAAAAATGAGATGTTCAACTATGTACCAGACATGCTATATCAAATAAATCCATCGTTAATGTTAAAATGTTGGACTGTCTAGACTGAAGTTTAACATAAATCATTTTATCCATGTTTACAACGTTCATTTTAAAGTTTTAGCCTCCACGTTCTTATAAAAAAGGTTATTATATAAAAAAAGAGTGTACACGTAAAGTGACGTCTGGCACGTGTGTTTCTACTACAAGAGATCTGGCAGCGAAACGTATTCAGAACGTTTATTTGTGTGTCGTGTGGACCTCTGTATTCAAAAGTTTCGTGATCATCTTTCCCCTTCACCAGAATTTCTAACTAGGAAAAGAAAAATACATACCCCTTCGAAAATTAAATAGAAAACTAAACACCCACCTCTCCATAATCACTAACTGCTGGTAATTAAAAAATATCTGTTCTCTTTTTAAAACACGTAACTGTCCTTTTCTATGGTAAAAGTAGCCCAACAAAAAATAGTCCAGCAAGTGGTCCATCCGTCCAACGGTCCACTTCTTTTTTTACCTATTCCTTGAATTCACGTTAGGCGGATAAATCAGAAAGGTATTTTAGACCGTTTTTTTTTTTAGCCTTCAATTTTAGTCGTGAATACATATTCAGACAATCTTATGCGCCGATCAACTCGAAACTTCAACATCCCCCCCCCGGGCAAACCCCGGGCATTTGAACTTTTGAAGATTGGATCGCTCAAATTCCCGCCCCCTCGGGCCAAAATGGTGTTCAAATGCCCCTCCTAAAGAACAATCGTTGTCGGCTCCTGTCATTAGTTACTACAAAAACCACAACGTTAACGAGTCGGACAATGTCAATCAGCAAGTGTAAGCTGTTCTAACCCCGAAACACGGCCGGCAAAGGTTGTTTAACGAGAAATACATAATAACATATTTAAAATGAGTTAGCCGCCTACGTAGCTGTTCGAGGGGCAGGGTATTCTGCAGTTTAAACTGTTCACTGCTGTTTTATGGCTATTCTAAAAACCTCTGCAGACACAAATGCGGGAGAAAGGCGCAGCTTGACTCATTGCATAAAAAACTACATCGTTTAAAGAACTAGAAATACATATTAATTAGTTAGCCGGCTACATAGAATGTTGTTCGAGTGGCAGGATATTCTGCAATTTAAGCCAAAGCGGTTTTTCATTCGACAGTGTTTATTTCTTTCACTATTCACTGCGGGACAAAGCCGCAGCTTGACTCATTGTATAAAAAATCTACATCGTTTATATACAATCTATAAAAATAATTTAAAATATTTAAGCACTCCCACGTTTGAAGACCTTTTCTTGTAAGCTTTTCCTGTAATGCTCCATCTCGTCCAAACACGTGTTTATAGCTGTTAGCAACTTCGGCGCCCCCCCCCCCCCCCCCAAAAAAAAAGCGATTTGAAACCTGACACTTCCGGTTCTATTTTCTCCACCCCACCCAGGCAAGGTCAAATTCCCCACCCCCGGGAAGGCCCGGTCAAATTCCCCACTCCCGGGCACAGAAAATAGTCAAATGCCCGGGGTTTGCCCGGGGGGGGGATGTTGAAGTTTCGATTTGATCGGCGCATTACCGTCCTTAAATTAGTATTAAGTCGGATGGTTTACCATCCAAGGTGTCCGTGCCCGGAGGCAGTAGTCTGAAAATAGTCTCTAGTTTATTTTTTGTCGGTGCCCAATTATGCAACCAAACATCAGGGCACCTTGCCAAGGCACTACTTCCAAGGTTAGTACTCGGGCACCGTTCCTGGGCACGGGCACTGGTATGAACAGGATTTTGTCAGTTCCCGCGCTATTTCCACATGCTTCCCTGCGATACAGTAAACAAAACAGCGGACGCTAAATTGACGAACGATTCTTGGACAGTAACCTGCAGAAGCTCACTTGTTTATACTGATGGAATATTTCAGTGCCCAATCATTGTCTTGACCGGAAGCTCTTGATAAGCCAGGTCACGCTTATGAAAACAAACAACTCTCTTTACATTTGGTAACATAAGCTACCGATAAAAAAAGAAAATGGGGGAATTCCTTTCTCGTCAGTCAAAGCACGTTTGTGTTATGACTTAATTTTTCCTTCTGGCCAGTTGCCAGTTGTTGATGTTGAGCGACGTCAAGCTTCTTCTTCTTCTTCTTTCTTTTTTTATTTTTTTCCTAAATTAAAAGCAGTTTCGTTGTTCGGCAACCGTTACTAAATCGAAATAGTTTCCCTTCAGATTATAATTTGTACAAGCCATGCTCACCAAGAAGGAACTGTTTAATTTGACCAGAGCCGATTCCAACACCTGGAGATCTGCAATCTGGAGATATTTTTCTTTTGTCCCCCCACCCCTCCCCGGCTATCTTCAGTCCACTACTTTCCCCAAATGTCGCATATAGGCGAGTCGACTGGGCCATTCAAGGAGTTGTGGTCTCTCCTTTCACTTCGAAAGATTGTTTAGCAGTCAGTCTGTGGTTGTGTTACTTGGTCGGTGGCGTCTCTTGTGTGAGGCTAGACCAATCCTGGATTTGCATGCACAGCCACATACGGTGCACATGTGTTCAAGCCAGTTGATGGAGGCAGAGAGGCGTTAGCCTTTCGTCGAGCCCGTCTTTCCTCAGTGTAGCACTGCAACTCTGATTTCCTGTGTGGACAGCCTTGTGACAAGTGGTTCTCCAGGCAGATCTGTCCTCTGCCAGGTGCCGAGGTCCATCTTGCAGCTTTTTAGATTCTTTTTGAGAACCCGTGTCTTTGTATCGTAGGGGAGGGCGTCTAATTCTCCTGGTACCAGCACTGAGCTGACCGAGGAAGATCTGTTTCGGTATTCTGCTGTCATCCAGGCGCAGGATGTGCCGACCCAGCGAAATTGGGCTGTTATCAGCATACTCTCAATACCTGAGATTCCACACCTGCCAAGGACCTCTGTATTGGAGATCCTGTCCTCCCCGTTTCTTTTGCATGCCTTCGGTAAAACGTCTGTAGCCAGGAACCGTGACAAAAAAAATCGCAGCCTCTGAACTTTCCAGAGAAGGTAGGAATCCAGCCGGAGTCAGGAGCCGATGGGCTCCTGCCAGAGTCTAATGACTGGATGTCTGTTTGCTTTATAAACTCATTATCAAGCTTTAATTATTGACTCTGTGTTAGACAAGCTTTAAGTGTCGCGATGGGTTGTCCTTTAATAATTAATAGCCTTAATTGACCGTGCCACACTTGACAGAATCGACAAGTTGTTCTTTCATGCGTATGAAGTTTGAAACAAACCAGCTTGAGAATGAGAAGGAGAGATAAGAAAGTACACGACAATGGTTTGCATTTCCTTCGCTTGTTCCCTTCAACTGTTCATGCTGTAAGCGGTTTTTCGGCGTGAAGGCGACCAATTTTTCATCACGTCGTTTACATTTTTATCGCATAAACAGCTCGCCATTCATGGCTTCTCTTTTGGAGACCCAACAAAACAATTCGCGCAATGGTTCACTGGGTCTTACATCTCTACCTTCATCGACGAGTGCAAGTTATCCCGATCTTTGCAGCAACCCGGCATCTTTCACGACATCTGCAGTTTCGGCCATAGTCGCGTCATGCTATGGGATCCTGATCCCGCTAACAGTGTTAGGGAATGGGTCTGTGATTGCAGCTTATGCCTATAACACCGGCTTACGAACCGCCACGAATATTTTTATCATCGGACTAGCTGCCAGCGACTTGTTAGTGGGAACGTTTGCAATTCCATTTTGGACCTTCGTCGTGTCGCATGAAAACATTATGGTGGGGTACTGCTTTTCGGTTTATAACGTTTACATTATTTTTGATGTTTTCGCTGGCTGCGCTTCAATACTGCAGCTCACAGCTATCGCATTGGAGCGTTTCCTGTCTACACAGTGGCCTCTGTTTCATCGTAAGATGTCTCACTGGGTCTACTGCATCATGTTGCTCGTTGCTTGGCTTTGCGCAGCAGTAATGGCCGCTTTACACCCCTTGCAAGCCCAAACAGAAATCTGGCGGAAAACCTACACCTTAGTGTTATTTACCTTCTGTTTCGTCTTCCCATTAATCATAATCGTGACATGCTACTGCTATATTTTCAAAATCAGCTGGTTTCAAACTCGGCGGAGGTTGTCAACTGGTTCACACTCCAGGCATTGTGGCCGTACACCTGGACGCGCCATTAAAGAACTAAACATTGCCATTACTGTAGCAGTGATTACTGGACTATTTATGGCTGCATGGCTGCCATTTTTTGTCGTCAGTGTCATTGCAATGTTCTGTCTCTCCTGTCTCCCACCTGGACCCAATGTTTTATACCTTGTAAAATTTCTGAAATTTTTTCAATACTCTAGCAGCTGCGTGAATCCTTATATTTATGCTTACAGAAACAAGGAGATGCGGAGAACTCTCGTGAAAATCGCGCGTAAAATGTTTCCTTGTGATCCCCTTGGATTAGGGACAAACTTGAACATCGCTAAACGAGATTCCAAGAACCGCGGTCAGTCCCCGGGTGAACTACAAGCTAGGGGGTCGGAAAATTGTCCAGCTATCGACCCTAAGAGTTATACGTCCTCCGAAAAAGAAGTTTTTGAAGAGGAGATTAAAATCAAGCAACAGAGAAAGCTCCAGAAAAAAGATAAAAAGAAGATGGTGGTTATTTTTCTGTAGAATAACCTCTTGACTGTACATAGATAAAAGCAATATTTAGGGTGAATGTTGAAAAATGATACCAAAGTGTGAGAGCTATATAAAAATTTTAACATAATTACAATCGTTTGAAAGACAACGTGCAACCCGTCCGCGACAAACAAATTTCTTGATAATGAAAGTGCTATTTACATAAACTTAACATAGCTCTCTTTTTAATGCGAAATAAATATCTTTTAAAGTGTAAGAACCGAGTCCTCTGTATCTCAATTTTTAACTTAGCTTTGGCGGATTAAGGGGGTAAGTAAAAGGTGCGTGTTTAACTGTTAACATTGATATTTGGAAGCTTTTTATAGACAAAAACGTACAACTGAATTCTGTCCTGAGAACCATTGCACTTATTACTGACTCATCAGTTGAATTGCTGAAAACGTTAAACAGGCAAACATACTTATCACGGTGTTCATATTTAAGACATTACTTTCCATCGGCTCGACCGACCGAATTTTTCAGCAAAGTTTAAAACAGTTTCTTATTCATCGACACATTAGGCTGACTCTGGAAACTCAATCATCAGAATGATAGCGGCTTGTCTCAAAATTGTGAAAGATAAAATCAAGGCACGTTTGGAATTGTTGTTATTTTTAAATCTAACTAATTTGTTGGGTTTAACCTGCTCGAAGGATCCTCTTTCATGAAAAAAAGAACAATAGGAATACGAAACATGTTGTAAAATTAAATTCTTCAGTGGTAACTGCTAAGTGATTAGATCATGATTTCACTTCGTCTGGGCCACTTAGGGATACACTTCTGAAGACTTCCTGTTTGTTCTAAATTTTAATGGTATCATTCTTTTACGCGGTCCTCGGCATTCTTCAAAATCAGCGTAATTGAAGTTTAGCCTCCTCCAATCGTTCGTTATCTCTAAAAGAAACACGCAGGCAATTTTTCTCTGGGTGGAAAGCTCTAATAGTTCATTATGTTTAATTGTGCTCTAAGCGGAAGTCATTTGCAAGCTGCAGAGTGAAAGCCTAATGTTTGTACAGTCGACTGACCATGCCTTACGCTACCTACTTCATTCAATTCTGCCTTTATATAAACATCTTCGCCTCTACGGTCTCTAAAGCGTTTCTTCTTAATTTTTAGCCAGGACATTTTCTTTGGTTTGGACGGAATCTGTATTAATTTATGAATACACTTTTAAGTGTATTTTAAAGTTTTTAAAACAATCCAGATGGTCATGTTGGTTGTTTTAATCTTATTATGAACTTTGCCGCCGGCAAACTCACAATACCCCCTTCGAGTAGTGTTCCTTTGTTTAAGATGACCTGATATTCTAAGCATTTTGCTTATTTTTTAATAGTACCAACATGTTTTTGAAAATTTGTTCTAGATGCTTCCTTGCAAGTAACCCTTCGACACTTTCAACTTAGTTGAGAAGTTGAAAATGCTTTTTGAGGTTACTTGTGAATCGGTACTCTTCATAAATCCTGTACTACAGACAATATCCAAAAATAAATCGTTTAAATGATTTACACGATTTATTTTTGGATACACTGAGAAAAACAATAAGGTTCTTTTCAAGCAATTGACGTCTTATCTTTGTTTTTCCATATCTTTAAACCAAATCGCCATACCAAATTTTAAAATATGAGTCAGCAATTAATTGACGTCACCAAATGACAGTTTATTTTGGCCGATTCTTTCGCCTCACCTTACGCACGGTTCTGTTCGTAGGGCCTCAATCAGAAATTCGGATTTAGTTCAGTGTAAAGAAAATCTGAACATTTCTTCGGCAAAATGTCAGCTAAAAAGTTTTACTTGAAAGCTAGTTCCTTCCGTTTTCAAAGGGCAAATATATCATTGAACTGATGGGGAAAAAAAGGTCAGCTAACAACAGCTAGTAAATTCGGGGATCCTTAAAACTTTCTCCGACTAAAATTTTCAGCTAAACAGAGATTTGTCTTAAAAGGGCGCACAAAACCATCTGGTAACACAGGAGGCATCATTTTAAGGACGGTGCCTACTTTTATGACTCAAATTTCTGCAAGGCTGATCGGACTGCGTAGAAAACTTAGCACGACAGCGACATGATAGAGACCAAACCGAGAATCAACAGAATGCGGCAACTGTGGACAGCTGTTTCCTGAGATACTAAGGTTTCCTATGGGTGGTGCCTACTAGTGCAGGGATATTTTTGCACGCTTTAAAACTATGCGGAGAAAGCAGAACTCAGCAAGTGCTCTTGGTATCCAAAAAGAAAATTGGGGGTAACCATGCATTTTCCAGGGATAATAAAGCTTCAATTTGGAAAAAAAACGCGCCATACATTGCTTTGTATTTTACTTCTTTTTAGAATAATTGTTTCTTAATTAACTTTTAAAAATGCGTGGTTACCCCAATTTTAGTTTTAGATTCAAATAACCCTTGCTAGGATCTGCTTTTCCCGCATAGTCATAAACTGTGCAACCGTCGTTATGGGCCCGTGACTGATTAGGACATCCTTGTACTGACTGCTGCTATTAAAGCCTGAGACAGAGTAACCACGAATCTGACCAACCATCTTTACTGAATTTTACCTTTGCTCCTTACTTTACTTTACTGAACCGCGGACTTAAGGCGGGGTCTACCTGAATTTGAGTGAAATTTGAAGAGGTTTTAAGAAAGGATAGAAGAAAGAAAATGATTTTTGGAACACCAACAGACAGTTGATACCCACGCAAGAGCACCCCAGGTTGCTAGTGGACTAACTTGGTATCCGTCTATTAATTATTAACTAAAAATTCTAATTTTAAAACTTCACTAAATCTTCAATATTTCTTATTTCTCTTAATTTTACCAATCCTTCAAGAAAAATTATCTCCTCCCAAATATACCCAAAAATCACCCAAAAATTCACAAAACACCCCAAAACATTGATTTGTGCGATGAGTGGAGGGTTTTTGTATTGCTTGAAATGCGAACAAGATATTTCTATTTGACCGATTTTAATTTAAGCGGCGTGAAAACGGCTTTCAGGTGTACCCCCACCTTAAGAGTCAATTACTTGCCGTAGTTCAATTTTTGAAATCGCTCTTCAGGAGAAAATCTACTCAAATTAAAAAGGAAACTTTTCTTTACACTGTTTGTAAAATTTTCGTATTATTTTATGGCACAGGAACGGATATTATTATCATTATTATTATTATTATTATTATTATTATATTAATAATGTATGAACTTTATTAAGAATGACCAACTCTTAACACAACCCTATGCACTCCTAAAAATTATGTACATTTTCAGCAAATATAAAATTTTCGTATTCAAATTCTTGTGGTCGATAAGGATAAACATAAAATTAAATGCAAGGCTGATCGGACAGCTAAAATAATTTTATTGCCCAATACTTCGGTTAGACAATACTAACCTTCTTGAGGGGTGGCAAAAAGCTAAGTAAAAATTGGAAATAAACGGTTACAATATTTAAAGCTGATACAAATGAAAAGTTGAGATGTGATTGGTTGATAAATAAAGAAAGCTGAAACGTGTACAGTAGACAGATTAAGTTTCATCGCGTCTGTTTATTCCATAGGGTCTTGCCCTTGGAAATTAGAAATGCTTCTCTGGCTTTCCGAATGCCGTCTCTGTTGGAGTTAATGAGTTCTAGGGGAATGAGTTCTATGCTTTGGATTGAATGGCCAGGAAGAGTGAAGTGATCTGAAACAGCGGTAGGTTGATCAATGTGACGTTGTTGAAGGGCTTTTTCGATTGCGCGTCTGTGTTCGCCAAATCTGTCGCTTAGATGTCGTTTAGTCTCGCCTATGTATTGTACCTTGCATTTGGAGCACTGTATCATGTATATGAGATTTGAAGATGAGCACGTGATGTGATGTCGTATGGATCTGTGTTCGTTTGTAGAGAAAAAGGTGTAAAATGCGGCTCCCTCCGTAATAAAGGGACACGTTTTGCACCTATATTCTGTTACAACGGAAAGCTCCCGGTGTCTTGGGGGGTGGTCTGCGGTGTTTGGCCTTGACTAGTATGTCACGTAGGTTGTTGCATCGGCGAAACGATATGAGAGGAGGAGAAGGGAATGCTGCTTTGCATCGCTGTGAAGAACGAAGAATGTTTAAATTGTTGAAAATGATTCCACGTATGTTAGGAAGGGCTGGATTGAACGAGAAACAGCTTAAATTAACCAAAATTTTAAGAACGTATTAAAAACATTCCTCAGGTTAAGAGTCGATTAAGAACGTTTTTATTTTGCTAATCTCATTATCTGTATATGGAATCAAGGTAACAAATGTAAATTAATGGATCCTGATCTACACAAAGATCCGGCTACACTTTGCTGATGTTTGTACAAGTGGTCCCTGCGCTATTCAAGGATACACTCTGTTTTTTTTTTTTTTTTTTTTTTTTTTATAAAAGCGTCTAATTTTGGAGCTGAGTCTGAACGTTCTTATATTTTTTGCGATTTGAGGCTGAAAACGTTCTTAAGATGTTCTTAAATTACATGGTATACACTACATGTATTTCAGTAAATCAATGCGGAGATATGGTATCAAGAACTGCTGATTATGACGAACCGAGGTGTGTGTCACCATTGTTAATGTTATACAAAACATGTATTTTGGTTAATTTACATTTGTTACCTTGATTCTATATACAGATTAGCAAAATAAAAACGTTCTTAATCGACTCTTAACCTGAGGAATGTTCTTAATACGTTCTTAAAATTTTGGTTAATTTCAGCCTCGACGTTCTTATAAAAAAATTTCTTATAAAAAAAACAGAGTGTAAACATGTTCAACGTGAAGCTTTAAAATATTTATGAAAAGAAAAAATATATATATTCAATGATCTGCGTTACGTTGAAAAAGCGAACATTCTCCACAAAACAAAGGAAATATTTGCCTCTGATATACAGTATATGATACACTAAAATGTGAAAAGTCCATAACCCCTATCAAATGTGAAGAACGTTCTAATCCTAAAATCTCGCTAGTTGCTTATCGATTTCAAAGTCGGTATCTGTAATGTTATTATTATTATTATTATTATTATTATTATTATGAGAAGAGTTTAATAAAATTTTCAATATTTAATTATTATTATTATTATTATTATTATTAGTATTATCATCTGGTGATGGCGGAATATCCGTTATCGTGTCGGTCACCCTCTGCCTCTGATATACAGTATATGATAAACTAAAATATTAATGTGAAAAGTCCATAACCCCTATTAATGTGAAGAACGTTCTAATGCTAAAATCTCGCTAGTTGCTTATCGATTTCAAAGTCGGTATCTGTAATGTTATTATTATTATTATTATTATTATTATTATTATTATGAGAAGAGTTTAATAAAATTTTCAATATTTAATTATTATTATTATTATTATTATTATTATTATTATTATTATTATTATTATTATTATTATTATTATTATTATTATTATTATTATCATCTGGTGATGGCGG
The DNA here is from genome assembly GCF_977016875.1 of Pavona decussata. NCBI lineage: Eukaryota > Metazoa > Cnidaria > Anthozoa > Scleractinia > Agariciidae > Pavona > Pavona decussata. The sequence goes on along the minus strand of NW_028145484.1, from coordinate 4,754,298 downwards.
GATATCCGTTATCGTGTCGGTCACCCTTAATACCAGGGCCCAGTTGTTCAAAGCCCGATTAAGCTAATACCGGATTAACGTGAACTTTGATTCGAGTTTAATACCTAATCAACGAACATTCTTCCAAAGATATTTTTGTCCTTCAGTATTGAGTTCTCGATTAACTTCTAATCGTTCATAAGCGTTAATCGGTTTTCGCACAACTCGGCCCAAAAGCCTTCATTGTGACGACGGGGACTCGCGTCAAACGTAAGTGTCTTTTCTTATGCTCAGTAGATCTTATTTGTGTCTTCTTTGCATTGAAGACCTTATTGTGTCTCAAATGTTTATTTCTCGTTTCAAATCTTTTGACTGCTCTATGCATTTGCTTGAATCTGCGGTTTTATGGTTTTTCTAACCGTAATAGAGATTCAGCTTTTTTCCGTGATAACCTTTCGCAATATATTTTTTCTAATTGTTAAGAGAGAAGTTTAATTAATTGGAAGATATTAGAAATTGACAAATTAATTGGAAATGGTTTGTGCTTACAATAAAAGAGTCAAAAATTGCATTTCTTTTGGCTCGTACCTAATAGATCCTAATAGCAAAATTTAATTTTGAAGTGTTTCCGAAGATTTGCATATATTGTGCCAATTATGCTATTCGTGACGTTGCAATTTTGACATATCCTGTAATTAATTAAGTACCTCATGTGATGATTAGGGTCAAATTATAGTTTTCAAAAGCCCATTGATTTGTTGAACAACTGTTTTTCGTCTCACCCGTTTTTTGCACCAACCAAGTGTTTAGAAAATCTTTAACCCTCAAACAAAATAAAGGTTGTTTGTATTGCTACAATCATGAAGGTAAATAGACGATATTTTAATAACTACCCTGTTATATTTTAAGGCTATTTTTAACCACTGTTTTAAATCAATACCTCTTGCTGTGAATTGAAAACGAATCATTTTTCATTTATGGGGAATTTTGCTTCCTTTCCTGGTTGACCCCTTGATAGTGACCCAGACATACCCAGCCTTTTTTGTCGGTTTATAGGTTAATTAATTTCCATTCATTTTTCCCGGATGAAATGAATGTATGTCCTGGTTTGCTTAGGTAAATAAGAACTTTAAGATTGTGAAAACAAGGACTTCATGCGTCAATTTGTTCATTCTATGAAGGTTGATATTCCAAAAACATGTTCGTGACAAAATGAGGTCTATGGATCCAAGCAGTTGTATAACTCGACTTAATACGGTATGTTTTGGTTGAAACAAAAGAAAAATGCATGCTATTTTATAGATTTTTGTGCCAGCTTTCGATGAGATATACAACTCATTTTTTTAACGAAAAGTGGATCGTGAAAACTAAATCCAAAAAAATATCCATCACGATCACGAGTTTAAAAACACTGACAATTTGAAAAGACTCCGCACAATCCTGTTTAACATCACTCTAACGTAGCGTTTCTTATGCCTTTGAATTCTTATTTTGCTCGCTCTATAGGTGTGTACTTCTATTCCGTGCCTGAAATGGAATACGGAATTTACACCTACGACTCCTCTTGACAGTTTTTTGGTTCTTGGCTCGTTTACATTAGCTTGCGAGAGCAGACACCTTTTCCGGACTTAATTTATATATACATCCCTTATTTGACGAGGATAACATAATTTTCGCGAGAAACACAGGTTCAAGGCTTGAAAGAGTTAAAAACAAAAATGAGAAAAGGTGGACAAAAGGGCGGTTGCGGATGGATTAAAACAAGCAAATATAAGAGATAAGATAAAATAGGATAATTAAGATATCGACTTGGCCATATTTTTTAATTCTATGCATGAAACGATATCGAGTGGTGATAATTAACAATTATTCCATGAGCGCGCGTTGGATATGAGATCAAAGATAGTCCAGGAGGCACGTAGCGCCGAGTTGGCTATAATTATCTCATACCCAACGAGCGCGAGTGCATGAAATAACTGTATTATTAAAACAACCCCCAAACACCGCCTTAAAGACGCATTTGTGCAAGATGATACAGTTTGATCTGTTTTCAGATGCTTTAGTTGAAAATTTAAATTCAATGAGAAAGATTTATGGAACGGAATCGTATTCCTGAGCTGTTGTTTGGCGCAGTTACGAAAATGTAGCTAACCCTTTTTTTTCGCATTTTAAACGACATATTTGCCCCTTCGAAAAATGAAAGAATAAACTTTCCGGCGGTTACGAAAGTTGGAGTTGACATTTTCTCGAAGAAAACTTTAGATTTTCTTTACAACTAAAAATTAAATCCCAATTTCCGAGGTGATTAAACCTTCCGAACAGATATCTACGAAAAGGAACCGTTCGGTGCACCTGCAAACGAAAAGGCTTATCTTTCGACTTTAGAACAATAAAAAATACTATAAGCTAGATTTTCCAATCCTTTGTAAAAACGCCAGTTTCTTTAAGTACTGCGACTCTGTTATGATCGCATCTTTGTAACCAATTCATGAATTTCAGTTGTCCTAACTTTTTAGGGAATGTAAATAAGAGCAGAACAACGCATACATGCCGCAAATAAGTCAAATTTAACTTTCTGATTCGGCCTACGAAAATTCATACGCGCCTTGTGAAATTTTCTCCTCAAGACTGTGTGGGCGTATCTATGGCTATTTCTCGGCACTGTTCGTGTCAAATTTTGCTTCTTGTGGATAAAAATAACGAGATAACATTGACGCAAGAACATCCCATTTACGCATTGTTGGGTCACGTTCGTATTTTTGAAGCAACAACTGCTCTTGTCTGTTTGTCACAAATTATATTTGCAAGGTGCAACAAGATAGCGGGAGGCTTTGTTCGATCATAAGTTTTTTAAATCCACAATGAACGTACCCTAAAATATTGTCAAATATGACGCATTTGACCCTTTGATTAATTGTTTAGTCGATGAGATATGCGCCGAAGAAGGAAAAAAACAGGATGACTACAACAGCTAGGGCCATATCTATTTGTCCACAGCCTCGCTAGCTATACCTTATTTCTCCTAGTACGTAGGTGGACGGATCTCTTGCAAATACTGTTTTCTTTTTTTTAATGGAGATATCTAGAGGAAATTGAATTTAGAGTACCCAATCTAGTCACTGACCGATAAAGGAAGGATTTTAGTGAAATGCGTGTGAGCGAGAATCAAAGAAAAGAAAGTAGTTTTCTACTTCAATTTCGCTTCATGTGTTTTGTAGTTGTAAAAGTATTACCAAACATTGCCGTGTTTTCCTTCTACCTTGTATCCTTGAAAAAAGGGGCGCTTAACAATCAGATCACTTTACCGAAGAATCGAGAAAAACTGACATGCAATTTGTTTGGAAGTTTAATTTGACACCAATTTCTGTTTTTCAAAAGAAGCGACAAAAGGTTTCTGCCAAAACATTGTTTGCTACAGTTGGAGGAAATGAGAAAAACGTATAAAATGTTGATCCGATAAGAAACTGTAGATAGAAACTTGAATATGTACATGATATATGTTCTTAGGGCGTTTAACGATCATATCATTAAGGGGAAGAATCGAGAAAAAAATATACGATTTGTTTGGAAGTTTAATTTGATTCCAATTCCCGATTTGCGTTTCTTATGCAAAAGAAATGTCATAAGCTTTGTGTGTAAACAATAGGGCCTTTTGTACCAGAGAAAAAAAGCCGAAAAATGCGTCGAAAAATGACAATATAGTCTTATAGATAGATAACGGTTAGGAAATATAAACAGCCCACTTTCGTCTACCTCGCGGCTTAGCTGAGCTTTTCAGCTGCAGCTTAATTTCTCTCGCATAAACTGGCCTAATGTTTGCTACAGTTGAGGAAATAAAAAACGTATAGAATGCTTGTCGGATAATAAGCCAAAGATAGGAACTCTTGAATATATATATGACATACATATATGCATGATATATGTTCTTAGTTGACACAATTGTCCAAATAGGAAAACCAAACTTCTTTTTGTGTAACGGCTGTTGTAGTTTCCTTGGAGAGAAAAACCAACCTCTTTTGGTAGCTCACTGATGTTTTTTGTGGGGGAAAATTTTAGAATGGGGACAGATTTCCAATACCTCGCATTGTGAGTATTCTTTTTCTTAAGTCCTTTGCAAACGTAAAATTTACTGTTCGAGTTTTTTCACCGTCATCCGAGTTTACTCTACAGAAGCTAATCTACACTACTCGGGGGTGTACCATACAGTATGTTTAAAATTTCGTGCCAAAGTTGCAGTTGGAGTTGATTTTGCTATCTTATAATTTGTGTACGATCTTTGCTGTTGTCTGTACGGAAAGTCATAAAAATTCATTAAGCGCAAAGAATAAACTGTTTATCTTCAAGCCACGGAAAGCGACTTTTATGATCCTATTCCATTTTAAGTAGTGTATTGTTTTCGAGTACAGAACAAGAGTTATGACCAATTACTTTTCCACAAAGCCGACATTATTTAAGTGAATTGCGAAGACACGACAGCAAACAGACACATTAGGGAAATTTGCGTCGACTACCTTAATGTCAAATTGACACAGATGGCGCGCCTATTTTCCTTTAGTGTCGAGTTTGGTAGAATTTAATTAGTTTTGACAAAAAATTTCCTATATTAGGTATGTCATCAGCTGCAGAAGAAAGTCCGCCGTCTGTCGGCTGAACAGCGTAACTTCCAAACATTTAAACTCTCTGTTTTGTTGACTGAGGGTATACTCCAAGTCTTAACAGTTGACAAAAAGCTGGTTGTAAACAAAGATTTAAAGTGTAAGTAGAACAATTCTTGTTTAAAACGCACAATTTAGCCCCAGAAAAGGATAGAATTTCACCGAAGGTTTTGATCAGAGGCACCGAACGACAACTGAACATCAAAGCAAAATATAGTTAAAATGTAATAATGTACAGCATTTCCATGCACATCGATCATTTTACGGCCTTTTAAAAGGAAAAATTGCGTAAGCTAACACAGTTTCAGCTGAAAATTTAAATCGCCGAAAATTTTAGGGAACGAAATGTTATTGCCCAAAGTTACGAGCTGTGAGTTACGAAAATGCTAGCTCGCCTTTTTTTCGCACTTTTAACGACGAAGATTTTGGCGTTGCGATCGAAAGTTTGAGGTGAACTTTAGCTTAAATCGAATTTTTGAGGCGGGTAATGGCTTTCTGATCTGAACGGATATTTCACCGAAACGAGCCCTTGTTTGGTGCTCCTCGGGTTGATCGAGTGAAACTGGCAACATTCAACCTGCTGAAAGCTGTTTCCGTGAGACATGTGTTCGTTAAAACAAAAAGCACTATGAACTTTTATAATTCTCATCACACCTTTGAGCTGTGAAAATTTCAAGTGAGAACAGAAGCTGCTAATGCGTTTTTCTTGACTTAAATCTGTCGCCGGAAATTTATTTGAGTACGCATATTAGCAGCCACTAAATGATGGAGCACGATTTAACTTCAAATTTATACACAACGAAAGGTTTAATTTGCATTCTTGGCAAAACACATCACTTGTTTGGCTTTATTTGTCACCGAATAATTCTTTACTCTTTGTAGAATATTTTAGAATGTTTTAGAAATACACACAAAAATTCTGAGACACAAACTTCCTTGTTTAATTCATAAAAATTTACCAGAGTAAGAGTTCTGTAACAAGCAGCCATGGATTTGGCCATGAGACTATCTTACTAAGATCGCATGGTGCGTAGATGGTTTAATTTTCAGTGTTTTGTCAAGAACTTCATGATCAACATTCAAGTTTACTATTCACTTACATTTTGATCAATTACGCTTGGTAACGTTTGATTCCTTGGTTTTCTTCCACTGAGGATTAGTCCGAGATTACTGATCAAGCCAGTCATTGTCTGATTTCACTGCTGTAGAGTCACAATGACACCCACAGCTTCATGCTCGGTTATTCAAACTTAGGAGAACACTGGTCGCAGCTGTCTAGGTGACTGCCAGTCTCCTGGAAAGTAAACTTTGCTTCATATAGGGCCGGGTTTCCTCAACCGTTCGTTTCGGGAAAATTCTGGATAAATTGTGACGAAAAACTAGCGTTTTGATCGATTGTTATTTTAAAACGGAATCATATTGGCCTAGTTTGCACTAAAACCCCAACCAATCGATGGAAAACGAGAAACATGCTTTCTGGGGCCGAATACTCTTTACGCAACTCCCGCTCACAAGTATTACGTAACCAATCCGAGGCCTGGTTACAGGGCGGTGAAGTTGGGCTTTAATACCAATATCAAATTACATTTTAGCAAAGAAATAAAAGACTAAGGTATTACTTATTGTTTTCCTTGATCAACGTCTCTAAGCAACTAAGGCACTGTTCTCCTGTTATTAATTGTTTACATTAGATTTGCATAGTGGACATGCTCAATAAAACTCAGTCCTCGAGAACAGTCAGGTTTGAAAACAAACTGACTGGGATGATTACTAAGGTTGACTCAGTTTTATCTGCAACCGTGTTCGGTCTGTGAGCTTTTAAGTCGGCTAATATCGTTTGAAGGTCGTTATCTCATCATTTCAACCTCAAAATCCAGATTAGAAGCGTTGCTAATTGTTCTGCAACGCACCGCAATGTCAATTAACCGAGTCTTTTGAATGGGGCTTATCTGCGTGTTAACTGTTTATTGTCATTAAATCTCGAGAGTATTAACGCTTATTATAAATTAAAGACATTTCTAAATCAATATTTTCATAAATTACAATATTATCTGTTCCATCGTATTCTGTCTTTCAGGTGAAAACAAACAAACTATGACAGCACTTTAGCCTTTGAGAGAAAGGTTTTGTGCCAGCTCTTGAGTAATATGAGTAACAATTCATCCCTGGTCGTAACGCCGACCTTGTCGCAAGTCGCTCCTACATTAGCGTACGACGAAGTTGAAATTATAGCTTCAGCGGTGGTGTACGTTTTGCTGGCCTTGTTGGTCATTCTTGGAAACATCCTGGTCATTGTAGCTTTCAAGTTTAATCCAAGACTCCAGACTACCAACAACACATTTCTTGTTGGACTGGCCGTATCTGACCTGCTAGTCGGGCTGATATCGATTCCACTGTGGATTTATTTCTCGACATGTCAACAGTATTCAACTTGCGTGAGCAATACTAAGTTACTGACGTTTTATTCCACGGTGGACATATTTACTGGTTGTGCTTCTGTTTTGCAGTTAACTGCCATCAGTATTGAACGATACTTGGCCATAACACGCCCAATTAATCATCGAGCTTACTCAATGTGGATTTATTACTCCATGATTGCCGCTGCGTGGGGTTTTGCATTCATTATGGCAGGTTTGTATCCTGTACAGCTTCACCGGTGGCAAAAACCTTACAGTATTATCCTCGCGACCACATGTTTCGCTATCCCGACATTGGTGATATGGACCGTTTACGCAATCATCTTTAAGACTGCGAGAGGAACTGCCCGAAATCGTGTCCAACCGGCAGAGGTAGCAACTAAGAGACCTGTGCAAAATGAGACAAAGATCGCAGCAACTATTGCGCTAATAACCGGCCTGTTCGTGATTGCATGGCTGCCATTTTTTGTTGTTAATCTGCTAGCGGAGTTTTGTTTCCCTTGCTTACCAGCTTATCCCAGCATTCTGAGGCTGGTACGGTTCGTGAAGTGGATGCATTACTCTAACAGCATGGTAAATCCACTGGTTTACGCTTATCGCAACGAAGCTATGAGGAAGGCGTTTAAACGGCTCCTTCTCTCCTGCTTTTGTTGTTGTTGTTATGGTTATAACGATAGCAGTTTTAGAACCTCGGTGCGGACTGGAAGGAGTCGACGGTTTGAGGCTGCAGAGCATTCACCAGGCGACAAGGAACTTGACAACGACAGTGATAAATCTAGGCGCCCTATGTCTGCGAGAAAATCAGTAAAGAACGGGGTGAATGGAGTGAATGCCAAAGAAAATTCGTCAAGAAATAACCTGTTTTTACTCCCACCTCACTCGCGAGCGCATTCGTCGGAAGCACTCTGATATATATTAAACTTTCCGAAAGGGAAACGAAGAATGATGACGATAAACTCATTCAACTTGTCTCTATACTGACACATGTGGCTTGGTACTTGAGTCGCGGGGTCTGACGAAGCTATGACGTTGGATTTTATTTGATTAGACTGCAAGCAGTCCCTTTCTGGATAGTCGAGAGGTCGCGCGAAATAGCCGCGCGCGAAAAAAAAAATGGAGCGAACGAGCGGAGGGGGGCTTGGGGAGAGGCAGAAAAAAGGGGAAAGGAAAAGAAAGGAACTGCGCTCTTAGCTGTAACAGACGCGTTCAGGTTACCCCGCCCACAATTCGTTAAAGCCATAAAAAATCCAATTAAAAATGACAGGTAATAGATAACAACTCCGCATTGTTATTCAATGACCAGAACATCAAAAGCGAAGACGAAGAATCACCAAGCTTGGGCATTGATTCGAACTTCTCTGAAAAGCCAAAATCTCTAGACGTTGTGGTGCATTTGAATTTTTCTTCGAGGTCAAGAGTAAAAGAAATCGACGACACAAACGCCCGAATTGTACGTGGCGCAAAACAATTGGAAAGCTGTTGTTAATATCATATTTAGGCATCCTGCGGTGAATTCTGCCGACAAAGCTTGTTTCGCGGATACGAAAATTACATTGTACTTCTTGGCACCAATGTCTTTTTTAAATAATTTTGGGATCTTCTCGAAGACAACTGCTTTTTAATAAACCAAAGTCATTTGACTGCAAGTGGTCTTCGATAATACTGCGAAGCGGAACAACAACCACGATCGAAGCCGTGTTGACAAAGTTTTTCGGTATTACAAAGCTTTGATATGTAATGGATTTCCAGAAACCAGCGGGAAGAACGGCCATTACATCTTTTCCTGACAAGAGCGCTTCCACTGCTAGCTTCTGTTCCTCTTTGAGAACTAAGCCGCCGAGTTGATCGCTTAAATTTACGAAGACATCGCTGCTACTCTCCTTTCACGACCGCTGAAGCCATTTTACCTAATGATCTGAAATGTTGACATCCAAACGTGTGAAGAAGTTAATTACACATCAAACTTGTCTGACAGCAGCTATTGTTTATGGACCAATCGGAATTTTCCGTTGCTGGAGCGACGGGAAATTCGAACGCGTTTGTTACAGTTAAGAGCGCAGTCCCTTTCTTTTCCTTCTCTCCCCCAGTCTCTTCTCGTCTATTTCTCCTCGCTCCAGTCTCGCTGCGCTATGAGCACACCATCTCGACTGTCCAGAAAGGGACTGCTTGCAGTCTATTATTTGATTTTAAATGGAACTGAACTTTTGTGCAAAATGTTCATGTTGCAGAGGATGTTTTTTTGTTAGTTGTTTTTTGCTCTTTCTCTTTTGTCCGGCTTTAGAGATACAACTCCAAAGTGTTATCTGTTTTTTTATTTATTTATTTTTTTTATTTTCTAGAAGTATGAAATTCGCGTTAAGTAAACTGCTTCGCGATTATTCGAAGTCGTCCAAACAGGAAGTGAAATGGTTGGGACGGCGTCCAAGCTCAAAAAAAAAAAAAAAAATGAAACATTCACACTGTGTGCTCAGGTTCCTCATAGAACTTTGAACTTGGTCATCTGAATGCCGTTGTTATGTAGGAGATCGTAGCAAATTTACTAAATGAACCGACGCACGCTGATGCAGACCATTGTTTGAAAATGAAAAATTAACCGTCGTGTGCTTCCGTTTTCCTTAAAACCTTGGATATGTTTATTTCATGTTGTTAGGGACTTTAATTGTAGAAGATGACAAAGAAATGTACCAAACATTCCGCATAACACACGTGCAGAGAGAGTTGTTTTGCTCATTAAATCCTGTTGTTTTATCACGTTCTAGTTGATGTTGCTCCCACGCCGGCCAACATGGTTTACAAATACTGTCAGCATATTTTGTGAACTCTTCCTTCTTTTTTAAATATAAATAAAATAAATATAAGTAATAGAGATAAACCTAGACACATTTTATTTAAAGCCAGCGACGGATTCACTTAGCAACATAGCTAGGTTTTGCCCTACTCTACTCATAAAATACACTTAAAAATATATATAAAAATAAATATAAATTATTAAAAATATTAAACATAAAACTATATATAAGCAAAAAAAAAAAAAGGTACAAGAGAAGGTAAATTAATAATTAGGTACAAAGCAATAACTGTATAAATTTTACAGTGAAAATGGTAATTTCTTGCTAAGTTCAAGCGCAGGGAACTTCGGATTATCATGTACGATCTGATTTGAGCAGAAGTACATGAGAACTTCTCATGTACTTCTTGGTCGAGGCTATATAAACTGGTGACGAAACGTAACAGAAAAAAAACAACAACCAGTTGCAGTTGGTTGATGAGCGTTTCCGCAGTGCTGAGCCTGCGCACAGCCACCTGCAGTGGTCAGCGCGTTGGACGTTCCATCGGAAAATAGAAATTCGTTAATTCGAGCCAGGTTACCGTGTCACTTTGTTTCGCTCACGGCCAAGACAAGAAAATGAATCTCACGCATGACAATATTTGACAGAATCCGCCGTCGTCGCTCTGCTTAGAGCACGTGGCACATTATAGACTAGGAATCTTCATGTATAGTGGCCAGTTCGCCCTTCATTTACAAGGAGCTACGACATGGCTTCTTGTTATAAAGGCTCCTGTTTTCCTTGCAGGGTAAGGCCACGTAAAGGCACACAAACAAAACAAACCTCCCTCATTTCCTCTTCCTTTTTGGGCAAATTATCAATCACATCTTCCTAAAAGTCCCTATAAAAAGGTCTTATTTCCGGGGTCTCCCCTCAGGCGATAGCCGATGATATGTGCGTAAGTGGCTAACAAATGAGTGACGCGAGGTTATGTGAATATGCGACGGCAAAGATAAACTGATATCCCGGGGGCGGACTTTCATATAAAGGGGGCGGGGATGCTCGTCGTCTCGTTTAGGGTGTAAATTTCGGATTTTGGTCTCACTTACGGTCTTCTGGGCAAAACGCCATTGTATTTAGCCGTATAGGTCTAGCTTAGGGTTGCACGGGAAGAAATATAAAAAAATATCTATTTGCCTGTGTTTTAAAATGATCTCTTTTAGGGGTCAAAAAAAGCTTGGCGCAAACCCAGATTGATCTCCTTTAGGGGTCCAATTCAAAATTTCCGACGAGCATCCCCGCCCCTTTCATATGAAAGTCCCACCCCCGGGACTGATATATGCATAACAAAGATAAATACAAAAAAAAAAAAAAATGCTGGAAGATAGTCCTGCGATCAGACTAGGATCATCCATGGGGGTGACGACCAGGGAATTCAATATACCAGAAATTGTTTTATTTTAAACATGACTTGTCGTCATGTTTTGGGTCTGAACAAGGCGACAAAAATATCCACTGTTATTCTGAAGAAGGACTTCAGGTTTATCAAACTCCACTACTCGTCCTTGATCCATAACCAAGACTTTGTCATAGTCCATGATGGTGTTCAAGCGATGAGCGATGGTTAACACTGTGGAATCTTTAAATCTGTTACGTATAACTTCTTGAATCAAACGGTCAGTCTTGTAATCCACATTAGCAGTGGCCTCATCCAGTATTATGATCTTACTCTTCTGTAACAGCGCCCGCGCTAAACAGACCAGCTGGCGCTCACCAACACTGAAGTTGCTCCCAGACTCTCTCAACTTGTACTCCAGCTGGTCTGGTAATTGTTGTACCAAGGTCTTCAACTGTACCTCTTCCAAAGCACTCCACAGATCATGATCTTCATACAACGAAAACGGATCTAGGTTCCTCCTGAGACTGCCACCAAACAGGACAGGATCTTGAGTTATGACGGCCATGGACCTGCGAGATGCTTGTAGATTGAGATCCATGATATTCACACCATCTATGATCGCCTTTTTGAATGAGAAGATACAATCGTAAGAAATTGTCTTCTGAATCTGAGCCTGTTGTACTGCTACTTTGACTCACCGTGACAAGAAATTAAAGGCATCTGTGATGCCTGGAATTAAGCATGCACTAGCGTCAACAAGATCTGATGATGATCAACAATAACAACAATATCAACACGTACAGGAAACTCCTCTCACCAAAGTGGTTTTCAGGGAGGTCCTGGAAACAAGATAGAAAATCTTGTGTATGATCATACAAGCAAACACTGTCTCCAACACTTCAGGACCTTGTAAAACGACAGTCTTTGGAAGGGGAACAACTGAATGTTATGTACCTATCGTAGTTAGTACGGCTGATTTCTTGTAGGGTAGAGCTGAAGGAACCGGTTATCAAGACCCGTTATCACCGGTAACTAGAGTTATTTCACAATAGACCGAAATTCAACTCTTGGCCACGCGGCACATTAGTGTTAATAAACAAACGGCCTCTCTTCCGCCAGTTGCCGGATTTTTAACCACTAATTATAAAAACCGTTCGCTGATTTTATTTGAACGCTGTAAATCAAAGACAATTATTTTTTTCCGATAGGAAATTATCCATTTCAGAAAGAACTACTGAGAAAGTAAAGTTAGGTACATAGGCTAAAACGATTGACAGTGGAAAATACTGATGATGATGATAGCCTTTATTTTAAAACGATGAGTATTAAAGCTACATGAGCTTGTGGGGTCGTTTGCAATTAACTAATTACAAGTAAACTAAAAAAGCTAAAAACTAGGGGTATATACAGACAAAATGTTTGAACTAAATTAACGCTTACAAATATGAAATCATGAGCATAAAATTAAGTATATACAAAGTCATCTTTTCTAAAATTACAAGTGGATGCAGACGTTATCTTAAAGCTGAATTCATTAAAATTAGCTTTGAGATTTAAGCTTTAGCCTGAGATCACGATAAGGAATGTTATTTGTCAGGGCACTACAGTTGTTGGTCACTGCATTCCACAGGACTGAGCCTCTAAACGCGACAGAGTCTTTCATGTAACGTGTGTTGAAGCGTGGAACAATTAAAGAAGCGCAAGTCCGGGTTGAATAGTTTGTGGCCCGTTTCTTAGAAATCAGGTCGATTAATGTGACAGGTAACCTATCGTGGAAAGCTTTATGAAGGCAGATAAAAATGGCTCATACTCAGACAACAAACGTCTGGATCTTAGTTCATTGACCATAACCATTATGGGGATAGGTAATAGCCATTTCTTCTTATCTCCCAAATGACACCAGTAACAAAGCAAAAGCCCTGGTCGAACGGCGCATGATAATCAATGATAGTTGACGATAGTCTTTCATCCACTATTATTAACTATCAAGCGGGTGGTGAAGCGTCTCTAAGAAACTCGTGATAGCCGATAACAGTTTACTATGAGCCTCTAGTGTAAGGCATCTGCCGAGTGTAAACTATCATCGACTATCATGCGCGTCGTTAAAAGGGAAAAACTATCATCAACTATCATGTACAATTTGAACACGTTGAAAGTGAATGATAGTTGACGATAGTCGATGAGGGTGCATCAGGATAGTTGGTGGTCAAACGGTTTGACCATCGACTATCATGCATGCATCGTATGACCAGTACAAACAAGCAACAATTGTTCTTACTTTGCCATCAGGCTCTGGCATTCGGAACAAAGCAGCCACTAAAGATGATTTCCCAGCTCCCGTGCGTCCTGCTACACCAACTTTCTCCTTGGCAGCAATAGAGATGGTTATGCCTTTCAATGTGGCTGGCGCTCCTTTCAAATAACTTAATGACAAGTCCTGCAATTTTAAGGTGCCCTCTGTCGGCCACGTTTCAGGTAGAATGGTTTCCGTGCCATACCCAGGCTCTGGAGCGATTTCGGTGTAAGTGAAGACTCTTTCTACTGAAGTCATGTAATTTTCTGTTTCCGAGGCAACTAGAATGCCATACTGCGAGGCTTCTAATGTTTCGGCTGCGAATGTCAGCGACATGCCTGCCAAAGCTGAAACAAAATATAAAAGTGCCTGATGTTTTCACATAAAGTCTGGGGCTCGTTTATTGCCAGGTTTGAAAAGAAAACATTGTCGTGAATCGTCTCAATCTTGGTTGGTATACCAGGCTCAAGAAACTTACGGTATGGAGTGGTCTTTTATTTGAAAACGTCCAAAAACGACTGATTTTAGCGGTCAAGCACACCAACCACTGATAGATATTAAAATTGTTTTGATTCATGATTTTCCTGGGTTTAAAAGATTTTTTTTACCAGATATCTTGGAGGCCACTGCCTCTTCTTCAGTGGTGAAAAACGCAACTGAAAAATCGCGCGTCTGTTGATAGATCATCAGACATCAAGAGGAACACTGTCTAGTGCGTCACGATTACCGTACTGGTATCAGTCTGAATTGTGTACACACCTGGGCTTTGTAATGCAAATGAGGCCCCAGTCGATACAGACGTCACAAGAAGATTACTCAGCGCATCTCCTCGCACAGCAAGCCAGTGTTTTGAGACGATCCGCATTACCGTCGCCGCTGTATTCGTGTCTTGATACCTACAATGAACATTAATAATGTAAGGTATGTTCCCTCTCCTGTCATAGTGGCCATCTCTTTTTCCCTTTCGATCACCGAAGTCTGATCAACTTCGTTTTGGCCGTAATCAATTAAAACAAAACACGATACTGATAGTCTGCGCTGTAGACGGAACTAAACGGCACTGAAAACTGCAAATGGGACTAATCGGCGGGTATTATTGGCCAACGATTTCAAAGTGCTACTCATCAACGCGCGCATGTGCCTGGGGTAACATAGTCTCCTTAATATTCGTCTGTGCTCAGGATGGATATTGTTACGTCTTTCAGGATTAGCTGAAAGGCCGAAAGTGAAGTCAAGTGTCGACCAAAATATTGGATCGTATTGTGATCTGTCTTATTTTAGGATAGTATCATTCGGTCTCTTCCAACTCCTCCTTTTCCTTTTTTCACCTTAGTTTTCTCTTCCAGCCTACTGTCTCTTAAAGAGTAAATTTTATAGCGAAGGTAAACGGGGACAAAAATGGGGGATGCACCTCGCCTTATACTTCAAAAAGTCCCTCCAAATATTGGGCCGTGACACGAAGAACGAGCAAGCTCTTCCTTGGTCGCCAAAAAATCTCGCAGACAATAAATATATATATCTAAACAAAACGATATAAAACATTTTTGAATGTTAAAGGATAAATCAATAGTTTACTAACTTGTAAAATTTTTGTAAGAAATCGTCTTCCATCTCTGAAGAACGAATTACTTCCAGTCCTGCCACAGTATCAGCAATAAGCGAGTATACTGGACTGCACGTCACTGCTTCCAACCGTCTAATTTCTCGGGAAGATTTCAAATAATATTTCGTAAGGTAAATAAACAACACTGTTAACGGAGCACATGTGATAAATAGCCACACATTCGATGCCGCTGATAGGATGGTGGCACTGAAAAAGTACAAACACAGTTGGACTGCAAAGAGATATACTGGTGGAAGTTGGTCGTCCATATTACCAATGTCCTTTGAGAAGCGATTTAAGATGCGACCAACTGGGTTTGTGTCAAAGAACAGGACTGGCGCCTTGATAACTGCCTTTGTCATCTCATTGTGGAGGTTTTCAGAAGCTTTCAGGACGGTCAGATAGAACAAGAAGGAGGATACTGTTGTGAGAAGGAAGGAGGCCGCGGCAATCGATCCATACACCAAAAGCGTGATGTAGTTCTTCTGTTGGTCATATGGCATCTCTGACATACGTGAGAGCCACCAATAAGGAGCAATCCATAACACTAGCAAAAAGAAACGTTATCAATACCTGAATTTGTCTAGACTTACTTGACTTGACTTATTTCTTGGTCCCAAGGGGGAAATGGGCTGGCATTTGTCTAGAATCAGCAGTAATTTTACGGCGGTTATCAATAACAAGCGACCTACCTGCCTTCAAAAAGAGTCGGTTAAAGTTGCGTTTTCGTGGACGTCAGCAAAAAGAAAAGCGTTGAAATTATTTTGAATTCTGACAAGATTTTTTTCCAGCGAAGAGAAGGTAAAACGGTAAAAATTTTAGCAGAAGACCACAAAGACAAACGCTGGGTCAAAGAGGCAATGCTGATCAAAAACTAAATCCAATATTGAACAGTGATGGGGACTGAACCTACAATCGGTATGCGACGCTGAACAATGGTCAAATTGATTTCTGAGCCATTAAAACTAACAGAAAAGCTGTACTTGTCGTTGAGAGGATCGTTGCTGGATTCAGTTCCAAATTTTTATACCTGCAGTGAAATTTAAACTTTTCATATCAATCCCATTAAAGAGGCGCTCTTTAGTTTAAACTGGCTTGAAATAAATTTTGATAAAGTTTTTCTGTATATAGGCGGGTAAAAGTGTCATTGTTATGGTTCTTTTGCCTAAAAATCTTGTCAGAATTCAAAATAATTTCAACGGCTTTTCTTTGGCTGACGTCCACCAAAACGAAACTTTATCCGTTATTGGTAACTGCTATAAGGAGTTATTATCATTAATTTTCGTCACAAAAACATAACAGTTGCTGTAGATGGTTAAGTGTCTGTCTTGGTTTATACTATAGAAGAAGCACTTGAAGTTTATTGTGGCTAGAGAAACACAACACGGAACACTCACCACATTTGGGTCAGTTGAGTGGGAGAATTGAACAGTTTAGAAGTATTGCTAATTTCAATGTCTTATTTGCTATAAATGTTTTAATTATTTCATTTGCTACTTACCTTGCACAAAAGCGAAGAAGATAGCAAGACTGACGATCCCACCCACTGGAAGTGCAGCTCTAAAGTAATTCCAGTAGAACTGCCAGATAACAGATCCAACCACTCTGTCCTCTTCCTCTTCTTCCAAATCTACTCTTTCGCGACATCTATCAATCTGTTGTAATGAATTGATAGTTTCATCTTCATTAAGAACTTTCTCAGAACCAGTTGCGCTTGTTTTTTGCTTTGTTTGAGTTAGAATAGAGAAATGGCTCCTCTGCTCTTTTCCCATTTGACAGTAATTTCCCTGGAACACAATGGAGCCATTTTGAAGCATTACGATGTTGTCTGTGTGTTTGAGAACCTGCAACTGATGGGTGACCAGAATACGTACTCGCTCAGCTAAGAATTCTTTGATGCACCGATCAAACAAATGTTTGCCGACTTTGGCATCCACGGCACTTAGTGGATCATCCAATAAGTAGATGTCAGCGTCTGAGTAGATCGCGCGTGCTAGACTTACTCGTGCCCGCTGACCCCCACTTAGGATTACCCCGCGTTGCCCAATTTCAGTTAGATCGCGTTTTGGGAAACTTTGAAAGTCTTTCTCCAGGTCACAGACTTCAATAACCTTGTTGTACTTTTCCTCATTGAATGGTATGCCAAAAATTATGTTCTCTCGCACGGTGCCAGAGTAGACCCAAGGCGTCTGAGAAACGTAAGCTATTTTGCCAATGCAACAAACTTCTCCAGAAGAAACTGGAAGTTCTCCTAAGAGGCTCATCAATAAAGACGTTTTACCACTTCCAACAGGCCCAGTTATACCGACAAGTTGTCCACCAGTGGCTGTCAATGATACATTTTGTAATACTGGACGTCCTGATGCAGAATTCCAAATACAGGAAACGTCTGCAAGAGTGGCATGTGGTTGAACGTATTGAGGTACTTCATCACGTTTTTGAACACCGATCAAAGCCGGTTTTCCATATCGAAAGCTCTCAATTCTAATAAATTGTGGTTTGTATCTTCTACCTTTGAAATAAACTTTTAGTGGAGCCAGCTTCTGTTGATGGCCCATTTTCCGTGCTGAGACAGATTTCTTTTCGACCAATCTCTGCATTCTATCGCATGCAGTTTTTGCGTCTGCAGCATAGCGTAGGACCTCTCCAAGAAAGATTGTCACGAAAAACTTAATGTTAGACAAGGTAGAGATCAAAGTGAACACTTTGAATGATGTCAGTGAGTTTCCTGTGAACAGCAGTGTCACGACTGAGATGAATCCTGCAATGGAGTTGCTTGTGAAGTACAGAGCGTAGAAACTAGAGATGATAAATCCTCGGATACGAATCAGGGAAATTTCGTTTCTAAAGAGAATTGTAAATGGCAGGTTAATTTTTTTATAGCTCCTACAAATCTTTGATCTAACAAGTTGGCTCGTTGGTTGATTCGTTCATTTATTCATTCAGTCCCACAGTTAACCAGACATTCGGTCAGTCAGTCAGTCAGTCAGTTAGTCAGTCAGTCAGTCAGTCAGTCAGTCAGTCAGTCGGTCAGTCAGTCGGTCAGTCTGTCAGTCGGTTAGCAAGTCAGTCTGTCAGTCAGTTGGTCGGTCAGTCAGTCACCAAGCCAGGCAGCCAGTGAGTCGGTCAGTTAGTCAGTCTGCCAGTCAGTCAAGCGGTAAGTCAGTCAATCAGTAAGTCAAGCAGTCAGTCAGTCAGTCAGTCAGTCAGTCGACATACAGTCAGTTAGTCAGTCAGTCAGGCAGCCAGTTAGTCGGTCATCGAGTTAGTCAGCCAACCAGTAGGTAGGTCTGTCAATCCGTTAGCCAGTCAACCCTTTTTTTATTCAGTTAGTCAGTCGGTCAGTAATTGAGTCAGCCAATCAGTGAGTGTGTACAGTCAAGTCAGTCAGTCGGTCGGCCAGAAAGTGAGTCTGTCAGTCAGTCAGTCCGAGTCGGTCATTAAGTGAGTCAGCCAACAAGTAAATGCGTCTGTCAATCAATCAATCAATCAATCAATCAATCAATCAATCAATCAATCAATCAATCAATCAATCAATCAATCAATCAATCAATCAATCAATCAACCAATCAATCAATCAATCAATCAATCAGTCACTTTGTCGCTTAGGTAGTCAACCAGTCTGTCAGCCAGACACCAAGTCACGCTGTACACGTCACTCAGTTTGGCCGCTTTTAATAAATACCATTTTCTTTTAAGTGAAAGAAAAAGTAAAACTTCGTTTACAACATAGATTCCAACCTTCTAATTTGTGCAACTAGATCTCTGAAGTTCCATTCCCAAGCGTACATTTTCACCAGACGGATACCAGCAATAATTTCTTTCATTATCTCTAACCGTTTGTCGGTTTGAGCGGCAGCTTTTTTGCGAATACTCCCAGCCTTTTGAGCTCCAAGTGATCCATAGACAGAAACAAAAATGAAGAAAGAAACTCCTATCAATCCTTGCCAGCCAATTAAATACCACATAAGTGCCAAGGACCCAACAATATCCAAAGCAACAAATGGGAGCCCGAAACCCGCATATCCCATACGTTCGATGGCTTGAGCATCGTTAGAAACAAGATTGATAGTGTTTTCCGAAATGTTGTCGTCTAAGATACATCTGTTCAGAGTAAGAATCTGGAAGAGAAAAAAGGATAGAAAGAAAAAAATTAAATTAAAAAAAAAATTGAATTGCTTCATTTCTTCGGTTCCAACCCTATGCCTGACTGGCGACTTCTATATGACATTATTTTTCAGTCAGCGGTTAATGTACTCGAAAGGGGTTTCGTGGGGAGCAGTGATGGCGCAGTAGTGGGAGCACTTGCCTCCCACCAGTGTAGCCTGGGTTCGATTCCCGGACTCGGCGTCAAATGTGGGTTGAGTTTGTTATTGGTTCTCGTCCTTGCTCCGAGAGTTTCTTTCTCCGGGTACTCGTTTTCCCCTTCTGTCGTGTCGCCAATTAAATAAAGTGGTTTATTATTCTTGTTTAAACTATCCCTCATCCAGAAGGCCTGTCGCGTCCAACACTTTATAACTTATATAGACACTTTATGGCTAAATATATATAAACTTGTATATGACACTTTATAAGTTTTAACTACAGCTAAAAAAACTCTCCCCCGCTAAGATAGCACTCCATCTAAGGCTTCCATCCCTCCCAAGAATGAATTAAGAAATGATTTTGAAGAAGGTTACAAACGTTGTGTTACCTTTTTATTAGAGAGTTGGTTTCTAACGAACCTGTGGTGCTATGTTCGTGAGGAGTCTGGATTCTATCAATAGAGTTGATAAAGTAATTTAGCTACCGTCAATAGATTCGAGTGGTGACGTTTTGAGCGTTAGCCCTTCTCAGCTTCAGAGCGAATCATGGAATTGTGGGTTGTAAGCGGTTTACCTTTTTATAGACGAGACCAATCAGTGCAACTTTTAGCTTGATGGCCATCATGTCCGCCCTGGTTTGCCCCTGAGCGATAAACACTGAACGTGCCACGGAAACTACAGCAATACAGATAATAAACGGCAGAGTTGACGTGTAATTCTTGTCAGATGCTGAAGAGAGGCTTCTCAAGAAGAACCACAGAATCAAAGGCATAACGCTAAAAGTAAATGAGTATAAAATCCTCAGGATTCCAACAATGACGTAATCTCTATAAGAAACAACTCTCATCATGGCTCTCCAAAGGCGAGGAGGTCTTCTGCTTTGTTCGGAAGCTCTTTCCTCTGCAAGCCATTCCCTTTCCAAGTCACCAGTGAGCTTTTCTGCCTGAAATGACGTTTCTAACGGAAACAGATGCTTTTCTTCCAGTGGGTGTTGGCTGCCAAATTTCAGTAAGTGGCTAATCCAGGAGAAAGTTAAAATTGAGATGAAACTTGCTGTTTCTCTGGGATTATGAGTTGAGGCATCGTCCATGACTAGTCGGCTTTACTTTCGCTGAACACCTAAGACAAATTATAAAAAAACTGAAGCTCAAATTTGGGCTAACGTGTATTGAACCATTTATGCTGCAATGGGCACACTACACAGTTGGAAAATGCCTACTCCACCGTCATTGAACCGGGGCAAATAGTTCCAACACTTGCTTCAAAGCTTGTAGTAATGTCATGGAGATTGCTGGATTGTTTGCGTCAAGACTGTGCTTATTTCGATGCCAAACTATGTACACTCTTAACCGAGTGTACATAGGTTCCACCTGAGATCACTTTCCTGTGACGCGTATATTTCATTAATCAATGATAATCGATAACAATCGATAACAATCGAAGATTAGCATCAATTAATATGAGCAATTGATAGGAATCGATAAAAACCAGAAAAAGTTATGAGTTGTGACGATCGATTGGTATCAATTGTCGATAGAAATCGATGACTGATTCATCGAATGCTATCGATTGTTATTGGAAATGATCTGAAATTCTGGTCCTTTCACCTGGTTAGTTACTCACCCTGCTAGCAGAGCCTTTCTTTTGCTTGCTCGTTTTTGGCGTTCTCGAGAAACACACTGCATGAATTGAGTAAGATCTTTATTACTCGGGCCGTAAGACGGACTGAGTTAAGGTTTCGGTAGATAGATGGAAGATAGATAGATAGATAGTTTAATAATCAATACATGGCAGCCCGAAGGCTGAATTGCGTATTTACAATTAATAAAATCGATAAAAAGTACGTATAAAACTAGGTACAATAAATAAAGGTATAAAAAATATGATAAAAAGGGAAACTAAGAATCTATATATATACATTATCAATACAGGATCTAATAATAAAACTATTTCTAAAACGATCTGTCTTGCATTTGGGTACGGTAAAACGCCTGTTGCACCTTAGAGTATAACGTGACGGTCCACTAAATGGTATTAAACAGTTCAGACGGTGTTCTGGGTCCTTAATAATGGTGTCAAAAGCATTGGTGCATAGCCCCGTGATGAAATCTGTCGGTAGCATTATCAAATTCTTTTTTCTTTTTGGGGTCGCGATGGGCCGAGAGATAAGACTTCGGGCCACGAGTTATTGTTCTCGGTTTCGTTTTTTGTACTCGGCTGGTACGAGTTACGTTTTCTGTCGTGTTATCAAATTCTTTAAATTTTCGGTCGCATTCTTTGTTTTCGGGCCGTGAGGAGTGCTTACAATATGCGAGCCAGACGTGTAAAGCATGAACAAAACATGCGAGGCATGCGAAGCATGAACAACCCCAACACAAACTGCTAACCGTTAAGCTAACCGCTGCTATTTAGGCTCACTGGAGTGCTCTTTAGGCTAACTGGAGTGCTCTTTAGGCTAACCGGAGTGTTTTTAGGCTAACCTTAGTGCCTCAAGGTTAGTTTTGTTTAACCGAAAATTTGGCAACTAAATCAGTCTATGACCTCGCGGGCCAAGATAGGGTCAAGATAGATAAAGATGTCTCACGTTTACTATAGAAAAACAATCAATGTAGAAACGGTTTCTGTCTTCAAATGAAAGGTGAATAACAAATGCTTTCTCCTGAATTTCATTTAAAAATATAAACAGCGAAACATTGAAAAACGTACAAGGATATAAACGTACGCGTGATGCGTAACGTTACTCTAGATCCCGGGGGGGGGGGGGGAGGGGTTACCCTACAGATGCTTGGGTAGGGAGGTGTGGCCCGAGGGTTCAAACCCTGACCCTGTTTAAGACACTATTCTCCGATTTCCCTATCCCGTTTAAGACAGAATTCAAAATTTTCAGGCCCTTTCTAAGACATTTAAACCAAAATCACACCCTGTTAAAGACTAGAATGAAATAAGAATACACTAGTTTCTTACTGTATTTTAATGCATTAGGTCATGTAGGGATACCCTGTTTAAGACAGAAAGTGATGAAATAGATACCCCGTTCAAGACAAAACACCCTGAAAACCATGCCCTATCGCACGTCCCCGTTAAGGTCACATAAGGGAGTACCGCCCCGGGTCTAGATCATATCGAAAATTACGATCCGTCATTGACCCGGCGTCACATACATATTAGGACCGTACAAATGGTTTCTGTCTCTAAACGAAAGATGAAAACGTAAGGATTAAAGCCCAGGGATTATAAAAAGCATTCGTATGACAAATGTCGTTTTCCCTTGTACTTCATTCTGACTGCAAGAAATGCAATTCTATCTGGTGGTTACTTATTACCTCACTATATTTGGTAGCCTGCGAGTAAGCTCTCTTGGGGGTGGGGGGCGGGAGGGGGAAAGAGGATCCACACTCAAGAGAGCTTGCTCGCAGGCTACCAAACTGAGTGAGGATCTGTTTGGGGGAATTGGCGATGCTGGAGGTTATCACTGTTAAAAGATTGTCGGCTTTACGCACCACACAGTCAAATATGGCCCGAGTATAAGCTGGAAACAGCTTCTTGTTGATCATGCGCTGCATGTTGCCGGGATACAGTTTCGACCCAGGTCTAATATGCCTGATAGGCGTGCGCTTGCCGCTATTTGAAGTCCTCCAACTTACAGCATTTCAAGCCGAGCTTTTCACAAGAATTAATCTGATCATTTACAGGGCAGTGAGAGGAGAAACCACCAATAACATTGGGTGCGAAGGAAACGTCAAACGAAAGTTCATCTGACCGCTTGGATAACTCTTTCATTGACGGAATCGCCAGTTGATAATAAAGGATTTGCCGTGCCCGGTAGGAAGACAGACGAACGTATCTTAGCCGGAAACAAAAAATTTTAAGGCAGTTGACTGCTGTATTGACAAATCATGTAATGCGGAGAACATACCAATTATATTAAGAAGAATCTCGTCGAGAATAACTGGTGCTTGGCTTCGAGCAGATCTCGCCGCCATCTTGATTTTTCATGGTACAGCGGGCTCAATTATAACCATCGGTTTTATCACTAAACGGATGCCTGTACTGGAAAAACCAGTTTGACGAGAGAAAACAGCAATCCTGGCCAAAAAATAATGGGACGATTTGCAAAATTAATCACGACCTGTTCCCCCGCCCCCCTCCCCCCACCCCCAAGCAATGTTGTTACGATGCTGTATTTATCTACAGTCCGAATGATTCCAGTTGTGCTCAACATTGTTTGGGGGGAGAGGGCCTTTCAAAAATTGCAAAGACAGCTTAATAAAAAATTTTGAAGACAGGCTTAAGATATGCAGAATGAAAATGTTCACTGACAATGCTATTTTGTGTTCTGTCTCGGGAATTTTTGGCCAGGATTGTCTGAAAAAGTGGTTTTTAAAAAAAATAGTTATATCTTTACAAAAGATAAATATTTTTTATGCGTATTATTGCATACACATGAAGTTAATTTTGTTTCAAGTCTCAAGGGTTACATATGGTCGCATTTTTTACTCGTCATGGAAAAGAGGACCCAGACCGCGCGTTCTTGTTGTAAGGCTGACCGTGCGTATTTGCTAAGTGGAAACATTGGAATGTAAGTTACTGGCGGTCAGCCACGTCATATGGTGCGTATTTTTGTTTTGGGCAGTAATCAAGTTAAGAAAGTTACTCTTTTTACCCGTAGGGTAAGTTTGGCGCAAATAGCTTTAGCATGATTTCACCAAAATGCCAAACTGTGTCCTTATGGCCTCAGCGGGGGATCCCCACACGCTCACCTGATGTACATTATGTCGACTGCATGGAAAGCAGACTTATCCTCATAAACCAAAAATTGCAAAGACAGCTTAATAAAAATTTTGAAGACAGAATGAACATGTTCACTGACATTGCTATTTTGTGTTCTGTCCCGGGAATTTTTGGCCAGTATTCTCGGTTTTCACTGTCACGCCATTGAAAAAAAAAAAATATCGAAACCATTCCATGAATGAAGTCAAGAAATCGACATGGTATAGAGGATAAATAAATAAGGCATCTGTCCAAGTGTCAGGTCTGTGCAGTATTCCGTACTCTAGTTATTTGACAAAATGTTCCACATAAATTTATAGAGCTTAGTATGGAGACGCCATGTTTGTGTCCCTCTGAGGGGCACAAACATGGCGGCCGGAAATAGGAAAAAACATGTGGAGTCCACTTCTGCCAGAAAAGAGGTTTGTTTGCCCTTGTGAATTTTCCAATGTTTAGATTAATATTTCCCCTCAAACTTAAATTGTTTAGAATGCTGAAAATCACCCGAAGAGTCATTTTTAAGATACGGAAAAGCTGTGTCATGGCCGTCCTTCTGATGTCACGCACGATGGAAACTCGGAAATTGAAACTGTTCTATTTTCAAAAGGAAGCACGACATCGAGCTAAGAAATTGTAAACAGACATATTTTTAGGTAATCTTTCCTTGAATGAAGGTAAAAATTTTGCAGGCCTCCCAGTTTTGTATTTTAGAATTTGGTGACGTCACGTGGAAACCAAGAATTAAAGATTGACTAGTCCAGAAGTTCCGGCTGCGGCGGCTTCAAAGAGTTGACGCGATTCAGGCAGAGCCTCCTTTTCTCCTCCTCAGTAAAGAAAAAGACAAAAGGAGGTTCTGTTCGCAGGGTGCTGGTTACTGCACCGGTTTCAGTTTGTGTGTTCAATGAAAGGAAGTCGTTCTTATTCGCTTCTTCGGAGTTTAACTGACAACACCACCGCTTCCCCGCAATGCCGCACAAGATCTAGCCTGAAGGCTACACAAGAACAAGTTGAACAACAACCGCAAAGTTCATGCAAATTTACAGATGAACGGCTGACTGCATCTGTTGAATTGACAGCCATGGCGTCCTCCAACAACCATGAAAATATCAGTCGGCACACAAATAAAACAAGTTAGAAAAATGTTAAACTTTGTTATAACATTAAGATTTAAAACTGAAATTTTGTTCCTGAATTCGCACGAAACCAAAAAGAAAAGGGCGTAAGGAACCGGGTCAAACAACGAAAATAAGCAGCGAGTCGACTAGTTGGCATAATCAAGCTATGGTGATTAATGACGTCCTTTGATAATCATTTCAAGCCGAATGTTTGTTTCTATTTCTCTCTTCCAATACTGAAAATATAATGTCGAAACCAGGATTAAAGGCTTTAATTAAAGGCACTCGAAGTGTCTGAAGTGTAGCAACCGCGAATCGGACCCTCGCAATATGGAATCAATTTCCGAATCGAAGAGGAATTAACATTCGCACCCACGCTATTGTTGTACTGTCGGTCCTGCAGTCGATGGCGAATATAGCAGCTGGAAGCGATGATTGCAGGTTATGCCGGCTAACTATTAATTAGTTGTAACTGAAACCGGCACACCTGGCGGTAGGTATAGGTAACTGTTTTGAACGGCGTAAGTCGAAAAACTTTATCTTCGTGTGGACCGTAATATTGCCAGCTACGCAGCCTTAACTGAGCAAAATGAAAAAAAGGTAAAGAAAAGCAAAGACATGCTCACCTGAGAAAAGTCGTCGCACTCGCTTTCTTTGTAGTTTACACTTCGGTCGGTGTAAAACATGGACTACGGACTGGGTGAAAAAACAAGCACAACGGATCAGTATTACAATCCTCCTGCGCAGACTCACGTCACGCACTCCTCCCAGTCGTGGGGAGGAGTGCGTGACCTGGCGCGCCAAAGGACTTCTGCGCACTTCTTCTGTGCAGGAAAGGCAGTCAGCGGCAAAACCTGCGGGCTCGTACATACCTACCTCAACCTTGTTTCGAAAATATATTAAGAGGGAGGCACATCAGCATTTTGAAGGGTTTTGAGAACTCTTGTTGAAGTTTGATCTTTATTACGTAAAAGAAGTTGAGAGAAAAAATTTTTCAAAATGAGATCAGTGTGCTAAAATCTTAAGTAGCGTCTCAATTCGTTTATTTATTAACACCTTTGCAATCAAAACAAGACGCTTTTCAGAGCGTTTACGTGGGATGCGTTGACTATGTTTAGCACTAGTGGCCTCATTTATTGTACGCCTCACCGATTTTTTAACCTTCCCTCCCTTCGCGATTGAACTAACTGAACAGTTTTAGTCAGAAAGAATGCGTGATATTGAGTTGCGCTACTTGAAATTTTGCCGCCTAAAAATAGTTCCCGCCAGAAAATGTCTTCAGCTGAAAGGAGCACTCTTTTTATCTGAAAAGTTCACTGCTAATCATAACTTTTCGCATACATGAAAACTTGACAACTTTCATCATATTTTTGCTTCTCATACAAAAGTCTTTCGTTGTACCGGAGATTCTATTACAATAACTTGGCGTGACTCACGTTTTCTACTCTGGTTATGTAAATAAAAGTGTAAGATTACAATGTAAGATTACAAATTGTTTTCGTTTCGTCAAAAAAACAGAAAGAAAACAGGCAAAAAGCTTTCCTAAATGAAAACTTTTAGTAAAAATTGACAATCAAACCTTTAATCTTTTTTTGAAGTGGATTTCCAGTTGCGTTTAAGCATCAAATCGACAAAGTCATGCGATGTGTGTTTTAGCTTATCAATGATATTTCCCCCACGTATTCTGGATGGTTCTACAACTGTCAAACAGAAGCATGATTCCTTCGCTTTGAACTCTCCAATTTCCACCGTTTTCACTGTCGAGTGCTTCTTAGACCTTCTTAGAAGTTATTCTTTCGATTTACTGCTTCAAAAGGGTTAGTTTTCTTTTTGAAAACGGCACATTGGAATCTAAAACATTAAAACAATATGGCCACGCCACTAAAGCCTAGGACCTGAATAATCACAATAGTAATTAACTCCCGTCCGATCCCTCCTGACATACACTAAAATATTGCATTCTGATTGGACCGTTTTTGTTAAAGACAATAAGGACAATACGAGACAAAAAGATCCCCTCTAGGAGAAAACTGAATTTGATACATCTAAAACGAGTTAATAATTGAAAGATGCGCATTTGTGGATACAAACGGCCCCCATTTTATAACGTGGGCTGCACAGGCATCTCACGTAATTACACGGCCTTAAATGAAGTAAACAAGATGCCTGCTATACTGGCATTACGCGTGATGCCCGGACTGATTCATTTATTCCAACTGTATGCTTCGCCGATTGATAAAACTATCCTTGCTAATGGAATAGTTTGAGTCACGATGATCGCGTTACGTTGTTCCCCTTGTGTTACGTTACTCAGGTTTTCAAGGGAAATTGCGGGAATTCCATTGCGATAACGTAAGCTTCTCAATGACCTCTTCTCTGTCTGCAGTCGTGGACTAAGACTGTCAAAGAAAGCACGATTCCTTCGCCAGGAACTCTCCAATTTCCACCGTTTTAGATGTCGAGTGCTTCTTAGAAGTTATTCTTTCGATTTACTGCTTCAAAATGGTGAAATTTCCGTTTGAAAACGGCACACTTGAGTCCAGAACATGTTAACAATATGGCTCCACAATTTAATGCAGTTTTAATGAAGAAATCAAATGATGCGTTGACGTCACACAGGTAAGGGTGAGTGGGTCCCCTCCCTAGCGATAAGAATGGATTTTAATTGGCCTGCCTTTGTTAAAGACAATCAGAACAATACATCCCGAGTAGGAGAGGGGTGAGTTTAATGAATAAATTAATGTACCGATTTGTAGCTACGAGGAAGAAGAAAAAAAAAAAAAAAAACAAGATGCCTGCTATACTGGCATTACGCGTGATGCTGGGGCTGATTCATTTATTCCAACTGTATGCTTCGCCGATTGATAAAACTATCCTTGCTAATGGAATAATTTGAGTCACGACGATCGCGTTACGTTGTTTCCCTTGCGTTACGCTACTCAGGGTTTCAAGGGAAATTGCGGGAATTCCATTGCGATAACGTAAGCTTCTCAATGACCTCTTTTCAGTCTCGCGTCGTGGTCTAAGACTGTCAAACAAAGCACGATTCCTTCGCCAGGAATTTACCAATTTCCACCGTTTTAAATGTTGGGTGCTTCTTAGAAGTTATTCTTTCGATTTGCCGCTTCAAAATGGTGAAATTTCCGTTTGAAAACGGCACACTTGAGTCCAGAACATGTTAACAATATGGGGCCAAATTTAATCTGTTTTTAATAAATAGATCAAATGATGCGTTGACGTCACACAGGTAGGGGTGAGTGGGTCCCCTCCCTCGCGATATAAGCGACAAGAATGGATTTTGATTGGCCTGCTTCTGTTGAAGACAATCAGAACAATACACCCCGAGTAGGAGAGGGGTGAGTCTAATGAATAAACAAGATGCCTGCTATACTGGCATTACGCGAGATGCTGGGGCTGATTCATTTATTCCAACTGTATGCTTCGCCGATTGATAAAACTATCCTTGCTAATGGAATAGTTTGAGTCACGACGATCGCGTTACGCTGTTTTCCGTGTGTTACGCGACTCAGACTATCAGCGGAAATTTGTCAAATTCCATTACGATAACGTAAGCTTCTCAATGACCTCTTTTCAGTCTCGCGTCGTGGTCTAAGACTGTCAAACAAAGCACGATTCCTTCACTAAGAACTCACCAATTTCCACCGTTTTACGTGTCGGGTGCTTCTTAGAAGTTATTCTTCCGATTTACCGCTTCAAAATGGTGAAATTTCTCTTTGAAAACGGCACACTTGAGTCCAGAACATGTTAAAACAATATGGCGCGAGTTAATCCGTCTTTAATAAATAGATCAAATGATGCATTGACGTCACACAGGTAGGGGTGAGTGGGTCTCCTCCCTCGCGATATAAGCGACAAGAATGGATTTTGATTGGCCTGCTTCTGTTGAAGACAATCAGAACAATACACCCCGAGTAGGAGAGGGGTGAGTTTAATGAATAAATTAATGTACCGATTTGTAGCTACGAGGAAGAAAAAAAAAAAACAAGATGCCTGCTACACTGGCATTACGCGTGATGCTGGGGCTGATTCTTTTATTCCAACTGTATGCTTTGCCGATTGATAAGACTATCCTTGCTAGTGGAATAGTTTTTAAAAGTCACCACGATCGCGTTACGTTGTTTCCTTTGTGTTACGCGACTCAGAGTATCACCGGAAATTTTAGCCTCCCACGCAGACGTTCTTAGGGCAGGAACGCGTGACGAACCCCCAAGAACGTCTGCGTGGGAGGCTACGGAAAATTTGTGAAATTCCATTACGATAACGTAAGCTTCTCAATGACCTCTTTTCAGTCTCGCGTCGTGGTCTAAGACTGTCAAACAAAGCACGATTCCTTCGCCAGGAACTCACCAATTTCCACCGTTTTACGTGTCGGGTGCTTCTTAGAAGTTATTCTTTCGATTTACCGCTTCAAAATGGTGAAATTTCCGTTTGAAAACGGCACACTTGAGTCCAGAACATGTTAAAACAATATGGCGCGACTATTTAATCCGTCATTAATAAATATATCAAATGATGGATTGACGTCACACAGGTAGGGGTGAGTGGGTCCCCTCCCTCACGATATAAGCGACAAGAATGGATTTTGATTGGCCTGCCTTTGTTGAAGACAATCAGAACAATACATCCCGAGTAGGAGAGGGGAGAGTTTAATGAATAAATTAATGTACCGATTTGTAGCTACTACGAAGAAAAAAAAAAAAAAAACAAGATGCCTGCTATGCTGGCATTACGCGTGATGCTAAGGCTGATTCATTTATTCCAACTGTATGCTTCGCCGATTGATAAGACAATCCTTCCTAATGGAATAGTTTGAGTCACGACGATCACGTTACGTTGTTTCCTTTGTGTTACGCGACTCAGACTATCACCAGAAATTTTAGCCTCCCAATCAGACGTTCTTAAAGCAGGAACGCGTGACGAACCCCTAAGATAAAGAACGGCTACGGAAATTTGTAAAATTCCATTGCGATAACGTAAGCTTCTCAATGACCTCTTTTCTGTCTGCAATCGCGTCGTGGTCTAAGACTGTCAAACAAAGCACGATTCCTTCGCTAAGAACTCACCAATTTCCACCGTTTTACGTGTCGGGTGCTTCTTAGAAGTTATTCTTTCGATTTACCGCTTCAAAATGGTGAAATTTCCGTTTGAAAACGGCACACTTGAGTCCACAACATGTTAAAACAATATAGCGCGACAATTTAATCCGTCTTTAATAAATATATCAAATGATGCATTGACGTCACACAGGTAGGGGTGAGTGGGTCCCCTCCCTCGCGATATAAGCGACAAGAATGGATTTTGATTGGCCTGCTGTTGTTGAAGACAATCAGAACAATACATCCCGAGTAGGAGAGGGGAGAGTTTAATGAATAAATTAATGTACCGATTTGTAGCTACGACGAAGAAAAAGAAATCGTCCCGTTTTTAGACACGGTATGCCCCCTCAGGGCATCCCGCGTAAAAAGAAATCGACCCGTTTTTAGACACGGTATGCCCCCTCAGGGCATCCCGCGTAAAAAGAAATCGACCCGTTTTTAGACACGGTATGCCCCTTCAGGGCATCCCGCGTAAAAAAAAGAAATCGACCCGTTTTTAGACACGGTATGCCCCTTCAGGGCATCCCGCGTAATAATTGGTTTTATACATTTCTCTGGAATGGAAAAGGTGACAAAATAAAACGAAAAGTTATGATAAATGATTACGGCAACGGCGGTCTAAAAATGATCGATCTGTTCTCCTTCGATAAATCTCTTAAGTCAACATGGATAAAGAAAGACGTACTTAAAAATTGCGGCAGTGAAAATATTTTGACTTCTAATCTCAATACTAAAGACACCTTGGAGATATCCAAGGTTTCGAATGCTTTTTTCAGAGAAACACTAGAAATCTGGGGAGAAATTAATTTTCAAAATCAAGTTATGTCTGAGGAACACTTTTTAGATCAACCATTATGGTATGATTCTCTAATAAAGATTGGCAATAAACCCGTTTTCTCCAAAGATTGGTTGGGAAAGGGTGTCACTAAGGTGAGACATTTATTAGGAAATGATAATAACATATTTCTTTCCCTGAACGATTTTTGTCTAAAGTACAACCTAAACGTTCGCCCACTCAGTTTTTATGGGATTGTAACAGCCGTTAAGTCCTTACGGAACTCCACTTGGCAAATTTCAAAGGACATTATATCCAAGAGCACGGCAGTTTTCGCGCTAGGATGGTAAACACCCAAAGAGCAACCTCTCTCACTTACAAGAAACTAGTAAATACTAAAAGCAAAACCGCGGATATCAGTCAAAGAAATGACTCATTGACTGTGAACTGGCAAACAAGAAAAGCATAAATTGGACGTCTGCCTACTGTTTGGCTAGACGTTGTACCAAAAACACTAAACTTATCGAATTCCATTTCAAGTTCTTGCACAGCCGAATGCCAACTAATAATTTTCTACGTAAAATCGGGTTACAGGACAACACTAACTACACATTTTGCAAAGACACACCGGAAACATTAATTCATCTTTTCTGGTCATGTGACATAACATCATCTTTTTGGAATGATGTAACCGAATGGTTGAGGAAAGCTCATTTGATACCCGAAGACTTTACAATGGAAAACACTATTGCTTGGGGCTAAGGCCGGACTCTTCAAAATTTGCACTCCAAATAAATTACTGTCTCCTGTTAGCGCGATATCATATATGGTTAGCTAGTTTAAAACGTTTTTTATGAAGGAGTTAAGTGACTCCTTAAAATTTTGAAAATTTTAAGTGACTCTGATCACTTCCTACAAAGTTGTTTAAACTTTGCAAAAGGTTGTATCTGAACGTGTTATGCTTAAATGCCGCCCTCCTTTGCCCGTTACCGCATCGCACCCGTATGGACCTGTGTTTCTGTTCTGTGGGCTCCTTTTCAAAATAGTGAGCTCACGCAACAGGACGGCTGAGGGAAGGGGACGGTGGAATATCATTGTATGTGATCAACATGACATCTTAGTACCTTCGCATTTTTAGGCGATTTTCGACTAACACTGGTGTTCCCTCATCTGTGACAACCTGAAAACCACGAGCGGTAGAAATGTAACAGACTTGAGTCATGAATACTTGGCCGTCACGTTGGTCACACAGGCACAAATTGCCGTCCCACCACATCAGCCGTCCTGTTACGTAAACTCGCTAATATCAAGGGCTATCCTCCTGGGGTTAAACGTGTAAAAGCAAAAGAGTCAAATAAACTGGACGGCCTAATTTTGTCGGCAATTAATAAGCATAACGAACTTAGAATTCAACGGAATTGCTCAATGATTGTTGTAGTCCACATGGGTCAAAAATGTCGAGGCATGTTCTTTTTAACATTACGTCATCAAGATAAATAACGTGTTCATAAATAGCTAATATAATTTTGGTTCAAAAGGTAATCATGACTAGGTTCGTTTACAGGATATTTGAAAGAAGTCGATGGTGCAATGAAGAAGTGAGTTCCGAATATTCGCGAGATTCCCACCGTTATTAGGACAGAACAAGTGTGGGGTGGCGTTGTAAAAGGTATCTGCTGGCTGTTTTAATATGTTAACAAGTAGATGATGCCTGTTTTGGTTGAAAAGGCGAGCGGTTGAACTAATTTTCCCAGGTTTAGTGATCGTTTTGAAGATAATCTTGAATTTTTACAGACAGTTTGGTTGTCTTTAGGAGTTGCAGCTCATTCCATGCCCTTGTATCGGATTTCAAAAAGGGGATTGTGGTTTTCAAGAAAAGGTCAAATTTATGACGAAGAAACTAAATTAAATATTCAAGCAAGAAGACAGAAAAGCTTACACATCACTCTTTAATACAACGTCATGGTTTCACATTGCACTCAAAACATGGGATCCGGAAGAACATTATGACGGATCTTGCCCCAATCGCGTTTTTGGTAACTGGGTCTTGCTTTGTTTGAAAACCTTTATAATTAAGAAGCTCGGTAGAAGCAATGCAAGCGGATAAAGAGAAGAAACTACTGAGAAAACTGAAAACAGCGAGCGACAAATATGGTAAACATGGTCACGTGGTCATTTCCGTTGTCGCAAACATGGTTAAGTTCTAAATCTCATTTTGCAAATTTTTTCTCTCAACTTCTTTTACGTAATAAAATTCAAACTTCAACAAGAGTTCTCTAAACCCTTCAAAATGCTGATGTGCCTCCCTCTTATTATATTTTCGAAACAAGGTTGAGGTAGGTAAGTACGCGCCCGCAGCTTTTGCCGCTGTCTGCCCTTCCTGCGCATAAGAATTGCGCAGAAGTCCTTTGGCGCACCAGGTCACGCACTCCTCTCCACGGTTGGGAGGAGTGCGTGACATGAGTCGCGTAGGAGGCTTGTGATACTCGTCAGTTGTACTCGTTTTTTCACCCAGTCCGTAGTCCATGTTTTACACCGACCGGAGTGTAAACTACAAAGAAAGCGAGTGCGACGACTTTTCTCAGGTGAGCATGTCTTTGCTTTTCTTTCTTTTTTTCATTTTGCTCAGTTTAGGC
Source organism: Pavona decussata (assembly GCF_977016875.1). NCBI lineage: Eukaryota > Metazoa > Cnidaria > Anthozoa > Scleractinia > Agariciidae > Pavona > Pavona decussata. Next base: position 4,720,467 of record NW_028145484.1, on the reverse strand, counting down.
TGCGTGGCTGGCAATATTACAGTCCACACGAAGATAAAGTTTTTCGGCTTACACGCCGTTTAAAACAGTTACCTATACCTACCGCCAGTAACGCAGGTTTCAGTTACAACTTATTAATAGTTAGCCGGCATAACCTGCAATCATCGCTTCCAGCTGCTGTATTCGCCATCGACTGCAGGACCGACGGTACAACAATAGCATGGGTAAGAATGTTAATTCCTCTTCGATAAAAATTAATTCCATATTGAGAGGGTCCGTGGTTGTTACACTTCAGACGCTTCGAGTCAAAGGCCTTAAATCCTGGTTTCGACGTTATATTCTCAGTATTGGAAGAGAGAAATAGAAACAAACATTCGGCTTGAAATGATTAACAAAGGACGTCATTAATCACCATAGCTTGATTATGCCAACTAGTCTTGCCGTTTGACCGTTCCTTTAAGCCCTTTTCTTTTTGGTTTCGTACGAATTCAGGAACAAAATTTCAGTTTTAATCCTAATGTTATAATAAAGTTTAAGATTTTTCTAACTAACTACTTGTTTTAATTGTGTGTCGACTGATATATTTTCACGGTTGTTGGAGTACGCCATGGCTGTCAATTCAACAGATGCAGTCAGCCGTTCATCTGTAAATTTGCATGAACTTTGTGGTTGTTGTTCAACTTGTTCTTGTGTAGCCTGCAGGCTAGATCTTGTGTGGCATTGCGGGGAAGCGGTGGTGTTGTCAGTTAAACTCCGAAGAAGCGAATAAGAACAAACTTCCTTTCATTGAACACACAAACAGAAACTGGTGCAGTAACCAGCACCCTCAAAGCAGAGCCTCCTTTTGTCTTTTAAGCCCGCTGCACACGTGAGGAAAGAGCTGAGCAAAATGCCTCGCGAGGCGAAATTCTCACCAAAACTTCACCGCACACGAGAGGAAACGGCTGAGCTATCTGCCTCGCGAGGCATTTTGCTCAGCTCTTTCCTCACGTGTGCGGCGGGCTTTACTTTATCGAGCAAGCAAAAGAAAGGCTCTGCTAGCAGGGTGAGTAACCAGGTGCAGAGACCAGAATTTCAGACCATTTCCAATAACAATCGATAGCTTTCGATGAATCAGTCATCGATTTCTATCGACAATTGATACCAATCGATTGCCACAACTCATAACTTTTTCTGGCTTTATCAATTCCTATCAATTGCTCATATTAATTGATGTTAATCTTCGGTTGTTATCGATTGTTATCGATTATTATTGATTAGTCAAGTATACTCGTCACAGTAAAGTGATCTCAGGTGGAACCTATGTACACTCGGTTAAGAGTGTACATAGTTTCACATCGAAATAAGCACGGTCTTGACGCAAACAATCCAGCAATCTCCATGACATTACTACAAGCTTTGAAGCAAGTGTTGGAACTATTTGCCCCAGTTCAATGACGGTGGAGTAGGCATTTTCCAGCTGTGTATCGTGACCATTGCAGCATAAAAGGTTCAATACACGTTAGCCCAAATTTGAGCTTCAGTTTTTTTTATAATTTGTCTTAGGTGTTCAGCGAAAGTAAAGCCGACAAGTCATGCACGACGCCTCAACTCATAATCCCAGAGAAACAGCAAGTTTCATCTCAATTTTAACTTTCTCCTGGATTAGCCACTTACTGAAATTTGGCAGCCAACACCCACTAGAAGAAAAGCATCTGTTTCCATTAGAAACGTCATTTCAGGCAGAGAAGCTCACTGGTGACTTGGAAAGGGAATGGCTTGCAGAGGAAAGAGCTTCCGAACAAAGCAGAAGACCTCCTCGCCTTTGGAGAGCTATGATGAGAGTTCTTTCTTATAGAGATTACATCATTGTTGGAATCCTGAGGATTTTATATTCATTTACGTTTAACGTTATGCCTTTGATTCTGTGGTTCTTCTTGAGAAGCCTCTCTTCAGCATCTGACAAAAATTACACGTCAACTCTGCCGTTTATTATCTGTATTGCTGTAGTTTTTGTGGCACGTTCAGTGTTTATCGCTCAGGGGCAAATCAGGGCGGACATGATGGCCATCAAGCTAAAAGTTGCACTGATTGGTCTCGTCTATAAAAAGGTAAACCGCTTACAACCCACAATTTCATGATTCGCTCTGAAGCTAAGAGGGGCTAACGCTCGAATCGTCACCACTCGAATCTATTGACGGTAGCTAAATTACTTTATCAACTCTATTGATAGAATCCAGACTCCTCACGAACATAGCACCACACAGTTCTTTACAAACTAACTCTCTAATAAAAAGGTAACACAACGTTTGTAACCTTCTTCAAAATCATTTCTTAATTCATTCTTGGGAGGGATGGAAGCCTAAGATGGGGTGCTATCTTAGAGAAGGAGAGTTTATTTTGCTGTAGTTTAAAACTTATAAAGTGTCATACATAAGTTTATATATATTTAGCCATAAAGTGTCTATATAAGTTATAAAGTGTTGGACCCGACAGGCCCTCTGTTTGAGGGAAAGTTTAAACAAGAATAATAAATCATTTTATGTGTCACTGTATTTAGCGCAGCGTACTAATTGCCGACATGACAGAAAGGAAAAACCGAGTACCCGGCGAAAAAAACTCTCGGACCAAGGACGAGAACCAACAACAAACTCAACCCACATTTGACGCAGAGTCCGGGAATCGAACCCGGGCTACACTGGTGGGAGGCGAGTGCTCTCACCACTGCGCCATCTCTGCTCCCAACGAAACCCCTTTCAAGTACATTAACCGCTGACTGAAAAATAATGTCATATAGAAGTAGCCAGTCAGGCATAGGGCTGAAACCGAAGAAATAAAGTAATTCAATTTTTTTTTCATTTAATTTCTTTCTTTCTATCCTTTTTTCTCTTCCAGATTCTTACTCTTAACAGATGTATCTTAGACGACAACATTTCGGAAAACACTATCAATCTTGTTTCTAACGATGCTCAAACCATGGAACGTATGGGATATGCGGGTTTCGCGCTCCCATTTGTTGCTTTGGACATTGTTGTGTCCTTGGCACTTATGTGGTATTTAATTGGCTGGCAAGGATTTATAGGAGTTTCATTCTTAATTTTTGTTTCTGTCTATGGATCACTTGGAGCTCAAAAGGCTGGGAGTATTCGCGAAAAAGCTGCCGCTCAAACCGACAAACGGTTAGAGATAATGAAAGAAATTATTGCTGGAATCCGCCTGGTGAAAATGTACGCTTGGGAATGGAACTTCAGAGATCTAGTTGCACAAATTAGAAGGTTGGGATCTATGTTGTAAACGAAGTTTTACTTTTTCCTTCACTTAAAAGAAAATGGTATTTAAAAGCAGCTAAAATGAGTGACGTGTACCGCAGCGTGACTTGGTGTCTGGCTGACCGACTGGTTGACTACCTGTGGGACAAAGTGACTGACGGAATGATTGACTGACTGAATGATTGATTGATTGATTGATTGATTGACTGACTGACTGACTGACTGACGCATTTACTGGCCGGCTGACTCACTTAATGACCGACTCGGACTGACTGACAGACTCACTTTCTGGCCGACCGACTGACCGACTTGACTGTACACACTCACTGATTGGCTGACTCAATCACTGACCGACTGACTAACTGACTAAAAAATTGCTTGACTGACTAACGGACTGACAGACCTACTCACTGGTCGGCTGACTAACTGACTGACCGACTAAACAGACTAACTGGCTGACCGACTGACTGACTGACTGACTGACTGACTGACTGATTGCATATCTTAGTGTCTGACTGACTGACTACTTGACTGACTGATTGACTGACTTCCTGCTTGACTGACTGGCAGACTGACTTACTGACCGACTCATCGACTGCCTGGCTTGGTGACTGACTGACCGACTGACAGACTGACTTGCTAACAGACGGACTGACTGACTGACTAACTGACTGACCGACTGGTTGACTGTGGGACTGAATGAATAAATGAAAGAATCAACCAACGAGCCAACTTGATAGATCAAAGATTTTAGGAGCTATAAAAAATTAACCTGACCATTTACAATTTTCTTTAGGAAGGAAATTTCCCTGATTCGTATCCGAGGATTTATCATCTCTAGTTTCTACGCTCTGTACTTCACCAGCAACTCCATTGCAGGCTTCATCTCAGTCGTGACACTGCTTTTCACAGGAAACTCACTGACATCATTCAAAGTGTTCACTTTGATCTCTACCCTGTCTAACATTAAGTTTTTCGTGACAATCTTTCTTGGAGAGGTCCTACGCTATGTTGCAGACGCAAAAACTGCATGCGATAGAATGCAGAGATTGGTCGAAAAGAAATCTGTCTCAGCACGGAAAATGGACCATCAACAGAAGCTGGCTCCGCTAAAAGTTTATTTCAAAGGTAGAAGATACAAACCACAATTCATTAGAATTGAGAGCTTTCGATATGGAAAACCGGCTTTGATCGGTGTTCAAAAAGGTGATGAAGTATCTCAATACGTTCAGCCACACGCCGCTCTTGCAGACGTTTCCTGTTTTTGGAATTCTACATCAGGACGTCCAGCATTACAAAATGTATCATTGACAGCCACTGGTGGACAACTTGTTGGTATAACTGGGCCTGTTGGAAGTGGTAAAACGTCTTTGTTGATGGGCCTCTTAGGAGAACTTCCAGTTTTTTCTGGAGAAGTTAGTTGCATTGGCAAAATAGCTTACGTTTCTCAGACACCTTGGGTCTACTCTGGCACCGTGCGAGAGAACATAATTTTTGGCATACCATTCAATGAGGAAAAGTACAACAAGGTTATTGAAGTCTGTGACCTGGAAAAAGACTTTCAAAGTTTCCCAAAACGCGATCTTACTGAAATTGGGCAACGCGGGGTAATCCTAAGTGGGGGTCAGCGGGCAAGAGTAAGTCTAGCACGCGCGATCTACTCAGACGCTGACATCTACTTATTGGATGATCCGCTAAGTGCCGTGGATGCCAAAGTCGGCAAACATTTGTTTGACCGGTGCATCAAAGAATTCTTAGCTGAGCGAGTACGTATTCTGGTCACCCATCAGTTGCAGGTTCTCAAACACACAGACAACATCGTAATGCTCCAAAATGGCTCCATTGTGTTCCAAGGAAACTACCGTCAAATGGGAAAAGAGCAGAGGAGCCATTTTTCTATTCTAACTCAAACAAAGCAAAAAACAAGCGCAACTGGTTCTGAGAAAGTTCTTAATGGAGATGAAACTATCAATTCATTACAACAGATTGATAGATGTCGCGAAAGAGTAGATTTGGAAGAAGAGGAAGAGGACAGAGTGGTTGGATCTGTTATCTGGCAGTTCTACTGGAATTACTTTAGAGCTGCACTTCCAGTGGGTGGGATCGTCAGTCTTGCTATCTTCTTCGCTTTTGTACAAGGTAAGTAGCAAATGAAATAATTAAAACATTTATAGCAAATAAAACATTGAAATTCGCAATACTTCTAAACTGTTCAATAATAAACTTCAAGTGCTTCTTCTATAGTATGAACCAAGACAGACACTTAACCATCTACAGCAACTGTCATGTTTTTGTGACGAAAATCAATGATAATAATGATAATAACTCCTTATAGCAGTTACCAATAACGGATAAAATTTCGTTTTGGTGGACGTCAGCCAAAGAAAAGCCGTTGAAATTATTTTGAATTCTGACAAGATTTTAAGGCAAAAGAACCATAACAATGACACTTTTACCCGCTTACAGACAGAAAAACTCTATCAAAGTTTATTCCAAGCTAGTTTAAACTAAAGAGCGCCTCTTTAACGGGATTGATATGAAACGTTTAAATTTCACTGCACGTATAATAATTTGGAACTGAATCCAGCAGCGATCCTCTAAACGACAAGTACAGCTTTTCTGTTAGTTTTAAATGGCTCAGAAATCAATTTTAGAACAATGATAAAAATATTACCATCTCAACGTCTTCTTTATTTGTTTGATCTGAATTATTAATCAATCACGTCATAGTGATTATCCATCACGTGACCATTGACAGCGTCGTATACCGGTAATAATAATAATAATAATAATAATAATAATAATAATAATAATAATAATAATAATAATAATAATAATAATAATAATAATAATAATAATTTATTCACTTATATTGCGCATTTTCTATGACAAGACGATCACATGCGCATTACAATAATTACAAAAGCACAATATGTATATATATTACGTGTGACAGCAGTATTGAATTGACGAATTCTCTATATATTCTATATCTACCTATCTAGTATATTTACGATATAAGTCATTATATGTGTATATGTTTAACAATAGGAGTATTACTTAAAAAGGCAAAGAACTACGCTTCCGTACTGCTTAACGATGCAAGAACTAAGTACCTGTCTGACTTTATCCTCGATAATAGTCATGATCAAGGGAAGTTATTCCGAGCTACAAAGTCCCTTCTGTCTCGGCCCCCGACGCTTCGTGTACCGAATCACTGTGATGTGCGTATTCTAGCTAATGATATTGGCGAATATTTTGACCAGAAGGTTCAAGGCATTCACCAAATGCTTTTTGACGACACAGAAAATCACAACCCTCTAGTTGCCGACACTACCGAGTGCACTGCCTCTTTTGACTCATTCAAAGAATTATCATCAGAGAATGTTCGAGCTCTGATCACCTGCAACTCTAAAAAAATCTTGTCAGCTCGATCCGATGCCGACTTCACTAGTGGTTCAATGTCTTGACGAGCTTACCCCAGTCTTCACTTCTATTATCAACTCGTCACTCCAGTCAGGCTGCTTTTCGACTCAGTGGTGGTAGGTTCATTCCCCCATCACTGTTCAATAGTGGATTTAGTTTTTGATCAGCATTGCCTCTTTGACCCAGCGTTTGTCCTTGTGGTCTTCTGTTGAAATTTTCACCGTTTTACCTTCTCTTTGGTAGAAAAAGTGTCAATTCCTTGGCTCAGTGGCTCATTTGCTTTAAAATCTTGACAGAATTCAAAATAATTTCAACGCTTTTCTTTTTGTTGACGTCCACGAAAACGCATCTTTAACCATCTCTTTTTGGAGGCAGGTAGGTCGCTTGTTATTGATAACCGCCGTAAAATTACTGCTGGTTCTAGACAAATGCCAGCCGATTTCCCCCTTGGGACCAAGAAATAAGTCAAGTCAAGTAAGTCTAGACAAATTCAGGTATTGATAACGTTTCTTTTTGATAGTGTTATGGATTGCTCCTTATTGGTGGCTCTCACGTATGTCAGAGATGCCATATGACCAACAGAAGAACTACATCACGCTTTTGGTGTATGGATCGATTGCCGCGGCCTCCTTCCTTCTCACAACAGTATCCTCCTTCTTGTTCTATCTGACCGTCCTGAAAGCTTCTGAAAACCTCCACAATGAGATGACAAAGGCAGTTATCAAGGCGCCAGTCCTGTTCTTTGACACAAACCCAGTTGGTCGCATCTTAAATCGTTTCTCAAAGGACATTGGTAATATGGACGACCAACTTCCACCAATATTTCTCTTTGCGGTCCAGCTGTGTTTGTACTTTTTCAGCGCCACCATCCTATCAGCGGTATCGAATGTGTGGCTGTTTATCACATGTGCTCCGTTAACAGTGTTGTTTATTTACCTTGCTAAATATTATTTGAAATCTTCCCGAGAAATTAGGCGGTTGGAAGCAGTGACGTGCAGTCCAGTATACTCGCTTATTGCTGATACTGTAGCAGGACTGGAAGTAATTCGTTCTTCAGAGATGGAAGACGATTTCTTACAAAAATTTTACAAGTTAGTAAACTACTGATTTATCTTTTAACATTCAAAAATGTTTTATCATATTGTTTAGATATATATATATAAAAAAATAATATTTATTGAGAGCTTGCTCGTTCTTCGTGTCACGGCAAAATATTTGGAGGGGCTTTTTGAAGTATAAGGCGAGGTGCATCTCCCTCTTTCTTCCCCGTTTACCTTCGCTATAGTTTCAAAATTTACAATTTACTCTTTAAGAGATGGTATAGCGGAAGAGAAAACTAAGGTGAAAAAAGGAAAAGAAGGAGTTGGAAGAGACCGAATGATACTATCCTAAAATAACACAGATCACAATACGATCTAATGTTTTGGTCGACACTTGACTTCACTTTCGGCCTTCAGCTAACCCTGAAAGACGAAACAATATCCATCCTGAGCACAGACGAATATTAAAGAGACTATGTCACCCCAGGCGCATGCGCGCGATGATGAGTAGCACTTTGAAATCGTTGGCCAATAATACCCCTTCGATTAGTCCCATTTGCAGTTGTTACTGGCGGTTAGTTCCGTCTACAGCGCAGACTATCAGTATCGTGTATTGTTTTGTTTAATTACGGCCAAAACGAAGTTGATCAGACTTCGGTGATTAAAAGGGAACAGGAGATGGCGACCATGACAGGAGAGGGAACATACCTTACATTATTAATGTTCATTGTAGGTATCAAGACACGAATACAGCAGCGATGATAATGCGGATCGTCTCAGGACACTGGCTTGCTATGCGAGGAGATGCGCTGAGTAATCTTCTTGTGACGTCTGTATCGACTGGGGCCTTATTTGCATTACAAAGCCCAGGTGTGTACACAATTCAGACTGATACCAGTACGGTAATCGTGACGCACTAGACAGTGTTCCTCTTGATGTCTGATGATCTATCAACAGATGCGCGATTTCTTTAGTTGCTTTTTTCACTACTGAAGAAGAGGCAGTAGCCTCCAAGATATCTGGTAAAAACAAATCTTTTAAGCGCAGGTAAATCATGAATCAAAACAATTTTAATATCTATCAGTGGCTGGAACGCTGGACTGCTAAAATTAATCGTGTTTGGACGTTTTCAAATAAAAGACCACCCCATACCGTAAGTTTCTTGAGTCTGGTATACCGACCAAGATTGAGACGATTCACGACAATGTTTTTTTTTTTTTCAAACCTGGCAATAAACGAGCCCCAGTCTTTATGTGAAAAAATCAGGCACTTTTATATTTTGTTTCAGCTTTGGCAGGCATGTCGCTGACATTCGCAGCCGAAACATTAGAAGCCTCGCAGTATGGCATTCGAGCTGCCTCGGAAACAGAGAATTACATGACTTCAGTAGAAAGAGTCTTCACTTACACCGAAATCGCTCCAGAGCCTGGTTACGACACGGAAACCATTCTACCTGAAGCGTGGCCAACAGAGGGCACCTTAAAATTGCAGGACTTGTCATTAAGTTATTTGAAAGGAGCGCCAGCCACTTTGAAAGGCATAAGCATCTCTATTGCTGCCAAGGAGAAAGTTGGTGTAGCAGGACGCACGGGAGCTGGGAAATCATCTTTAGTGGCTGCTTTGTTCCGAATGCCAGAGCCTGATGGCAAAGTAAGAAGAATTGTCGCTTGTTCAGTTTTCTTTACCAAGTCCTGGTCATACGATGCATGCATGATAGTCGATGGTCAAACCGTTTGACCACCAACTATCATGCACTCTCATCGATGATGGCAAAGTAAGAACAATTGTCGCTTGTTAAGTTTTCTTTACCAAGTCCTGGTCACACGATGCATGCATGATAGTCGATGGTCAAACCGTTTGACCACCAACTATCATGCACTCTCATCGACTATCGTCAACTATCATGTTCACTTTCAACGTGTTCAAATTGTACATGATAGTTGATGATAGTTTTTCTCATTTAACGACGCGCATGATAGTCGACTATAGATTACACTCGGCAGATGCATAACACTAGAGGCTCAATAAACTATCGTCGGCTATCACGAGTTTCTTAGAGACGCTTGACCACCCGCTTGATAGTTAATAATAGTGGATGAAAGACTATCATCAACTATTATTGACTATCATACGCCGTTCGACCAGGGCTTTTGCTTTGTTACGGGTGTCATTGGGCAGATAAGAAGAAATGGCTATTACCTAACCCTATAATGGTTATGGTGAACTAAGATCGAGACGGCCTGGTTGTTGTATGAGTATTTTCCACTGTCAATCCTTTTAGCCTATGTACAGGCCTAACTTTACTTTCTCAGTAGTTCTTTCTGGAATGGATAATTTCCTAAGGAAAAAAAATAAGTGTCTTTGATTTACAGCGTTCAAATAAAATCAGCGAAATGGTTTTCATAATAAGTTGTTACAAATTCGGCAAATGGCAGAAGACAGGCCAGTTGGTTAATAACACTAATGTGCCGCGTGGCCGAGGAGTTGAATTTCGGTCTACTGTGAAATAACAGTTAGCGGTGATAACGGGTCTTGATAACCGGTTTCTCCAGCTCTACCCTCAAGAAATCGGCCGTACGAACTACGGTGATTACATAAAATTCAGTTGTTCCCCTTCTTAAGACTGTCGTTTTGCAAGGCCCTGAAGTGTTGGAGACCGTGCTTGCTTGTATAATCATACACAAGATTTTCTATCTTGTTTCCAGGACCTCCCTGAAAACCACTTCGGTGAGAGGAGTTTCCTGTGTTGATATTGTTGTTATTGTTGATCATCATCAGACTTTGTTGACGCTAATCAATGCTTAATTCCAGGCATCACAGATGCCTTCAATTTCTTGTTACGGTGAGTCAAATTAGCAGTAAAACAGGCTCAGATTCAGAAGACAATTTCTTACGATTGTATCTTCTTATTCAAAAAGGTGATCATAGATGGTGTGAATATCATGGATCTCAATCTACAAGCATCTCGCAGGTCCATGGCCGTCATAACTCAAGATCCTGTCCTGTTTGGTGGTAGCCTCAGGAGGAACCTAGATCCGTTTTCGTTGTATGAAGATCATGATCTGTGGAGTGCTTTGGAAGAGGTACAGTTGAAGACCTTGGTACAACAATTACCAGACCAGCTGGAGTACAAGTTGAGAGAGTCTGGGAGCAACTTCAGTGTTGGTGAGCGCCAGCTGGTCTGTTTAGCGCGGGCGCTGTTACAGAAGAGTAAGATCATAATACTGGATGAAGCCACTGCTAATGTGGACTACAAGACTGACCGTTTGATTCAAGAAGTTATACGTAACAGATTTAAAGATTCCACAGTGTTAACCATCGCACATCGCTTGAACACTATCATGGATTATGACAAAGTCTTGGTTATGGATCAAGGACGAGTAGTGGAGTTTGATAAACCTGAAATCCTTCTTCAGAATAACAATGGATATTTTTGTCGCCTTGTTCAGACCCAAAACATGACGACAAGTCATGTTTAAAATAGAATAATTTCTGGTATATTGAATTCCCTGGTCGTGCCCCATGGATGATGCTAGTCCAATTGCAGGACTACCTTCCAGCACTTTTTTGTTGTATTTATCTTTGTCGTCGTAAAACCTCGCGTCATTCATTTGTTAGCCACTTATGCACCTATCATCGGTTATCGCCTGAGGGGAGACCTCGGAAATCATGAGGGAACTGGTGAAAACAAGTTTGTTCAAAGAGGACCCACCCTGTCTAGGGTAGGGGGGTTATCCAAGACACCACCTATCTCATGATCATTATGGACAAAACCGTGAAATTATTGGCTTTAAAATTTGAGTTGACACAGAAATATTCATCTAGCAAGTGTCAGTATTGATACATAAACAAAAAAAGTGAGGTTTGAATCTCATTGTTATTTTTTACTGCTGGATAGAGGGGTGGCTACGCAATAAAGACGCCATCTTTTGAGGATGAGGAAGGTGGTGCAGGCAGAGGCCACTGTCTATGTTGGCACTTAGTGGGTCCTGTTCGAGTGTAATAGTTTTGACCACTTCCCTTAGACCTTTTTATAGAGACCGAGGGAGATGTGATTGATAATTTGCCCAAAAATGAAGAGGAAATGAGGGAGGTTTGTTTTGTTTTTGTGCCTTTACCTGGCCTTACCCAGCAAGGAAAACAGGAGCCTTTATAAAACAGGAAGCCATGTCGTAGCTCCTTGTAAATGAAGGACAAACTAGCCACTGTACATGATCGAAGTTACCTAGTCTCATGATGTGCCACGTGCGCTGAGCAGCGCGACGACGGCGGATTCTGCTAAATATTGTTATGCGTGAAGTTAATTTTCTGGTCTTGGCCAGAACAGATAATTTGGTTGGCTTTAGGAGTTACAGCTCATTTAATGCCCCTGTATTAGATTTCAAAAAGGGGATTGAGTTTTCTAGAAAAGGTAAAATTTATGACGAAGAAACTAAATTAAATATCCAAGCGAGAAGACAGAAAAGCTTACACTTCACTTTTTAATTCAACGTCATGGTTTCACATTGCACTCAAAACATGGAATCCGGAAGAACATTATGACGGATCTTGCCCCAATCGCGTTTTTGGTAACTGGGTCTTGCTTTGTTTGAAAACTTTTAAAATTAAGAAGCTCGGTAGAAGCAAGCGGATAAAGAGAAGAAACTACTTCGAAAACTGAAAACAGCGAGCGACAAATATGGTAAACATGGTCACGTGGTCATTTCTGCCGTTTTCCGTTTGTCGTAAAAGACATAAGTGCACGGTCTCAGTTAACATCTTGTGCTATAAAATACTACTGACCAATGACAAAAAAGGTTATTATTATTATTATTATTATTATTATTATTATTAGTATGTTGCTCAGTCACTGCCTAGGCAGAAGTATTGCAGAACATGTGCCTTAAGATGCCCTGCACCTTCCTTCTGTCTTTTCCTTAGCTATCTTTAATAAAAAGCACCCCAGGAAAGTACTATGCAGTATCTCACTTCATTTGAATGGTCACACATTAAGATTTCATACATAGAATCAACACAATGGTAACCTCTTTTTCTTAACCAGATGCAATTACCATCCTAAGATGCTCTCGTTGGAAAACCTTTTCCCTTTCTACCGTTCAATTCTTTTGTATTGGCATGACTTCAAAAAGTCGACGAAAAATGAAGCAGACTTTAAAAATGAAATTCTTTGGAACAATCGCAATATTTTAATTGATAAGAAACCGGTTTTCTACAAAAGATGGTTTTCCCACAACATCGTCTACGTATGTGATTTAACACACGGAAATCTCTGCAGCTACTCTGAGTTTAAGACTTTGTATAACCTACAAGTGCCCTTTACAACATTTTATGGTTTGTTAGATGCCACTCCATCTTTGTGGAAAAAAAAAAAACAATAACTCCGCAGAATCATACCAACGCTGAAGAAAACTCCGTGACAAACTTGTCCACTGGCTCTATCTACTCGTCAATCTTAACAGATACATTTGAACCACTAACATCCCAGAATAAAATTTTGAGACATGGCTTTAGCCGCGAAAAAACACTTGACAAAGCATACCAGTTACCGTTTAAAATTACAAAAGAGGTCAAACTAGTGATGTTTCAGTATAAAATTATACACAACATACTACCCACCCAATTTAGCTTACACCGCGATGGAATAGCCGAAAGTGACATCTGTCCTCTGTGCAAAAATGAGAGACAAACCTTATACCACTTGTTCGTCCTCTGCACCGAAGTGTACTCCTTCTGGAATACATTTCAAGACTGGTGGCTACAAAAGAACCATGATAAGCTATCTTTAAATCAAAGTAATATACTTTACGGCTTTTTCGAAAAATCTTCATATTGGCAGGCTTAAAACTACTCAATATTCATAGCAAAATACCACATCTTCTGTACTTGCAAAGGCGGGGGTGTACTGAGCTTCCAGAGCTTCCTTTTACGACTTTCCGATAAAATTTAGACTCGACAACAGATTGCTGTCGCTAATAATTTTTTTGTCAGATTTTAGACTTAGATGGGCAGTTCTTCTTCCTTAAAAATCGCTTTATATAAATATATTTTTTTCTTTTAATTTAGTAAGAATCTTTAGCAGTTGCTTTCTAGCTTGATCATTTTGTACGGACTCAGTGTAAAATTGGTAAAAATTGTATTTGATGTAAAGTAATGTTTTGTTAGTAAAAATAAGAAAAAGTGTTCACTAAAAGACATAGCGTTATTTCTGTAAGTAGTGTGGACATTGTAAGCACTTTTAGTTTTGTAAGTATAACCATCAAATCATTGCCCCTTTTTAGCTATTTTTAAATTCGTTTGATCTTGTGAAATAATTTTTAGGTAATTTTATTTTTTATTTCATTTTTAATTTGCAGGGCCCCACTGAAAACCGCCAAGGCGAGTGGGCTCCCTGGATAAATATTATTATTATTATTATTATTATTATTATTATTATTATTATTATTATTATTATTATTATTATTATTATTATTATAAGTATTGTTAACAATGTAGATATAGTTATTGTGGTTAGTACTCTGTCTATTGTAAGTAATGTTAAGAGTGCTCAGTATTGTAAATCTCATGTCATGTATGCAAATAAAAATTGTTAAAAAAAAAGAATCAAAAGTTAGAACCACCTTGTACAGCATAACAAACAACAGTACCACGGGAAAGTACTGCTCAGTAGCTTTCATTTGAACGGTCACACTTTTGGATTTTATCCACAGACTCAAAAGTTAGAACCACCTTGTACAGCATAATGAATAGCACCACAGGAAAGCACTGCTCAGTAGCTTTCATTTGAATGGTCACACTTTAGGATTTCATCCACAGACTCAAAAGTTAGAACCACCTTGTACAGCATAACAACAGTACCACAGGAAAGTACTGCTCAGTAGCACCGAACCATTACAACCACCTCGTCTTGTGCTAGTACTCCTCATATGTTGAAATCTGATAGTGAAGGCGTCAAACTTGCCAAGAACATTACATGATTTCCACGGTATTGTTTTCCATACGTTCCTGGTGACAGTTGTTCCTATTACTTTTGCGGATCCCGATGAGCCTGGCAAAACTTCTTCTCATTTCTTCATCTCTAAACGCGTAAACCAATGGATTTACTGCACTGTTTGTATAGTGCAGCCATTTAACGAACATCACTAGTTTATCAGTTTGACCTTCTCCTTTAGGAAGGCAACTAACACAGAACTGACCCAGCATGGAAAGCACAAAGAAAGGCAACCAGGCGATTAAAAACAGTATCGTTACAACACTGACCGTGAGGGCGACTTTACGCTCTTCGCGTACTTTATGTCGGAGGCATTCGGCTGTTCGGGTACCCGGCGTTCTGTCGATAAGCGCTCGGGCTGTTCGGAAGATTCCCACGTACACTGTTAGCATTAATACTGAGGGTAGAATGAAGCCGATAGTAATCACAATGACTGTGGATACAGCTTTGAATGCGAGAAAACCGCTTAGCACGGAAAACACGGCCATTAAACCCGCTGTAAGCCATGCTGCTATTATCATACATTTGTACACGCGGAATGATAGGTTCCCGTGGTCAAATGGCCTCAAGATTGCAAGGTACCTCTCCACTGAGATTGCAGTGAGATGAAATATAGACGCCAACGCGCTGAATCGGTCAAAACTTATGTAAAACTCGAACAAACCATGCAGGACTCCTTGGTAGTTCACAAACGTGAGATAAATCCATATCGGCACGGAAACACCTCCAACAAGAAAATCCGATATAGCCAGACCTACGATAAAAACATTCGTTCGAGTTTGAAGGCGAGTGTTTTTGCGATATGCTGCGATCACAAGAAAGTTTCCCACTAATATTAGAACGGCTAACGCCGATGAAAATACCACGAAAACGTAAGGTTGTTGCCTTGATGCGTAAGGCGTTGATGTTGTGTTCATCTCGAGAAAGTGTTATTAATTTCCGTTGCTGGGATGGAGATCTAAGTGTTAAAGGTATTCTGCGTGAATAAATTTCTCTTTCGCGAACTGGTTCAGTCCTTTTTCAGACGGCGGCAGCCTTTCTTGTTGTATCTGTTTTTATACCAAATCTCTTTCCACTGAATACAAGGAAATTACGAGTAATTTTCGGCAGAAAATTAATCCAGCTTTTCTTGGCGCTATATTAAGTGTTCTGATGACGCCACAACAGCAGTTGATTGGCGTCCTTCTTGGCTTGATCATTCTAATGTTTCAATTGTTTAACAGAAACTCATGTCAAATAAAAAGATACTGATGCCCACTTTCGTGCTTTTCCATCGACAGAAAGTGAATTCGTCTTTGTCATCAGCGCTATTATCAGTTACTGACGTCCGCTATTTGTAATTCTTGTTCACCTTCTGTTATCACCAAGTTTCACTACAATATATGCGGATTGCGCGAAATGTGAAATCCCAAGTGCTTTGAAAAGTTCTTGAACAAAAGACAGGAAATTAAACTTTGATAAATTTGCCAGTTACTTATCAGTCACTTTTGTTATAATCGCGTTCAAAACTAGTCATGGAAAAGTAAATTATCGACTGAAATATATTTGTACGTGCCCTTTATCAATTCTCGTATCAATTTTGTCATCTTCATATTCATGCAAATTTGCTTTAGTGGTTTTTCCTCCACCTGAATAAACTCAGAAAACGCAACTGATAAAACTGGTTATTTTTCGTGATCAGTTCGTCAATTCGGTTTATAAAGGTACATGGCGATTTTCGACAGATTATTTCTAATATTTATATTCCGATAAGAGTGGTTATTACCCGAAGTCAGTTGTCTTCTTCATTATTTGACGGCCGCAAAAGACATCAGATTGTTATTACCTTTGCGTGGAGTTTATTGTCAATCAGATACTGGCTGGGTTTAATTGTTTTCTGTATAGTCCGGTTGGTATGTAAATAAGTCAAGGGTACTCAACATTACAAGTTGGTAAAGTATGTTCGAATTAGCCAAAATCACCTCAGAAATTCTCTGAGCTTGAATTGTGAAGAAGAACAAGTTATTTTTCGCCTTTTGTCACCAGGAACTTCAATTACATTGGAAAAGTAATTCCTTTGGTTTCCGAAGGAGGCATTGAAGGGAGGAAAGCGAAATAAAACCAGCTTGGATCTTTAGAAAAACAATACGGCAACTCGAAAAGTCAGGGCAGAGGAACTTGTTTTAAGATAAAATCTTTCCGCCGTGACTTGAAAAATGGCAAAAAAAATCCGAACAGAGGCAAACTGTGTCAGATTATCGACCTTGGAAAACAGTAAACAAATTTGAAGTTCTTCTTTTTTTCTCGAATATGCTTGTTGGGTACTGCCAAAAAAATGTTTCTTTAAGGTTTTCAGCGTTCTTTGGAAAAAAAAAAAAAAAAACGAAAAATGGTGGAAGACATACTGAAGAAATTCTTCTTGGAAAATCAAATGGCACGTGAAGTTTCACTTTTTAATGTGTCAGAAATTATGGGTTTGGGATCTAAGAATTTACACAAATGGTGCATTGTTGCGCAGTATTGCGCAGAAAAGTGCAAAGCTTTCAATTCAAAACGTTAAAGTTTTGTTGTTCTTAAACAGGAGCATCAGACTCGACCAAAAGAAATGTAGGTGTGGTCATTAGCATGGTGTTATGAAAAGAAAATGTGCGATACGTTTAATCTAGCTTTCCTGTCAAAAGATTGATTTGTGGCCTTAATTTTCGTGAGACTTACAAGATGATGTATGAGAAATAAAAAAGTCGTTAAACAACTGTAATTCTAATGCCCGTCAGAATACGACAGGTGTGCATGATTGCCACCTCGAAGACCTCATTTTGTACAGATCTTAGACATAATCTCAATAGACAAAGAACGACGGGTGGAAAAATCATTGTCTTTTATCTAAACTTGAAATGCGCATCTTGTAAAAAATATTTATGTATATACTATAAAAAAGGACAAAGAAAGGTATATTCTGTTGTCAGTAAATCCGGTTTTTTTACTTAGTAAAAAAACGCTCACTGCTCAGTCCACGGTACAGTGAAATTGAAATGAAGTAGCAAAATGAAAACCAGGAAACTTAATTACTTTTCAAGAATTACCTTTCTAATGCCCGTCAGAATACGACAGGTGACCCCTTTACTGAAGAACTCACTGTGTGCAGATCTTAGACATAATTTCAATAAACAAAGAACTGGTGGAAAAAAATCATTGTCTTTTATCTAAACTTAAAATGCACATCTTGTTCCTCGTGAAGCAAGGTTAATGGATTTATCGGCCCGAAGGTCCGAGCGGAGCTAAGCCACGCGAATTCGAGCGAAAATTTTTTATATATATTTATTAAATTCTCAGCCTCGGATATTGCATTTCTAGCGTTCTGA
The DNA here is from genome assembly GCF_977016875.1 of Pavona decussata. Classification (NCBI taxonomy): domain Eukaryota; kingdom Metazoa; phylum Cnidaria; class Anthozoa; order Scleractinia; family Agariciidae; genus Pavona; species Pavona decussata. The sequence goes on along the minus strand of NW_028145484.1, from coordinate 4,702,445 downwards.
TTGGTTCACTAAATCTCGGTTATCAGCTCATATACCGTAGTTTGACCTTATATGGAAAACGAAAGCCCCAGGTCTTGCTAAGCTAAATTTTGGCGGGAAGCAAAAGTTTCTTCGGAAAAATGTAGGAAAAAAAAAGGAAAAGAAAGAAATACCAAACAATGCCATCTCAATATAACAACAATAAAGGCCACAAAGTTCGGTATGACACTATTTAATGGTACGTATCTCTGAAGTTTCCTTTAAAATCTTCAAAATTGCAAGATTTTACGATTTTTTAGATCACATAACAACAACAATAACAACCGGTTACCTTCAAAAATTTCAGGATGGCTTGCAAATCCTGGCGGTAAGAGGTTAAAGCCAATCGAAGAAATTTCTCAGGAAGAGCTTCATGCCTGCCTTCATGTTTTTACGAATTTACGAGGACTTCAGATGGTTCATCTACGAAATCCGTACGAGCGGCGGCCATAATGTTCGTTTCCGTCGCTCGGCACCACTCAGCAAAACATTTGCACTAATGTGCGCAGCTCTTACGCTTCTCAAGTAAGCTTGAAGTTTAAAAACTTGCACTGAATGCTTGTCTCAGTGAAGTTGTACCTCTTACACTTAGACTTGCCTGAAGTGTTTTAAATCGTCCGCGAGGAATTCAGTTCAGCATGAAAAAAGCTGTCCTTGCCCTGATCTCTTCCTTCGCTCGGCACCACACAGCAGAACATTTGCTCAAATGTGCACAACTATTACGCTTTTCGATGAGCTGGAACTTCAAAAGCACTTGAATGCTAGTCTCAGAAAGGTTATAATTCGTACATTTAAACGTTTCTTGAATTTTAGATGTCCGACTGGGTCTGATTTTCTTCGCTTTCGATTTTTCATTCAACTCCGTTTGCAAAGCGCTGCGCGTGTCATGTGATCGTTAGGTTTCGCGCGCTTTGGTCGGAGGCTGCCTCAACATCCGGTCGTTAAATTTTTAAAATATAAAAATTCAATAAACTTCAACAGCAATGTCCAAACGCGGAGAATTTAATAAAACAATTATTCCATTCGCGCTTGTTGGATATGAGATTAGTTATAGCCAACTCGGCGCTTCGCGCCTCGTTGGCTATTTACCATCTCATATCCAACGCGCGCTCATGGAATAATTGTTAAATAATCGTTGAAGGCGTCCGCGCTGTCGAATGACAACAGTGCAAACGAAGTTTGAATGACGTCAGACAAAGGGAAGGTTGCTAGGCAGAAACAGGTTGGAAGACAGGCTGGCGTCAGGTGCAACTCATGTTTATTCACTGAGGGCTAAACGTGAGCCCAAAGGAGGAGCAGCAAAATAACTCTATTCACATCAAATCTCCAAAAACCTCTCGAAAGTTCGTTGTTTTTAGAAAAACGTTGCTCAGGGAACATCAGTTCGGGTTATATTACAGGGAACGAAATCGGGCACGAGCGAACGGTTTAGCATTGCTGAACGAAGTAATGTTCACCATTTATCAAGATAAAAATACTGTTCTACGTTGATTAACAACAGCACTTATAACAAAACACTTGGTTGCTCAGTTTTTATTAAACTTTATTGCCCTACAGATTTAATTTTGAGCTTGTAAACACTTCCATAAATTGCCGTTCGGATAATTGGCTTGGTTAAATTCGCAGCCGATTGAAAATTGGCCCAATTTCTGTCAATAACGATCGAAAGTCAGTTTAAAATCTTGTGATTATCGACTTTTATTGACAAATTAAACTTGTCGATTGACAATTATCGACAAGTATCGAGTACTATCGACTTATCGACTACGTTTTCGATTATCAATTTCGATTGACATGTTACGCTCTGACAAAAGACAACATCACTTCGAATCAACTGTCCACCCAGCCCTAGCTTCGCGAGGTTTTGCGAGTCACGTATTACTAGTTAAAAAATATTTATGTCTATACTATAAAAAAGGACAAAGAGAGCTATATTCTATTGCCAGTAAATCCGGTTTTTTACTAAGTAAAAAAACGAAGTGATCACTGCTCAGTCCAAGGTACAATGAGATTGAAATGAGGTAGCAAAATGAAAGCCAGGAAACTGAATTACTTTTATTTTTAATTACAAACTTCGAATCACGTGCATACGCGAGAACTCTTTGTCTCTCGGTCTTATGCTACGGTTTCAATTTGAGACAAGCTCACGAACGAACATTCAACTCAGCTACTATTAGAGTTATCTTCATAGAGTTATAGGGTGGAGTAAGAGCTGCAAAATCTTGAATTCAGGATTTTGGCCTTCCCTTCCAAAATCTTGAATTCAGGATTTTGGACTACCAAAATCTTGAATTCAGAATGTTGGCCTTCCAAAATCTTGAATTCAGGTTTTTGGCAGTACACTGAAAATCTTGAATTGAGGATTTTGGACTGCTAAAATCTTGAATTCAGGATTTTGGCTTTCCCTTCCAAAATCTTGAATTCATGATTTTGGCAGTACAAAATCTTGAATTCAGGATTTTGGTAGTCGTTAACTCTAACTCTAAGTCATAACTCTACTGAGATAACTCTATTGCTAGTCAACCTCTTCAAATGCAAATTACAAATTCATTGTTTATCATTTTATTTGCACAAGCTGGGGCGCCTAAAATCAGTCCACTATGAAAATAACTAGTTTTATAAGAGTATCATTTTTAATATCTGGAAGATATCAAGTAACTAGCTGCAAGGTCTGTGTCATTGGAGGAATTTACAATTGGACAGTTCATAAACAAAATCAGACGATCATGAAAGACAAAAACTAATTTGCGGTGACAGTGTGACACAATAGCATTCTTTGTAACTGTGTAGAGTTACCATGGTGCCAGTCCTTTTTTTTATTTTCATTATCTGTTCATTACTTAATGAGTAATAAATGTACCAAATGATACAAATCCTGATTCAGAAGTGGAAAACATTTCTGAAATTATGGCTTTCAGCGGTGGCAGTTCTTTTGCTTTATTATCAGTTTGTCAGCAACGAAGTGAATTCGCGAAAACACGAGCACAAATTGAAAATATCTCAAAAAATCTACGAATTTCAAGAAAATTGGTGCCGCATACACCGTGCCCGAGTTGATATGGACTCGATATTAAAACCTTGTTTCTATAATATATCTTGGAACGGAGATTCACCGAATCGACAGCTACAAACTGATGTAGCAAAAAGTTTTATTTCGTTGTTTGAAATCAGACCTGCAGGACAATTCAGCCGTTTTAGTATTCAAACAAGGACAAGCAATGGAGAACTGAAACTCATTGGCGGTGACTCTTGGCGTGTTTTATTGCGCGGTTCCGCCACCGTGTCACCTACAGTATTTGATCATGGGAATGGTACATACGAGTTCTTAACTCTGGTTATGGACCCGGGGGTCTATAAGTTGGATATTACTCTGGATTATAGCCTATGTGATGGATACCGAGACCCGCCGGAAAACTGGTTCATTGTAGGTAGGTGTATTTTAAAGATTCTTTCAAGATGCACTCTATTTTTGTAGAAATTCTTTTTTTCGAAGACATTGAAGCTGAGATTAACCAAACTTTAACGACCAAAGCCCAGGCTGAGAGGCAATTAAGACACTTTTATTTTGACAATTATTGTTATTTAAATAAGCAGTATACACCGTATTCACAAATGGCTGACACGCGCGGAAAAGACTGGCACTACGCATCAAAGCGAGGCGTTTTAGGATAAACCAAAAAAATTTCCAGCGAATGTAAGCTTCTAGAGGGTCGATAAGTGCTGAGTTTTTAAAAATTGAGTTTTTATGATCACTTAGTCCGAACGAGTTCAAGTTCTAGTGTTTATTATTTATTGGTTGGCTTCTTGTAGCAATCTCAAATGCAAACCAGACACAGGAAAAAACTGAGTTAGATTGTGTTTCAAACCTTCGAGTGTAATGTCTACAGAAAATATGAAAAGTTGTTAGAAAGATCTTCACTCTAGCAAGAGCCACACAGGTTTATTCAATGTATTTTTTGGAAAGGGAATTGAAACAGGTTTCGAAGGAAAGAAAATGAATCTACAAACGGACGCAGTTCCAAAAAAGGGTTGCGTGGTGATTACTACTCGGAAGTTCCGATCACAAAAGCTACAAAAACCGACTCCTACTATTGTGAACAGCTCTAATGCCTAAAAAACGAAAACAAAAGGAGGTGGAGGGAAGCTACTGAAAGAAAAGTTTAACTAAGGAAGCAATATGTGAGCTAAGACTTAAATATTTCGGTACATTTTAGGCGCTTTTTCCCCGAAATAAAAAAGATATCATGCATCGCAAAATTGGCCAAGATTCATGCAAGTCATTGAAAATGTGGCAGTTACCAAAGTGAAGAGGAACTACTGGAAGTAAGGTATCAATTTTAAGAAAACGATCCTGCAAGAAAATTCAAGAATGTCACTCTCAAATGTGTTATATTGTAACTGCATAATAAGGAATGGCAAGTTTAGGAACCCAGTGTAAAGCGAAATACGATAATCTAATTCTGACAAATTACCCAATTAAGTATGCGAATCTTTAATGATTTCAACCGAAATGTCGGTTAAAAAGCCACAATGCTGTGTTCTCTAGTCCCTGTTTCACGGAATACAATTTTCTCATTCAGGCAAGAAATGTTCCTTCTGAGCTTGTTCCATTGTTAAACAGTTGGATTTTGATGACTTGATTGATTTAACAAATTATGAATTTTGAGGGAACTGCATTCTCTGCTTGTTGTTTACAGTACGGCTACAATATAAATGAATCGAAGCAGACAAGTTTTGGTTCATCTGTTGCTTCTTTTTTAATTATTCGTCCAGCCGTTTCTCTCCACATCCTTCACGTCTTTTCGTTGTTGTCTTCGTCTTTTTTTTCTTGGTATTATAGCGGTTTAGACAAATGGTTGTAGTTTCTCTCGCGCTCGGAACGTCCGATACGAAGTTGATCACGCAACTCTCGTTAGAAATGCATCCTTTTATATGTTCATTTTGCTTCCTTCAAGACCTATCTCACCTTCGGATTCCGAAAGACATACCAAACAAACTTCTGTAGTATCTCTGTCCATCTGCGCTCGAAAGTTGAATCCTTCGGAAACAAAAACTCTAACCGATTTGTTTCCGTGATTGTCTATTTTGCATTTAGGATTGCTACAAGAAACGAACCAAGAAACACTAGACCTCTCTCGTTCGGAATGAAACCAGCGATCTGAAAAACTTGCTGTTTAAGAGCTTATCAGCTAAATAGTCTCTCTGTGAGCTTGTACTCGCAGGCAAATTATTTTTTGTTTATCCTAAAACGCCTCGTTTTGATACCTAGTGCCAGTTTTTTCCCGCGCATCCGCCATTTGTGAATACGGTGTATTAACACCGGTAAAATAAAAAAATAATAATATAAAAAAAACTGACTTAAGTCTATACAGTCCAATGAATCTACATGTCGAGAGTTGGCTGACGTGGGATCTTGTAGGCAGCTTTAAAGCCGTAAGCCACGCAAGCATGTCACAAGTAACTTGTTACCATAGAGCGGCTCTTCAATTGAGTGTCGAAAGTAATTTCGCGTTTGCTTTGGTTTTGCATTACTGCGCTCTGTGATTGGTTAACAAACTTGGGCCACTTTCTCAACCAATGGGAATCCAAACCAAAACCAATCGTGTTTTGGCCGCACGCGTTTTCCCGCGCTTGGCGCCTGTTACATGTACTTGCTTCGAATTCTAATTGGCTCGTTATGTTGTTACAGCTGTTGTGATTGGCCAGAGTAATTACTTTGGTTTTTGTTTTACGACACTCAATTGGAAACCGCTGTAATGCTAATCGATAAGTTCAACCTTGGGCCAGGTTCACAAAACTCTCCTAAATAAAAGTAGAAGCCTGAAATAGAAATAGTTAACTGCGCCCGCTGTTTAAGATTAATCTGTTATAAAACACTCACCTGCGAACTGATGCGAGAAGAATTGTTTTTGGAAAATGAATTTGGAAAAAGATCTCAAGTTTTCATTGTCTGCTACCGGTAATGTTACAGTGTATTTGGCCCTGTTGCCATGCAATCCTGTAGGAGTTTGAAAAAATTTCGACGGCTTTTACCCGAGTGACATGTATCTATACTGTCGTAAATTATCAATAATGGCGTGAATTGTAATAACTGTTGTAAACTGTAACAACAGTTGTTATACATTGTAATAACGCTAGTCGTATTTTATAATAATGTACCTATCGCTATTATCAGAGAAGAACAGTTTTTAAATGAGTGTCGTAAAAACACAGCTTAAGTAATTACTCAGGGAACTCGAAGCAAATGCGTAGCCTCCCACGCAATAAATATCGTATAATGGTATTGCAATGTCAAAAACTAATGTTATCGAAGTAATATTTATTACATTATTATCTGGTGCATCAGAAATTGACTGAGTACTGTTAATACTAGTGAAAGCTGCACATAAAACTTACTTTAGATCTAGAGTGTCTTTTTTGGAATCCAACATGATTTGCTTATGTTGCGGTTTGACCAGTTAAGTACTGTGTTTATAGATCTGACTATTCGTTACCAAAAGTCATTCTATATTCATGTTTATTACGCTGACAGGGAATTCTCATGGTAAATTACAAAGAAACGGGTTTCTTGGTAAAAATCGCGCCAAAGATGATTATCTTCTTCAACCTTTCCAGAAAGGAAAACTTATTATGATCAACATACCAATGCCTACAGATGGGGGTAGGTGGAATATTTTACTCCTTTGTTAGTAGTTTCCTCGTACTTCTCTTGTACCTCACTCGTTCTGCACTTGTATCTCATTCGTAACTCACTCCTACTTTACTCATGCCTCAATGGTCCCTCACTCGTACCTCGTATACGACCGGTACCGAACTCGTATTTCACTCGTACTTGAGGCCCGATTCAGACGTCATGCTATGGCCGCGTCGAACCTCAAATGAATTAAGCTTGACTGTAGTTAATCCGACAGCTCGATTTTAAATCAGTCGCGCTAGACCAAAATTACTGCCTTACAACTATGCATACTTTGTGATCATGAATACATTAACCCAACCTATGCATTGAGTTTTGCACGGGCTAAGCACGACGTTAGACGTCGTGCTTTAGGATGGATTGAGTTCCACAAGAAGATAACGCCGCGACGTTTTAACCGGGGCTCACTTGTATTTCACTAGTGTTTCACTTGTACATCACTCTACTTCATTATTAGTTCACTCATACCTCACTCCTATCTCATTCGTACATGTACTTCACTCTTACTTCATTCGTATCTCATTCGTATTCACTCGCTGTCATTCGCGCACACCTCACTCGTATCATAGTATCTCGCTCGTAATTCATTCCTTCTTCATTCACAACTGCCTTTCTTATTTCTCATTCATACCACATTCTTATTTTTGTCTTCTTAATGTCTCGCCTCGTTGTTTTCCTCAGGAACGTATCTGATAGACAGATTATCTGAAAGTTTAAGCATTTTCTCCAGTTTTGACTTGTCTTGTGGTATCAAATGCAAATTCATGTGGGATGGCTTTGGACGTTGGCTTGGGAAAAATTGGAAACCTTATCTCAGACGTAAGTAAAATTACTAAATTAATGAACGTTTATGTGAAGATGTTTACAGCCTGAGTAAAGCCAAATTTTTAAAACTGCGGTTCTTAAGGGTGTAACCGACGTTTAAATTTACATAAGAATTTTGATTTTTTTTTTCATTTGCTTTCAAAAATGAGAAGTATGTGTACAGCATTGAACCTATTAGCTTACACGTGAAAAAACTCGATAAAAGCAAATTCTGTAAATTACCACTTACAAACTGTGCAGGGCTGACACTATGGCAAAGGGCAATTTCTTTGGGCCAATATTTCAACTCTTCTTCAGGGTTAGAGTTACAATGAGAAAATTGGTGGTACTAGTTGCAATATTGGCCCGAATAAAATGCCCTTTGCCGTAGTGTCAGCCCTTCAATCGGTTTGGTTTATTTACACTTAAGGTGACGCCTAGCACGTGCATTTCAACTACAAACGTATTCAGGACTGTCTATTTGTGAATTTTAAATAATTCTCAATTTACATTTTGAGTTATGTTCTTCCTTCTCTTGACAGGGATATCAAGTTTTTCCAGTCGCGCAAACACCACTACTCCCAATCCAGAAACCTTGTGGATCTTCGGTGACTCTCAGGCTGAAAGACTGTACGTATCACTAAAGGATGGACCGCTGTGTACGAAGGTCTTCATATCTTGTAACCTGAGCAAGTTCTGGGTATACCCGTGGCCGAGCGTACAGCCAGTGGCCTGGGACGACAAAGATTTCGACTATCATCAAATCTTAGATTATTTACGAGGGATCCTGGGACGGCCTGAGATGAATAATGAAAACAGTGTGATGATCTTAAACCTGGGACTTCATTACATGGAGAGCACAAGCTTCACCAATTATCAGCTCCTAATGAATGGTGTTTTGGATCTCCTAAATGAGAAGAATACAGAGACAGGTGAACTGAAATACAAGACTCGAGTGATTTGGAAGACTACCACATCCATGAGTAAGGAGAAAGACGTCGGAAGTCGGCTGAAGGCTGATTGGCAACGATTTCTTAACTTACCGGTAGGTCGGTATAACATCCCTAGGATTCTCCGTTCCAATGCTTTAGACGATCTCCTAGGGGGCAAGGAGGACTGGGTGGGGGTGTTTGCTGAAGCCTGGGTAATAGCCCATTTTACAGTTGTGTGCTTAGTGACGTGGCCTTGAATTGGAAGCGAGGCTGGTGAGGTTTGTATCAAAACAAGGTCACCCCAGTCTCGATTCCAATCCAAGACCAGGTAACTAAACACACAACTGTAAAATTGCCTATTGACAACAAGTTTTCACATTACCGGTATGTAGATAATGAAGTCCCTGTAACAGTCTACTGTTGGAAATGGTCCCACTCTCTTAAGTAGATACGCAGGGGATTGGTTGAATTGGCAACGATTTCTAGACTTACCGGTGAGTTTCAGAGTGCGGAGGAGGTTTCTGTTTGCTCAGAAATTATTCACCTATTTCTTTGAAATACCCGCACACTCGCAAGGTTTGGCGGCTTGTATTGCTTTGTTTCCAATGAATAACGTGTTTCGACAGCTTTCCTAATCAATGAATCGAATCTGATTAACTTGCATTTTCTTCCTTTCCAGCGTGTGAGGCTGTACAATTCCTTTGCTACGTCCCTTATGTGCAGGGCTGGCTTAGAGGTCCTTGATGTTTATCCATTCACGAGATCCTATCCAGGAGGTACCGGGGGCCCTGAGGTGGCGTATTATAAGGAACATGACACTGTGCATTTCAAATACCACGTTATGAAGCCACTCGATCTATTTTTGGAGGATTATTTTCTTGGCAAGGTGCCATTTCCTATAAATCTTAAAGATTACCATTTTTCTTAATTTCGTTCTCTTATTTCTCCATGGAAAAAATTTTTATTTTTGATGTCGTTCTGAGTTATCAACGTCGTATGAACCGCTGAAATTGATATCAAGCTGTATCACAACTATTTTTACTGATTTCATAAAAAACAGGATCGCGATAGACAGTTCTATACGTTACATTGTAGTTTTTAGGGCTTACCTCGTTGCAAAAACCTCACAAGTTCTTCTTCACTTGCAAGCGTTCCATTGTAAAGATCTAAATTTCCTGTTTTCATTCTTTTACGTCACTCTTGAGCTATACAGCCGGGTCATAATTGATTTTCACCGCTTGAAGCCAATTTTCCATGTCACAACTTGAAAGCATTTTTATCATGATACATATCTGTATGTTAGATATGTTACGCACTTTCCATGTGACAACTTGTCTAGTCCAATTGATAAAATTAGACAATAAAATTATATTTCAAAAAAGGTATTGTCAGGTTAATTTTTACTTCATACTTTTTCAGGCCAAAACGTTCAATAGTTGACGTCGTTAAGTAATGGCCAGGATAGAACAAACAAAAATTAATTCTCGTATTCGCATTTTAAAACAACAAGAGTTATGACTACTATGATAAGGACAGCATTTTGATCGGCTAAACGCATCAGAGTTATCAGCTCATAACTCTTTCTTGATCAAATGTGGTCAAACGAACGCGCCATTTAAGAAGTGAGCCTTCGATGAGCCTAGAATTCAGATCAGAATGATGACTGATTGCTAGCATAAGTTGTTGAATTATTTTGCAATCTCGTACCCAGAGTATTCAGGCTCTTTGGCTAGCGATTGGTCGCAAGGAGAGACTCTGGGAAACTGGAATTTTATAACCGCAGGATTTCTGCGGTAAAACAATGCAAGCTGTTACGGGGCAGCCAATAAAAAAATGTAAATTTTTCGAATTCTTCAGTCTCTCCTGTCGACTAACCGCTGGCTAAAGAGCCTGAGGACTCTGGGTACGAGATTGGATTATTTGATGATGAAACCAAAGGAAGCATTATTTTTGAAATGCGACTTATGAAACTATGGCTATCTTTACCGGTGTCACATTTGCGAATAGAAACGGCGACTAGCAATGACTTTTGGATCCACTTTCGTTACACTAGAATGACTTGCGAAGTTTCAATCAGGCGTACCTACCCTACATTTGGGGTAAGAGTCTCGAAACTAGACTCTCCCCAAAGGCAGTCTATTCCCGCATCATTCCATGCGGGATATTAAACGCATTTCAAGCCCACAGAAACCTTTCAATACACACATTTTTACTCTAGTCACCCACTGGGAGTCAAAAGAGGATTCGTAAAGGGTAAAGCCCTAAGACTCCTCCCCCAAAAGACAGACTCAAAAAACAAACAAACAAACAAACAAACTCTTGAGGATATTAAGAGATTAAGATATAAAAAGATTAAATCACGACTATTTGCTAGAGGCTACCCAAAGAATCTCATTGAAGAAAAATTATCAGATGTCAAATTTACAGAAAGGTCATCGGCATTGAAGCAAAAAACAACACCCCCAAACAAATATTGCCTCTCGTGATACAGTATCAACCATCAATTCCCAACCTCAAACATGTATTTGATGGGGAAATGGCACTTAATTACATAACCAGCCGTTTTCCTACGAGAAATCTTCAAAGAGCCACTACTTATTTCCTTTAAAAAGGAAAATCTCGAAATGACATGCTTTTCCGGGCAAAAAATACAAAGAGGTTACTTTTAAAAAATGTTTCCATTGTTAGGAGTCGTGAAGGCCTGTCACGCCTTGCTTTTGCCTGCTGTAATGTTTTTCTGTGTCAAGGTGTCAAGCATATTTCTCAGAACTAAGAAAAGTGCAAATTTGAAAGTCATGACGCAAAGAAACGATTCCATCACAAGACAGCAAGTCAACAGAGGTCATTAACTGAAAATCATCATGTAAGTTGACTTTTGGAATTCAATTTGAGTGGTAACTATACACTTACATACGTTATTTTGAACGGCCTGAAAACGCGCCATATATCGGAAGCCTTTGTTGCGAGGGAACCAATCAGTGAAGAGAATTTTAATCACGTTGGCACGTTCGCGCCATGTTTAAAATTCATTTAGTCAGTTGACGAAGTAACACGAAGCAGCGACATGTTGCAACTGTTCTATGCAGAAAAGACGAAAAAGAAATGGCGAGTTGAATTTGCCTTCTTTATTAACTTATCTACAGGAAACAAACGTATTGATAGGAGCAGCTCAAGAAGACATTCAAACACAGGTAAAGGGTCGGTTAGCCAGTTTCACTATGCAATGCACATTTGCCCGCATGCAGTTAATGGAAGTAGTTCAGAAATCAGTTTCGCCTTTTCCTCGCTGAACGCTTTTAGCTTTGCAAATTATCAAGCAGATACTAACGTGTAGTTTCTGTTTAAAACAGAATAGACGCTGTGGAAGCCATTGAAGTCAAGTCGAACCGCAGTTCATTGAAACATGCATGTCCGGACGAATTAATTCGCGTGGTATTGAAACATCGAATCAGCCAAGCTTACAAGCGACAGTGTTTATTCACGCCAAGGAATTAAATCAAGGTAAGCTTTGAATCAGTTGACAACATTTTTTTTATTTAAAACAATTTAGCTTTATTATATTTCCAGTCCTGTGGCCTTGAAACAGCTCTGTGTAATATTTTGCCGTTGAAATGAAACCAGGAATATTGGTTGAACGAGCCGCGTGGGTTTAATTTCACCAACAATTAAACGCGCTTCAGATAAAATTTGGCTTTTGTAAACATTGTATGTACTTCGCAGTTTTTCTACGAAAGTTCCGTTGGATTGTGCAATTTCAGCTAACATTTTTCAAACAAGAAGGCATGTATACAATGGACCAAAGAATACCATAGAGTAAACGAAGACATGAATAATTGTATGAAGAACGTATTTCAGAATATTTCTTGATTTGGCCTGACAAACCGGCGAAAATTGTTTTATTTGAAAGGAGAGGGGGAAATGAGAGAAAATAGAATTAAGCTGTACAAAACTATAGACAAACCTATCACAACCGGTAGACGTTCTTTACATACTTCATACATCAATGCAGTGATTAAGCCTGCGATTATTGCCTATTTGTAGCGCTACTGGGTAAATGTACAGCCGGTACTTAAGATTTTTACACTGACAACTTTATAATTTCAGCTAGGGTTGTAATTAAATGTTATACTGAGAAATTTCCTAATTTGGCTAAGTTTAAGAGGTATGTAGCAGGAACATTTTCCTTTGGGGGATAAAATCCCATGCTTTCATGTTCAATTAAAGTTTATTCCTTACTATTTTGTGGCGAGCCTCTGTGTATTATAGTGTTCATTATGTAAATTACACCAAATTTTTGGGCGATTTTACTGAATAACATTTGCGTCAAATTCACGAAGTTGTCGAGTGAGACACAGCCACGAAATCACGTCTGAGCACCACTGTGGGGGAGTGTCTTTTGCTTGCGCGACCTGAGGGTTTATTGCGACTGGATTAGATCGAGCTCTCAGTGCAGGAAATACTTATAAAAACTATTATTTTTCTTAATTCTCAGGTCCTTCTGCTTAGCTTCAGCCATTTATAGAGTGTTTTTGCTTATGACTATTTGTCTTATAGTTGCAGTTTTCCTAGAATTCCTGAGCTCTCTATCGCGACTGTACAGCTCAATTGTGCAACGCCTCAGCCACAGGTCATGCACCCATGGTCCAGCCACTCGTCCACAGAACCCCCAATTTGTGTCCATATGTTATCAGACCACTGTCTTCAACGATGTAACCTACCAGCTCCGCCTTTCCCATCTTCGCATCTTTCTAAACAACGACTCAACGTTCCGGTCAGTAAATTACTTGTGGGCTGGGAATGGGGGTATATAGAGCCCTGGTTGAACCTTGCAAAGCATACCATCCACACACCTTCGGCTTGAAGTCCAACGACTTCTTGTTCGGTTTGAGTCGACAGACTTCTTGTTCGGCTTAACATGATTATAATTAGCTTACTAATGGGTCCCTGGGCTGGTCGGCGCCGCTAGGCCAAATTTGGGCAGGTACGGGTTTCTTTTCAGGTTATTCGGCTTTTTTCTTGATTTTAGTTCGACTTCATTTCGGCTTTTTCGACTTTTCTTCGGATACGCTTCGATTAGTCGTCTTGTCATCTTCGCCGTCATCGTCATCGAAGATAAAAAATATAGATTAGAATTTAGCAACAGATATTGGAAATTAATTAAGAGGCAAATCATTTCTCTATGTAAATCATCTGTTACGCGGATTAGGCAGAAGAGAACACAGAGAAGACGGTGGGAAGAATTAAAACTGTTTTAACTAACGTTTGCCTTTCAAGCTTTATGAAAAGCAACAGTAAGTGTGACATGTAGCCTGAAATTAGTATATAGACAATCTAAAATCGCAGAACTATAATGCGCCCGAATGAAAATGAAGTTTACTACTGAGGAAGAGGACTTAATTAGCTTTTCGGTCCTAATTTCACCTTTCTGTCTTTGTTCCGTCAATGAAGCTTGCATTTGTCAGTGTTGGTTAAAACAGTCCAATTCACCACCTGCTCAAAAAAGCCAACCACAGCCCGTTCAGCTGCGCCTGGGACACGTGACCCTTGGAAGAACCACTTCCCCTGAGCCCGCAATGGACATGATGAAAGAGGGCAGCAACACAGCAACCCATGTAAGGTGGGGTGGATTTACATAGTGCAAACTTTGCTTTTCACTCGAGCATAGGCCAATGAAGCTCCGCCTCGTAAAAATCGTTCGCAGCTGTAAGAAAAGTGTTAGGAAATTTGAAGTTAAATTTACATAGGACAACTCGTGATAGTTGTCTTCAACAATTGTAAGCAAAGGTTGCACTATGCCAATCAGCCCGAAGCTAAGACCTCTGGCCGCCAGGTATGTGGAGTACGCGCGCGAGAATGCATGTTGCGTGACACGGAAAGGTAACGCCAGTTTCGAGTCGTCGTTCAATCTGTTCTCATATCTTTGATTTCACTCGAGATACGCGTCGTGTATCATAAGAGGCAGGTATCGAAACTTGGAATAGGCGTTATTTTCAAGTGCAACGAAACATGTGGCCACTTCGGTTTTCGATTCCGGTTCAAATTCGGCTGTTTGTTCGGCCTTCAAATCGGCATTCGGTTCGAAATCGGTTTTCGTGGAGGCGCTTGGTATTGACAAGGTCTCGATATCAAGCAATTAACATCGCGGCGTCTTCTTCGGGAGTACCCTGGTGTGTTTCATTCGAAGCGTCAAGTTTTATAGACGCATGGACACCCCTTGGTTTCTCTGGAAGCAAAATTACTAAGGAGCGCATCCCACCCCCATACAATTAAGTAAATTGTGTAAGTGACAAACGAAATGAATAAAATTAATAACTATGTTGTCAGCGTCTTTATTCTAAGACATTAAACACACTATACTAACTGATGATAGTTTCTATTTCAGGGACAATAAACTTGTAATAAAGGTCTTTGTATAATTAAACGCGACTGAAAAACAAAACGCGCTCGTCTTTCGCAGAAATTTTGAGCGTGTGCTCTCAAGAAATGCGAGCGTTTCTCTTAATTTTTGGGCGCGTTCCTGAAGAAACGCGCAAGTGTCTCGCGGAGTTTTTGGGTGCGTTCCTGAAGAAACGCATGGATAGTTCGCCGAATTTTTAGGCGCGTTCCTGAAGAAACGCGGAAGTGTCTCGCGGAGGTTTAGGCGCGTTCCTGAAGAAACGCGCGAGTGTCTCGCAGATAATTTGGGCGCGTTCCTGACGAAACACGCGAGTGGTTCGCGGAATTTTTGGGTGCGTTTCTGAAGAAACGCGCATGAGTACGTTCCAAGTGATTCCGTGTGGCGGAAGAGTACAAGCATTGAAGGTAAGCCATGTGAGTTTTATTGCGAGTTATTTTGGTCAACTTGTATGTTTCGTTCCCAGATCAAGGAGAGACCGCCAATTCATCGCCGGCAGACACGCTATCCAGTGAACACTTGACAAGAGAGACCTTGAGTGTAAGTAACTATGATCAGTTGATTATCTATTTGTATGTTCTATACTCTTATAGACCATAAAATGACGTCATAAAATGTTCAAAACTCAAGTGGAACCAGGAGCCGCAGGCGAGTGGTTTCACTGCCAAGTTTTGAACATTTTTTGCGTCCAGTCATTTTATGGTCTATAAGAGTATAGACCATTGAGAAAGAGCGCGTGTTATATCTGAGGTACTCGAAAGTGAGTACTCTTTTGTTGTTTGTATAGACAACAGCTACGAGCCAAGCAGCGCTCGAAAATTTTGACAGTTATTGTGAAAACAAAATTGGTACGACTTGACGCATTTGTGTGGCTTCCGTTAAGGTCCCATCTAATTCTTTAGCCTTAATGCCGACGGAGGGGAAAAAGTTCCTCACGCAAACGAAGCTGAGAAAAAATGTTAACTTCTCCTTTCCAAGGTTTCCAACTAATGACATTTGCTATAACGATGAATAATTGCAAAGAAACAAAAGGCCAGTTGGAGAGTAGACTAGGCTTGAAGGTACCTGCCGGGATGTTCGGATACAACTTCAACAAGGATTCAAACTCGTTTTTCTGAAAGACAATTGCAGGAAAAAGCTCTGAATATACATGATTCTCTGAAGTCTTTGGTATAACTCCAGCCGATTTGCATCTTTGATTTATTACACTGACATTCTTCTTGTATTGTATTTAGGAATTAAGAAGACAACTCCAGAAGTTATCATTGCAGCCATTTTGCGGAACCACTTCTGCGACATCTCCGACAGAATTGTCAGAAGCTGTATTTTGCGAGGTTAGTATCTGAAGAAACGAAATTGGGCACTAAATGGGATTCTAACCCAAAAACCTTTGCTATGAACGGTGAATGCATATTTTACCAAAAGTTGCAAACTTTTTAGAACTGAAGAAATACCTGAAAGCAGTAAATGATATCCCAACCGCTGAACTTCGGTTCAATGGTGGAAGTACTCTTTTCAAGAGTTGCAAAGACGGAACTGAGAGAAACTGAGATTCATCTCTGCTGCAGTGTTGAAAAACGTTTACGAACAGTTTCAAAAAAAGGATGGAAGGACAACTGTGACATGAATGGGGTTCAAATCCTTGGTTATTTAGACCAACTTCTCATGCTCTTACTAATCCTTGTGAGAAACTTTGAGTGTAGTTGAAAAAGATGTTCCAGATGTCGTTACAGCCATCTATAAGTTCTTCTCCAGCATACCAGAGACTTCCCAGAGGCTCCCTTGCCAGGTTAGTGTGCATTAAGAATGATTAAATAAAGTATGGATTCAAACCTATGACTTTTGCTATAATTATAACGATCTATCAGCACGCAGTTACGACCAATGGAATGATGGAACTTTTCAGAGTCAAATGGAATGGAATCTTTGCCAAAATGGCGAAATACGTTCACTTTTAATTAAGATAAAGTTATGATATGCCTTCATTGTACGGATTTTCAGCTACGTATCTTTCTTGTCAGTAGCTTTGTGCTGAGTTTAGGTACGCAGAACGTTGAAGGTGTCATTGCAGCCACGCCTGAGCTCTTGTGAAAGGCATCTCAGAGCGATTACAAGAGATTAGCTTCCCAGGTTAGTGTCTTTCGGAAAGAATTGTTTTTTAAAACGGGATTCAGACTCGTAGTGTTTGTTTTAAAGTTGCAACCAATCAGATTAGTTGATCGAATTTAATGTGATTCGACCCCGGATCTATGCTGCGATCAGTTAAAGATTGTTTTCTTAACAGTGGCAAGGAAAGATTTTGTTTGCATATGAATGAAAACTAATTTTCATGATAAAAATTTTACACTTACCCTCACTTTCATGATGAGGTTCAAATCAACTCGGAAATATCCTATTCTTTCAGTCTTGCTTTTTAATTTAGTCTAAATAAGTTTCTTTTCAAAACAGGAGGGCATTCACAGTTATCATGGACGTGTTCTTCTTAGCTCCAGGGAGAGAGTGACGTACCAGACGCCCACCTGCCAGCCGAGGTGCAGATGAGGAGAACAGAAAAATAACAGACGAGCAGAATTGGTTTCAACATCCACGATGTATTATTCCTGGAGAAAATGCTTTGTTAACTTTCAGCAACCAAAACCACTGAGAAGGAAAACTGAGGGGTTTGTCTACGTTTGCGGTAACGACATCTATTATTATCTTTTTGCTAAATTCATGTAAAATCGCAATAAAATAAAAGCCACGAAGTAACACCAAACATAAAAATAAATACTAAATATGAAATAACAAGGCAAATATAAAGAGAAAATAAATGCTTGACAAAACAGAATGAAATAAAATCATAAGAGTTCATTAAAAAAATAACTCTTCAAACATTAATAACCAATAAACATAAACATAAAAAATTAAATTTAAACCAAATAAAATGCTAATAGTCTTAAATGAAAAGAATGTAAACTATTCGTTATGTACATGGAATGTTTCATTGTGCTTTAGTGTTCTGATTTTTGCTAAACGTTTTGTTAAGAATCTTTTACTTTTAAGATATCCAGGTAGATCTTTCTTTCAGATGGACATAGCTGTGGCGATCACGAATTAAGATGAGACTGATAATGATGATGATGATGATGCAGGAAGTTCCAGATGTCTCCAAGAGACACTGGTGTCCACGGGTGTACATGGGTATACACTGGCGTACATGGGCATACACGCGTATAAATGGGAATAGGTATTATCCATCGTGCTAAAGGTTAGTGTGTAAAACAAACGATACGAGCGTTTCTGCACAATGTCTGAAGCCTATAACCTTTGAGCTAGGGCGATCAATTTTCACAAAACGGATAAAAATCTCGGTCGAGGCGTCATTGAAATTCCAACTCCTAATTGATTGTGAGGTAATAAATCACAGTTATCTCAGTGATTATTTTCAATTCCCGTTAAGGTAAAACGTTCGCTAAAGTAATCCTTGAGGTCGCGGTAAGACTCGTAATACCTCAAGGCATTCCGATGTTTTTGGCCTCGACTTCTTTAGAACGCATTTTCATCTTGATAAATGTTGCAATATCCCACAGCACCCGTAGAACACGCGTCAAGGACCCACAGAGGAGCCACAGAGTGACCAGCCTAGGACCTGCTTCGCAGGCGCAGAGGACCATCGAGGGACCAGCAGATTACCCACCGAGAACCCACAGAGGACCTGGCTAGGACCCTCAAAGGACCTGACAACGACTCACAGTCGAAGACCCGCCGAGGGCACAATGGACCTGGTGAGGACCCACAAAAGATCCGCCCATAAAAAGTTTGAGGGACATCTTTTAGCGAGAACGATGCCTTTTCGGATTTGGAATGGCTAGGGCGACTTTGTGGATGCAACATGGTACACATCTTGGGGTGATGGTCTTTGTTTTGAATAGCCCTTTTTACAGTTCCCAGCGCCATCTTGGAATAGTAACCGCGCAGACACCACATCGAGGCTCGCGTTGAGTCGTATTTTCGCACGTGGTGTGTTTATGAGAACAAAGGACGCTTTCCCTTGCTTTTTTTCGCTGTTTTTGTCGTTTCTTTGATATTTGATTGGATTATGTCGTCTTCAAAGAAAAGAGGTAAACATTGTGCCGTTTTTGGCTGTAACAACAGCTATTATAATGACGAAGGGCTCTTCGGTGGCTATCATTTCTTCACATTCCCCACGAGCCCCAAGCGAAGAAATCGCTGGTGTAATCTCATTAAGAGGCAACATGGAAGAGATGGCTTTACCGTAACAAGTTCAACTGTAGTTTGCAATGAACATTTTAAGCAGGAGGACATTGTGAGAAAGTTGTCAGGCCGCTGGGACTTGAAGAAAGGTTTGTGAAATATACATCAACCTTATAGCAATAATGATATGCATATCACCTTTCAGTGCAGGTTCCCCCTTACATTTTGCTCAATCTTTTTTTTCTTTTTATCTTATTTGCAAAGCTTAATATAATGATAGGGCTATTGAGCTCATGAATAACGATTATCAATGATTATAAGTGCTTTGTTTTTTAGTGACTGTAGTATTTCGATAGCAATTGATGTTCAGTCCTTCTTTGTCCAGTCTCTTTTTTATCAAAGATAATCCTAGTGTTGTGTGAATAAATAGCTTGCAGTCAACAATGAGTTTCACTGAGGACACCGGACCCGAGCACTGTGTTATTGTTATCAATGTACATGTATTTTTATTATAATTATTTCATATTGTAAAAAATTACACCTTTCAATCAAAAGGTGCTGAGCCATCGCAGTTTTCATGGACCTCACAAAAAAAAACCCGTAAAGCCCCTGTTGAACGAGTAACAAGCACAGCAGTTTCTGCAGAGGAAATGGATGTAGAAGATTCATTCGAAGAGTCCTCAAATCTATCACTGCCTTTGGAAACAGTTTCAGCAGCAAGTGATCAAGCTTCGCCTTCATTCACTGTTGATCAGGATCATGCTGACGCCTCTGATAATGGTGTTATCAGACAACTGCAACAACAGATTACTTTGCTGGAACTAAAACTAGCCGATTGTGAAGAAAGTTTGAGAGAAGTGAAAAGTGAAAATGAGATTCTGCTAAGCCGTCAATTTTCCTTAGAGAAAATAAAGGATGATAACTCAGCCATCTTATTTTACACAGGGTTTCCATCGTATGAGGCACTGATAAGTTTTTTTAAATATATTGAGCCAAAATTAGAAAAGATGCAGTACTGGAAGGGAGAGCGTCTTGTGAAAGGGAGTCAGCCTTATCAAGAGGATGAAAATCGCAAAAAACCAGGACCCTGTAGGAAACTATCATTTCTAGATGAATTTCTGTTAGTACTGATTCGGCTGAAGGCTGGCTTATTTGTACAGGACCTCGCAGACAGATTTGGTGTAAGCATCAGCCTTGTGTCAAGGATTTGTATTACGTGGATTAATTTATTGTACTATGAACTCAAAGATATTTTCCCTTTCCCAACCCAAGAGTTGGTGCGCAAAAATATGCCAGAAGAATTTGCTGAATTTGCAACAACCAGAATAATTTTGGACTGCACTGAGCTTTTCATTCAGCGTCCATCTGCAATGCTTGCACAGTCAGAAACGTGGTCTGATTACAAGCACCACAACACTTGGAAGCTACTAGTGGGAGTCACACCAAATGGCCAAGTGTCTTTTCTTTCAGACCTTTGGGGTGGACGAGTGTCTGATAAACAAATAACTCGAGAAAGTGGAGTGCTGGATTTAATTGAAAGTGGAGACAATATCGTGGTTGACCGTGGCTTTGACATAAAGGACATTGTGCCCGATGGTGTCACAGTCAATATGCCACCCTTTTTAGCGGGACGCAATCAACTAACTGCAGCAGAGACAGAGGAAACAATGACCATTGCCTCTGTACGGATCCATGTGGAAAGAGCAATTGGTCGGATAAAGACTTACCACATTTTAGATGGTAATCTGCCCAATACGCTTAGCCCCTATGCGACGCAGATAGCAACAGTATGTGGACTTCTTACAAACTTCCTTCCGCCTTTGCTAACACCTGCTAATCCGAAATCATAGTTGTCGCTATTGGTGACTTAACTGCCATGTTTCTTGTTGAAGAAGTTAGTGTCTGATAGCCTGGAGCTAGTGGATTTTGCTATCAGGCTAGTGGATTCTGTTTTTAACTGGCCCAACGGGCAAGTGAGGTTTTTTGAGGAATTCACATTACAGAAGTACTGTCAAATCAATATGCTCATCAAAACCTTTTTGGGGCCTAGTTGAAATGATGTTTTGGCCAGTAAATGTTAGTTTCAGCTTGCCCGAATGACAAGCTGTAGAAATAACTTTCTTTGCACCCTGAATATGAATAAACTTTCAGATCAATGTAAAGCTTATACTTGTCTTTCAAATCTTAATTTTAAACCAGTTCTGCTGCAGCTATAGTGGCCAAATGGTTGCCACCCACCATGGAGGTAGAGAAGCTTTCCCCTCTGCACTCGTTTGGTAAGAAGCTCAGGGAAAAGAGCCCTTCTGTAAAAGAAATCAATCTTAGGCAGGCAGTCACTGGACCAAGTGTTGTCTGAGTAAAAGTTCTCTAAAAACAGTGGTTTATCTTCTCCAAAATAAACTGTGAGAATGATCCCTTGTAGATCTAAGTCAGAACAGTAGAGCTGTCCTTGAATTTGCAAATAATAATCATGATTCCGTTTGAGTCTCACCGTTCCATCACCAATTTTCTCCAGAAAAAAATTTTTGGTTTTGCATGCCTCTTCTACAGTCATTCCTGCTTTGCTGAAGGGAGATTTAATTTCCATTCCCCATTTTTCTTCTGTATCTTTGAAGGTGACAATTCTGTCAATGCTAGCTCCCAAGTATGGTTTCTCTTTAGACACCTATAATCCAACCTCTTCAACTTTAACATTGACACCGTTTTTTCTCATTTCCTTAATATACAAGTTCACTGCCTTTGGTTCACATTCAATGCCATATTGAAGAGCATCTGTTGTGAAGTTTGAGTAGAGGATTGACTTTAATTTATTTGAAGGCTCCACTTTGGTCTTGGCAGCTTTTCCAAAATTTGAAGCTGTTAAGAGAGTTTTCCTTTTTTCAAACCAAAGACTGTTTTTGTTTTGTCCGCGTGTCAGTCTCTCTGTCTCCTGGATCTCTTCCTGGGTAATTGCTAAGTTAGAGACGTGTTCATCAACCATGTATTTGAAGTGCTTCGAAGCTATATCATAGTTATCATTAAAGGGTACGCCCTCTGGTTTCTCTTTCTCTTCAGGGTCAGGCTCTTCTAAGCATTTTGACTTAATGTCATGAAATAAATCAAAGGCTCCTGTGAGCCAACTCGTGAATGCAGATGACACATAGTAATTGCAATTTAGACGGCTACGGAAACTTCCTCAAAAGCTAAAAGAAATTATATCTTTGCCCGATTATGTAACGAAAAATGACCATTCTTGTACTATTAAAATGATTGTCAAATTATTCTGTACAGATTGAATAAGCCGATTATTCTGATGCGCCGATTAAAAAATATCACGTGTTTTTGTTATTCAAAGTTTATAGGAGCACGCCATGTGCAGCCACGTCATGCAAATTCGTGTGATAGTCCGCGGCTACTGGATTTCGCGATCGGGCTAGTGGATTCTAACCATCACTTGCCCGATGGGCAAGTGAAGTTTTTTTGGGAATTAAAATTACAAAATTACTGTAGGGCAAGCCGATCTCACAAAGGGAAATATGTTCAACAAAGTATCGCATTACGATTCATGCCCGACATAAATGCGTGAAATTTTTCCTTTGGAGTTCAGTCCACGCAATCCTCAAGTAAAAATAATGAACTATGACAAGCTCTTGCTAAATAAGAATTATTTATCGACCGCGTCCTTTTGCTTTCCCATAAATTACCAGTTGTAAATTTCGAAAATGAAACATTTTTTCCCTTTGAAACCTCTATGAAAGCTGACAAGATCTTAAAAGTGTTCATTTCACCAGAAATTTGCATAATTTTGTTTACGACGTCAATGATGCGTGACATGGCACGTTCCGCTTTCGCGTGAAAACTGACAAATTAAATTATTTTTTAATTAAATTATTTTTAAATTAAATTATTTTTAATTCTTGAAAGAAACCGCACTTCGTAGAAAAAAACGAAAAAATCCTATAACTTTGCTCAGATTCAACGAAAAATCCCCATTCTTACACTAAAATGATTGTCAAATTATTCTCTACAGAATGAATGAGAGAATTCTGACGCGTCGTGAAACAAATTTTCACGTTTTTTTTTTTTTCACTAATTGAGTTTACGACCCCGGACTTTCTGAAAAACTGAAAAAACTTGAAACTTTGCTCAGATTGAACGAAAAATCGCCATTCTTGCACTAAATGATCGTCAAATTATTCTCTACATATTGAATAAGAATTTCCTGATGCGCCATGAACAACAAATGTTCGCGTGTTTTTTTCCACTAATTGAATTTAAAACTCATTCACTGCGCACGCCCGAAAGTTAACGACAAAACCGACTGATCGACTGATCGACTGATCGACCGACCAAGTCGAGAGTCAGCTATCGCTATAACTCGTTCATTGCGCATGCGCGCATTCACGAGTTAAAAAAAAAAAAACTAGCAGGGAGACTGTTTTGAAGACCTGTACAAAAGGTCTTAAAATGTTTTTCATCCGTCGTTCGCTGGTTTGGCGCTCTTGGATCAAATTTTATAATCTTCGGTTGGAGACGAATATTTTTCTTCCCAAATCGTATCTTTCTGATCAGAACCTGGTCAAGTGGCTTTGCTGCAACACTTTGGTTACGAGGCACAACCCAAACAGACAGCCGCGATGTGCAGGTCAGAGGTTCGGCACGTTTTTGTAATCCTCTTCTCGTAAAATCTTCAGCAGCAAACAACACGCCTCCTACGTGGTTGCATTTACCTTTTCCATTTAAGCCAAGCCCGGCCGGACACGTGCACGCCGCTCGCAATATGTCACATTGAGGTGAGAACTCTACTATAACTCTATACGGATTCTTCTTCATAGATGGAAGAACACTACCTTTGACATAGGTCTTGCCTTGGTAAACTTTACTCTCCAGTCGTTTTACGTTTCCCTCAAAGAAAAATTGGTAAGATTTCAACTTTTTATAATTTGTACCCTTAAGCACGATATGGCGGTACTTGCGTGTAGATACAACGAGGTAGTCGTACAGCTGGATAAAGTTAAGTTCTGGTAGCTGACGCAGGTCCGTAGACCATCCAAGAGCAGAAATCCGTCTAAGTGTGTCTTCGTATTCAAAGTGGCCACTATTATCCGCATTTTCTTCGACATTTTCGGCCGGCCTCACCACGTTCCGCACAAGCAAAGCGTAAACTTTTAGGACTAAGTCCGCCTTTGTTCCGCCCGCTCTTTCAGAATTACACTTCAAAATATCCCTTAGTTCTTTCACTTTCAGCTTCTGAATATCTTCCAGCGTCGTGATTTCCTTGTCTTTGTATTTTATGACCATTTAGAGTGAAAAGAAATAACCAAAATATACGAACGTGTGAGCAAAACAGCTGTGATTTCACTCTGTTTATGTTTTGCGGGTCAACGCGAGCCTCGATGTGGTGTTTGCGCGGTTACTATTTCAAAATGGCGCCGGGAACTGTAAAAAAGGCTATTGTGACTCTTATTTTGGTTCCGAGAAATTTATAAGAAATTACAACATATGACAATAAAACAGCTCCTGTATCCCAATTGGGAGGTATGGCGTTTGATCCAAAATAAAACCTGTTCAGTTCAAGATAAAAGCTTACAGTCAAACCAGGTCAAGCGTACCCCCCTAGATTCTATTAATGAATCTATTATTTGAAAATTGAAGCCGTTAGTCGTTTCAAGTATTCAAATCAAAATTCGATTTCTGATTGGATTATACGAACAATGCATGAAACCAGAAAACCAGGAAGCCCGCCGGAAAAAAACCCTTTTCAACATATTTAGAGCGGAAATTCTTGATTTGTATAAAAGCGGATTTTCCAAAACGCATTCTCGTAGTTTGCAGCAGTCAACGCGTACTGTCAGAGAGAAAATTCGCCATTTTCAACCAGGCACGGTGAAAATGGGTCCTGTCGGGTAAGTTAAATGATCACTAAATCAGTGGACATTTTACGTTTATACACTGGCGTTTATTCCGTTAGTTGTTAAAAAAATGAGAAAAAAAATTGGAAGCGTTTTATCATACTAAGCAGTTCTCTTTTTGAGGTATATGCAAATTAATTCAGCGAAAAGTATGCGAACTCACATTCTCAAACTCATTAATAATTCATGTAGTCAAAAGCCAATAAATGACCTCCATTTCGGTCAGGTGGATGAATCTTGATACCCCAATGAAACACCAGATGAAACACCACCAGGTTTTCATCTGAGATGAAACATGTTTTTCATCTGAGATCAAACATTTGCATTTTAATGAGATTAATTTCTTATTGTTTCATTTGAGAAGACATGTCAAAAACTCGGGCTTCGTGCTTTATCACGGGTTCCAAATACCTCGAAACAGATGAAAGCACTCGGCCTGCGGCCTCGTGCTTTCATCTGTTTCTCAGTATTTGGAACCCGTGATAAAGCACTCGCCCTCGTTTTTGACATATTACGTGAAAGATGTTCATTTCAGTTGACCTTCGACAATGGCAATGACCTTCGGCACATGTGTTGCGCTATTTTTCGCGGTATAATGGACAGTCTGACGAGATATATACCATACTTTTCATGCAACAAGGTGGGTAATGCTACTCATGAAAGATAAATTGGAATTTTCAGCCCGACTCATTTCAGCAGGCGCTTGACTTTGTGCTCTTGCCATGACCAAATTTGCATAATGGCTTTAATGTATGAACGTGTCAACAACATGCGGGAACAGTTTGAACGAACGAGCTGTTTCAAATGTACTATAGTTTAAATTTTACAGGCTATTGCTTTTACTGTTAGCGCGGATCAATGTTCAAATTAAAAGCCAATAAGAATCGAATTTAAATTTGAGCATTGATCCGCGCTAACAATGAATGAATGAATGCATTCTTTGAAACGACTAATGGGTTCAATTTTCAAATAATCGATCTATTAATAGAGTCTAGGGGGGTACGCTTGACCTGGTCCGACTGTAAAATCATGAGAGGTTTGAGCCAATGAGTACCACGGAACGAGGGCATTAAAATTGATGAGACATGGGTGAAACCTCTCGCTCCTCCTCTCCCCCACCCCCGAGAGCTTTTACACTGGCTAATAAGTACATATTTTTGTTTTTAACAATGTTAAAATAATCTAGAATTTGGGTTTGGAAAAAGAAAACCAGTGTCTCTTGTTTTTGCCTTGGCATCATATGACAAAGCTAAAGTTTTTTTTTTTTCTGGCTTTCTTTTGGTAACAGGTAACAAGATAAAATTCCACAATCGATCCCGTTTCTCTTCAACTAGCAGCAGAAGCTGACCAACGTGATGACAGCGAGACAGAGTTGTCTCCTCATTACATAAATCCCAACTTTACACTTCACCAGGATTGAGACGGGCTGGTATGTTGCACTCATATCATACCAACGTAGATGTGGTATTTGTTACATTTCTGGGGTAATACCTGTATGTGGGATGTAAGCTAGCATGTTTCTCTAAATAAAGACTGTCGCATTGAGGCTCGATAAAAAGCTTGCATGAGAAGTTTTTATGCAGCGAGACCGAAAGATTTTTCGGGATTGTAATGGGTGGGGCAAAACTTTGATGCCTTCGTCTCCACCTCCAGAGGTGCAAGTTATATTTTCTTGGACCTCTTAATCATTTGTTTATTTTTAATCTTTTTTAAGTTATAACAATTATTATGAGAATATCGGACAGTAAAACAACACTGTACCTTGTTTTGACTGAGTAATCTCTGGTGACCGACCCGAAAATCTTAACTGGTTCAGTTTGATACTGTTACGTTTCCAGTTTCAAGTTTCAAAAAGATTTAAACAATAACTACTGTGGTACCTGCATGACAGTAACCGCGGTTATGGGATGAAACCTTAATAGCGAAAATTAAAACTACAGCAGCTGTGAACAAGATACTTAAAATACGATTGATGTTTTTTTTCCAGGACTGTTTTGTTCCAGACTCATCAACAGTTGACAAGGTGTCCACTTCTAAATAGCAGTATGAGGAAAAGGAGATTACGCAGCCGAGTATGTACACTGGCTCATCTGGTTGAACAAAGGGACTTATCAGGATTGCTGCTTCTTGAATGGACAATTCATGGTAATTATGAGAGACTTAAACGGAAGACCAAAGAAGCCGAGTTAGACTTCAAGGAGCAAGAACTTGTAGGATTAATGTAGATGATTAACGCTTTCACTTCCAAATCAGCCCTAGCTTAAAAAGTGGGCTTAGTTGAAAACCATTTGGTAAAAAGTTTGAACAACCAACAGAACCATAGGACTGGACAATAGCGATTATTTGAGTGGTCGCACTTGCACGAAAATGTACGCACATTCTCGGAAGTTAGAACCACATTCATTTGCATGGTGAGCTCTTGGGCATTTTAATCACGTTAGGCCACAGGCAGGAAAGAAGAAGTTAATTAAGCGATTTCAGATTTGAGTTTGGGAGTGAAAGCGTTAGCTATTTCGCGCTTAATTATCGATGTATTTTAATAGTTTTAAATTTTTGCTCGTGGAAATCGATCTATGTCAGTCCCACCATTTTTGTAGCAGCTAAAAGTTTTATAGGGTTTTATTGATTTCCGTACAGATTTGTACCAATTTTATGAAGAAGTTCCATTAAACAATCTCTTCTGTGGATCTGCGAGAAAATAAGAATGGGAAACGTGTTTATTAATTTTTATCGATTGCATAATTAGCCCGTCAATCGTGTAAATACCGACCGAACTTCAATGAATTGATTGGTAAACAAATAGAACTGGCTACAATTCATTATTTTACACCCACTCAAAACTGTATTCAGTGCCTATAGCTCAGGAAAATGTTCTCATCATGGACTATTCTCTGGACATGAGAACATGAGATCATCTTAATTTAAAGGCCAATTCTTCATTTCACGAGGTCATATTTAAAACTTTAATGTTGATTTTCCTAAGGAAGGTAATTGGAAGGGAATTGTAACTAATGTAATTGAAGGTGGAGTGCAAAGAGATCCTGCTCATATACAGGTCATGTATCTAACAATGCTATATATATTAGGGCCTTTCTGCACTGCGCCCCTTCAATTGACTTTACCTTCCCTCGACAGCGGTGGTTTTTGCAAAAAAACAAAACAAAAAACAGCGTAACAGCATCGAAAGGGAATCGAAAGGGAAGATTAGAATCAAATTCATGTTTTGTTTCATATTTTATCACAGGCTCATTAACATCCCCTCACTTGCAACACTAGTCTTGACAATTTCCTGAACTATGGGCTTGAAACGTGATTTTGAGTGTGTTGGAATACCGTAACTTTTAGTAAAATTTTAGCACTGTTTTTGTCCAATTGATCAAATTTTTATTTAGGGCTAATTATGTTATCTTTCAATTTTAAAAGAACGGCATTCGACGTCTGTTCGTTCAATCCAGTTAGGCCTGATATCCGCTGTTAAAACGGTTATCGCTGACAGAGATTTCACCGATTCTAATGATACATTTTAAATCATTTTTTTTTCGTTCGAATGATTCGTTAAGGACTGATTCAGTAAAGATATTACGTATATTACTGTAATTGGTAAAAAGAAATTATATTTTGTACAAACTGTTTGGTTTTATAGTTAGAGTAGTTTTGCGAACCAATTGTTAAGAGTCAAAAGAAAACAAAGGTAAACAACGGTATTAACCTTTGAAGCTCCAATATCAACAAATATATTCTCCCCTATGTTCTCCTAATTTTTCTTATGGAACAAGTTAGGAGTATTTGTTTTAAAATCAAGACCTTTTGTATTTGGTGATCATTTCATTTTTTCTCATAAGCTGAACGCTTGATCAGGTTGTAACATTGTGAGGAGAAATTACACGCTTGTCACTATTTGGGCTTAAAGGATTAATGACTAATATTGGCTTGATTGTCTAATTTCTATTTCACGAGTTGGTTAACAAATCACTTAGTAGATGTTTCGGTGAGTAGCATCGCCATATATTTTAACTCGTTGAACTTTTGTTTTTTGACTTAGTTCTGGCAAAAACCCACTGTGATTTTCAAGTCTGAAACATAGTTAATAACTGCAATAAGTAGAGTTTAGCAATTTCTTCAACATTTCATTTTCTCCTTAACTGGTCTTCCTGCTTGCTATTGTTGTGATACATCTGTGAAAAATTCTATGTAATCAATTTTGAGGTTCTTTAAAATGTTAAATTTCCAAAAAAAAAAAAAATGCTATGGAAAATAGGATATTTTGTAGTTTTAAATCAAGCTGTTTACGAATAATTCTTATAAAACAAATTAGATCAGTTGGTCAGATAGAAATTTGGCTGTACTGTCCGGAACAAGACCATTCAATGAACTTGGAATGTTCGGATTCTTCATTGTTAATGAGGCTGGTTATAACGCTGAACTGAACCTAACACAGCTAATAATATAACAAGTGATAACGTTCTAATAAATGAAGATTTCCAGAGGTTCCAAGTGAAGCATTTTCAGAAACGACCCAACTAAACCATAAAAATCATTAAAAGGCATGTCTGTAATGAACAGCTTGATTTAAATTTCTTGAGTTTATTATGTCTTTTATCGTTCCTTCTACAGTTCATAGTTACAATGTAATGATTAGGGGTAGGTTTATGGATGTTGTGTAATCCACTGTCTTCGTAAAATATAATGTTTTGCACAATTGGATATAAATAAGAAAAAGAGCAGTTTTATTTTACAAGGCACCATTCAACAGTCGCAACTGTCTTAGTTGATACAAAGTCGAATGAATTAAATAATGCAAAGTAAGATAAAGTAAGTTATGCCAATAAAAACAAGAACAAAGTGAGAATATAGAAAACAAGAACAGTGACATGAAAAAATAGTGAGTTTTAATGTAATCTAACTTAGCTGCTAAGGCTTATATATTCTTTTTAATTCAGTTGTATCGCCTCCTTTGTATGAAAAGTGGTTTTACACGACCGTGCCTCAGTGCCTTTAAATAAAGTTACATGTAAGCTATTTTTATTTCATTTTAATGATAAATAAAATTGATTTTGGCTGAAAGAAACTACTTTTTTGTTAGACTTTGAGTTTCTTATGGTATGGATAGGGGAGACTGATCGTTTCAAAAAGTTGGATCTTT
This sequence comes from Pavona decussata, assembly GCF_977016875.1. NCBI lineage: Eukaryota > Metazoa > Cnidaria > Anthozoa > Scleractinia > Agariciidae > Pavona > Pavona decussata. The sequence goes on along the minus strand of NW_028145484.1, from coordinate 4,672,375 downwards.
CTTCTTCCTTGCAAGTTTGTCAGTGTGCTAAGTTAGGGCTTTTCCTAAGTAGGGTAACTCGAATCTTCTTGTTTTTTAAAAGCATCGACGTTTCGGCTTAACTACTTTTATAAAGGACAAGTAAAGTGGTAATTGTGCATGTATTTAAATAAAATTTAATTTTGTTTCGTGATATGAGCGCATATGTGGAGCTCTTTCCAAAATGACTCGCATTTTTATATTCTTTTTATAGTATTCATAGAGCTACACGAGCTTGCTCATTCGGTGTAGTGTCCGGTGGCCGGTCACATGCACTTGTGCGCATGCCTGCCAATCCTCTATTGGGGTGCAAATAAACTCAGTTCAATTGAAAAGTGATAATGAGCTTAGACCCAAAGAAACTGAATTGAAAACAAAGAAGGCCATGAAAGACAAAAGCTAATTTGCTGTGATACGATAGCGTGCTTTGTAACTGCGTAGAGTTACCATGGTGCCAGTCCTTATTTTTATAGTCGTTATCTGTTCATTCGATAGGAATACTTAATGAGCAATAAATGTACCAAATGATCCAAATCCTGATTCAGAAGTGGAAAACATTTCTGAAATTATGGCTTTCAGCGGTGGCAGTTCTCTTGCTTTATTATCAGTTTGTCAGCAACGAAGTGAATTCGCGAAAACACGAGCAAAAAATGAGAATATCTCAAAATATCTACGAATTTCAAGAAAATTGGTGCCGTATACACCGTGCCCGAGTTGACATAGACTCGATATTAAAACCTTGTTTCTACAATATATCTTGGAACGGAGATTCACCGAATCGACAGCTACAAACCGATGCAGCAAAAAGTTTTATTTCGTTGTTTGAAATCAGACCTGCAGGACAATTCAGCCGTTTTAGTATTCAAACAAGGACAAGCAATGGAGAACTGAAACTCATTGGCGGTGACTCTTGGCGTGTTCTATTGCGCGGTCCAGCCACTGTGTCACCTACAGTATTTGATCATGGGAATGGTACATACGAGTTCTTAACTCTGGTTATGGACCCGGGGGTCTATAAGTTGGATATTACCCTGGATTATAGCCTATGTGATGGATACCGAGACCCGCCGAAAAACTGGTTTATTGTGGGTGAGTAACCTAGTACGTTTTTTATTTTATAATATGATACGGCAAACCGTTCAAAATTCAAGCGGCAAGATTTCCACACCAAAGAAAAAAACTTGAGGGATAACAATCGAATGCTAACGGTTCGAGCGTTAGCACTTCGTCAGAGCAATTTGGTACTGTATTTTCCTCAAGCGAGACAATATTTATATGTTATGAAAAAAATCGCGACAGTTTTACTACCCGGAGTTCATCGCATTCGCTTGATAGGGAATATAATAGAGCTGTCTCACTTTTTGGAGGTTTTCTGCTTGTATCGCTTAGAACACTGAACCGAAAACGAATCTCCTTCTTTGTTTTTGAATGACTTGAATCGCTGTCATGCTCATGTCAGGCTATTTAATCGTTCTGTCCCGGAATCAAATGTTGTCCTATTGTAACCACTTGGCAAGTCAAAGTTAATCATTTGCGCTTTTCTTGTGGCAGACGTTACCCCTCCAAATCAATGCTTATCAGCTGCTCTTTCTTGTAGTACTTGTAATTATATCGCAAGAATTTGGGAGGGTGGGAGGAGGGGAAGACGGGTAGGTTAGCGTATTTTGATCCACCCAACTGTTTTTGTCACTTGCCTATCCTACTATGGAATTTAAATTCTTAAATTTTGGATGACCGTTTCACCTCTCCCCATCCCACCCCGAAGGAAAAAAGAACTGAGAAAAGTTCTCGATTACACTTCACATTAAAGTAATAGTGTCTTCTTTTACTGCTGCGAATTGTTGCAATGACCATCGGGCCATGCGGCTGTTATATTTGTTAGATGATGGACCCCTTGAAAGCCAAGCTGTTGGCATGCACCCACCTCACTCAACCCCCTTCCCTCCTTCCTCATCCCCCCTCCCTCAAATCTCACCTCATAAAAATGAGCAGTCCCCATGCTGGTTTGTACGTTCTGTACTTTTAATTCTGTGGATAAATCCTGATAATTTATCCTTTCATTTATGGATTGGTGGGTGGTGAAAAGAGAAAAACCTCCCAACGAAGGTCTAATTATATATTTTTTTTTGCTGTAGGAAATGCTCAAGGAAAGATGCACAAAGACGGTACTCTTGGTAAAAATCGCGCCAAAGATGATTATCTTCTTCAACCTTTCCAAGAAGGAAAACTGATCATGATCAATATACCGATGCCTACGAATGGAGGTCAATCTTTATTAGAGAGATTAAGCCTCGCGTTTACGGCTAACGCCAAACGGGAAACGTCAAGCTGCTGTTTGTTCTAAAATGCATAAGCTTCTGTTTCTCGTACTCACTTCTCTCTTTTTCGTGTTTGCTCGATAGCTGTCGCCGACTGGGTGGAGATAAGCTTAAACCAAAAAAGCTTCATTGTTTTTGATTTCATTTTTTGATTTCATTTCATTGAAGGGGGGTGAGTGGGGTGGGTGCATGCAAACAGCTTGGCTTTCAAGGGGGTCCTCTAACAAAATTAATATAACAGCCACATGGCCCGATGGTCATTGCAACAATTCGCAGCAGTAAAAGAAGACACTAATACTTTAATGTGAAGTGTAATCGACTTTTTTTCTTAGTTCTTTTTTCCTTAGGGGTGGCATGGGGAGAGGTAAAAGGGTTATGTTCATAACCCTGTGGGACGTTAAAGAACCCGGACACTAATCGCAAAGAGTAGGGCATGGAGTTCCCGGTGTGCTGGTCTGGTCTTTGTGCTGTTTCATGATTTCATGGGTTGGGTGGGTAGGATGAGGTCGCTAATGGACATATGCTGATGTAAACCGCATTTGAATATATGTAAATAGAAAATGCGGTATATAAATGCATTACCATTACCATCAAAGAGAAAATTTCAGCCTGGCGTTTGCCGTTTGCCGTAAACGCGTTGCTAAATCTCTCTTAGCTCAGGGCTCTAAGCATGGCATCTGACACGCTGGCCACACTGTGGCTCTGCCCCATAAACCTTGAGAGATTTATATGAGAGGGTAATTTTGTTTATCCCACAATTTGCACTACCAGGTCTTTTCACTACCACACGTCATGCCCAACCACGGCTTACATAACTATTTTCTGGAGACTCTCTCTTACCGCGCCCCTGCATTGACTTAACGTTCAAAACGCTTTTCAAACGCATTCAAAACGCATTTAAAACGCGTTCAAAACGTAAAGGCGTTTCAGACGCGTTCAAGACGCGTTCAAAACGCGTTTCAGACGCGTTCAAGACGCGTTCAAAACGCGTTTAAAACGCGTTCAAATCGCATCCAAGCCGCGTTCAAAACGTGTTTAAAACGCGTTCGAATCGCGTTTAACACGCGTTCACGTTAAAGTTAGTGTTAAGCGGAGCAAAAATGTAAGAATTTAATATGTTGCAAAGGTATAACTAAACGATCTTTTTATTTACGTTTTTTTTCTTTTGTGGCATTTCAAACAAACCTTATTTAAGTTTTAAGTGTTGGTTTATATGTCGGTATGCTTGATCACCTAAAATGCCTTTAACGAGCCTCTTTATATGTCCTGTTCGTTCTCTATAGGAGCATTTCTAATAAATCACTTGCGTGATTCCTCCTGCGTCGCTTCTAAGTTGGACTTGTCTTGTGGTATCAAGTGTAAATTCATGTGGGATGGCTTTGGGCGTTGGCTGGGGAAAAACTGGAAACCTTACCTCAAAGGTACGTATTTCCGAATGATTTAAAATGCAGAAATTTATTACTATCTTAATTACGTCAAATGTATGATTTTTTCCCCAAGACATCTCAAGTCATCCTCAACCAAAGAAATCAAAGATATCCAGACGAGAAACTCTATGGATATACGGAGACTCTCAAGCTGAAAGACTACACATGTCACTACAGCATGGACCGCTGTGCACAGAGATCTTCAAATCTTGTAATCTTCGTAAACTCTGGGTGTATCCCTACCAGGGTCAGGTACCACCCTGGGACACCAAAGACTTCGACGACAAAATCATCCTAGACGACCTCAGAAGAATTTTAGAACAACCTGAAATGAATGAGAATAGCGTGATGATCCTAAATCTTGGTCTACACTACACGGAGAGTGTGACCTTTCAGGATTATCAAAAACTTCTGAATAAAGTTGTTGATCTTTTGAATGAAAGAGACAGTGAGACAAGGGAGTTGAAGCATAAAACACGTGTAATATGGAAAACTTCGACTTCCCTGAGCAAGGAGAAGGATACCGGGAGTCAACTGAAAAGCGATCGCAGACGATTTCTAACCTTACCGGTGAGGGGTTTAATTCATTTAATTTTTTTAAAGTACTTTGCACAAGTAATGCATGGCCAACACCCTTTGAAAATGTCAGTATGTTCCATAACGTAAATATCTCAATTACCTCAGGCTTCTTTCCATCTGGTCTCGTAGCTCAATTGGTAGTTATGAGGATCTCAGCCGAAGGTCGTGGGTTCAAGCACCTCTCACTCATTCTTGCACTCTTTCATCTGGATGCGAGGTGTTCTATCAAGCGGCCTAACGTGTAGGCCCTTGAAGCTTGCTTATCGGGAATTCTAGTCTTTGGTGACGAGGTCCCGATGTTTCCCAAGACAAGAAACGCATCTCCACGTTGCCTCTCTTTATCAAAAGGTATTGGCCAGGTGTACTGGGTATCACCTTACCTTAACCAATAGACGAGGGCTAAGACTGCAATTGACTAGCACGCCATTCAGGGGAGGGGTGGGTGGGGGGAGAGAAATCCCACCAGTCAATTTATGCTATGACAAAGCAGTGAGCGCCACCTGTGTACCTGAGTGCCGAATTTAACTTTCTTTTCCCCACAAAACACCCAAGGAATGCTCAATATTCAAAGGAGACAGGCCGCGTAGGGCTTTCAGTAGTGTCATGACCCGCTTCAAGATAGCTATTACAGAACTAACTTGAGAAATGTTTGATTTTCTCATAGCGTGCCAGGCTCTACAATTCCTTCGCTACGTCTCTTATGTGCAGGGCTGGTTTAGAGGTCCTTGATGTTTATCCATTCACGAGGTCCTATCCAGGAGGCACCGGGGGCCCTGAGGTGGCATATTACAAGGAACATGACATTGTTCACTTCAAGTTTCACGTCATGAAAGTTCTTGATCTATTCCTCGAAGATTATTTTCTAGGAAATGTTGCACTTCCTACCAATGTTAAGAATTACATGTTTCATTAAGTAATGCAGCTACAATTCCACGCGCACTACGTTCAACGAAAGAGCGACGCCTGGGGACGAGGTAGATCATGCGCATGCTCATGGTTTTTAACAAGTACTATGATTGTATGGTGAATGGTGTGCGAATTTCATAATATTTAACATCAATCCGTAATTGATAATAATCGTTTTTATTCACTTGGTTAAAAATACATATTAGTGAAGGCAAAGGGCAATTTTATTGGGGCCAGTATATCATATACAACAGATAAAAATAATTCTATTATAAAATACAAACATACTATCGAATCGAATTCATCCAAATTCCCTCGAGTATTTCACCAGACATACCACTATTTACAAAGTATCAACAACAATGAGTAAACACAATGAAAACAACCTAGCCCGCAAAGGAAGCATTTTCATTGGGGATTTTGCACGTTTTTTCGCTGTTTGGACGCGCGGGTGTTGGGACGAGTGCTCTCGCCCCAATGTTCAACATTTGTTGATCAACAAATGTTCAACCGTGTCCAGGTGGTCACCAGTTTAAGCAGCGACAACGAGTGGCGTAAGCTTTTCCCTTTTCCCCAGTCCCCTCGCGGCTTCGCTGCTTGTTAGCTCGTACGTACACAGGCTACGACGAAAGAAACGAAGTATTATCCCTAAAATGACACAAAGTTTGTCAGTAGCAGTCAATGTTTCTCTGCCGCATACAAAATTTTTCAAGTGGCGTCATTGAGTTGAATTTAAACTAAAACTACCAAATAACAGTTGCCAACAAACAAATCTCAAGATATTTTTCTGTTCAAGAGGTTTTGAAGTTCCATTTAATGACTTTGTGTTTGAATTTAATGAATTTTATTTGAATTTGAATTGCCCAGCGGAAGGCCAGTGTACAATGACGCACGTGCTGAGTACACAAAATGACAGCAAGGACGCTTGTGACGTGAGCGGTTGACATCTTTCTTGCACTTTCCTTTCATAGCTGTTGGAGTGCAAGGGTAAGAAAAATTAATTTCCATTGTAATTTTTGAGTAAATGATTCAGTTGTTCACAGCTCAAGGAAAAAATTATAATTGTTCAATATGGAAACAACTGTCAACTTCGTTCAGTTAAAATAACGAAGAATGAATGATTGGCTTTAAGAGCAAGGAAACGAACTAATTTATATAATTATTCGTTGCGGAAAACAATTCTTATCAGAGAAACCCAATACAATATTTAAAATATAGTAATTAAACTCAAACTCAGTGTGGCATTGTTTAGTTCTTTTTTAAAAGATGTAAATTGTCAACTTTGTGTCACGATTTGACAGAATTGCGGCTATCTCGTATGAAAAATGCTAAGGAGGAACCATAAATTTACCTAAGTCATCCTAGACAGGTGGTAATTTCAATTTTTTTCCTGTGATCTTTTTGGCTAAAGCCTCGCTGCTCTCTTTTCGACTTTAAGTAGACTTTCGGAAACATACAATATTTTTTATGGTTTAGTTAGCTTTTTCTTCCGTAACCGCGGGTGTCCGACCATAACAATGCCTGAGAGGAAATCTTCCTCCCATCTCGCTCGAGGCGTAAAGGGGACTCGCTTCCATTATTAATCAAGGCTTACCAACGTTAACGGCAATAATTTGTATGCACATTTGAATTTAAACTACACAAGGTTCAAAATGATATCCTCTTCAGACAACACAAGCTGGATGAAAAACAGCACCGACAAAAGCCACGCCGATTCGACTTTTTGGCGTGTTCTTTTAGCTCCATCAATCCTTCTTATGCTTGCCATATTATTTGGCAATTCTCTTGTTATTGCTTCTTACAAGACCAACAGGAGATTGAGAACTCGAACAAACGCGTTTCTCGTCAGTTTATCCATCTCCGATTTCCTGGTTGGAAGCATATCTCTGCCGATGTGGATCTACATGAAAGGCACAGAGAAAAACCTTTGGAACGTTTCTGCCGTATTTGCGGCTCTTTTTAAAAGTTTTGATGTTTTCTCAGCGCTAGCCTCTGTTTTTCATTTGACTGCAATAAGTGTGGAGCGATACATTGCAGTTTCGCGACCGTTTTATTACAAGAGCTTGCCATCTCTCTTTCACCGAGCGTTGATAGCATCTGCATGGTCCGCCGCTGGTTTCTTAGCTTCTCTGTCTTTCTTTACTGCATTGGAAAAAGCTTGGAGCAGCAGAATCTATTCCGTGGTGCTGTTAGTCTGTGGTTTCGCTGGTCCCACCGTTGTTATCACGTGTATGTACGTTGGCGTTTTTGCAGTAGCGCGATCTCTACTGAAACGCTTCCCATCTCACGCTACGAGTCAGCAGCATAGAGGCAGCTTGAGGCAGTACTATCAGGGAGAGAGGAAAGTGGCTATCACTGTCGGCCTCATAACTTGCTTGTTTATCGCTGCATGGGTACCATTTTTCGCGGTGTCAGTTACTGCTGCCTTCTGCCTCAATTGCCTTCCTTCATCACCAGATAATCTCTTTGCACTCATCGCCATCGTTAAGAGTGTGCACTACATGAACAGCGCCGTTAACCCACTTGTGTATGCACGCCGAGACCAGGAAATGAGAAGGACATTTTTAAGATTGTTGGGTGTGCGGTGGTGCGGCATTTGCCGACTTGACTTTGAAGAAGAAACACCTGCAACATTTCCGCTGCAAGATTTATAACTGAAGTGTGGCACCAAACTGAGTTCGTTTTTAGCTTTTAAGGACGGTGCTGGCTCCAGGAGTATTTCTGCGCAGTTATGATTTTGGGAAAAACAGTTCTTATCATGGAATAATGCAATCCAAACAAAACATTGCCGGTAGCTGTGCGGTGTGGCTTTTAGATCAGGTGTTCCGAGAATCTCAATGTCAATCTCAAACATTGAGATTAATTTGTTATATAGCGCAACAAATACATTAAATAGATCAAACGGGAAAACAAAAGACGAACAAAACTTTTAAAAATGCGCTGAATCTTGAGAAAACATCAGGCCATCCTCACTCACGCCCTTTTTACGTGCAAAATAGGGCAACATTCGTGGGTAATAGGTCACTGTTACTCTCTGCCGTCATAGTTTTCGCAATATTACACGCTCATGGGCTTTTGGCGGCAAACGGTTCTATAATTAGATGTCATGTGACTAATAAACTAGCCAATGAATGTGTGCGCTTTGGCGGGAAAGACTTAAGCTGTATAAAAAAAAAATGTAAGTTAGCTAGTCTTACGAAGGTTAAATGCTTTGCTCGGCTTTACTGAGACAGTAATCTATCAGTAAACGCAGTTATAGAACCAAACCACCGCCTACCTACCATTGTGTGAACGACCACAAAGTAGAAATGCATGAAATAATCTTTATCGATCCGGCTTGATTTTCGTATGAAGCGTGATCTTGGCACACCACCTCACCCAGCTGTTCGAATCCCGTTCAAGCCTGAATTCTTTTCAGGCTTTCTTTTCTCAACTGCTTTAAAAGTTGCGCACTGACTGCGAGGATCTTTCTCCCATTTAACCAGTTGTTATAATAAGGTAATAGGTTCGACTTCTGTTGGGAGAACTCGGATTTTCTTTTTCCGAGTATGGCATAATCTCGTAGCCAGATCTCATTTGGTTCGGGAACGTCGAAATCTGGGTACGAGATTAGCTCTGTCACAGACTGAAAAAATGCATCTATCATAGATTCAATATACAAATCCTTCATTTTACCGGTCCTCGACTATTGTGATCTAGTCCGGGGCTGTTGTGGCAGGGTTAGTGCAGATCATTTAGAGAGGCTTCAGAGGCGTGCCGCCCGTATAAATATGCGAACATCAAGTATGCGAACATCAAGTAGTGACGAAGCAATCAAATACCTTCACTATGACACTCTTGAATTACGGCGCGAGAAGCACGTGTTAAAATTGGTAAAGCGTTGCCTTCAGGGGCATGTTCCTCAACTTTTTAATAGATATTTCACTTTTACAGAGATATTGTAGCAAGGACGACAAGGCAAAGCCATCATCTATATGTCCCCAGTGTTAAGCTAAAATGCACCAAGAAGTCGGTTTATTATCATGGCTGTATTGTATATAATCGTAATTTGTGAATTAGCTTATTATCATTTTATTTGTTTTTTTAATTTATAATAATTTTAGTTATAGTTCATTGATTTTTAGCATATGATATTATTTGTATAAAGGGCCTCCGTTGATAACAGTAATTTCATTGTAAATTAGCTGAAGGCGCTACCCTATTCAAATAAAGATATCATGTCCTGTCATAACATTCTTTTTAGTTAATATTCCAGTTGAATCAATCCGACAATTTCGATCCATAGTTCTCTACAGGCACAGTCTCAAAATCAAAATGAATACAGTCATATCAGACTAAACAAACAAAACACAGTTGATGGAGTTCACCAATAACATGCACATTTTGAACAAAGGCTCTCTTTCGGTATTCATAATAATTCATAAAAAACAACGAAGGCTAATTATGAGCCAGTGCGTGAGTGCGCTCGGTGCCAACTGCGCGGGAAAGCATGCATGCAACCAGTGTCAAGCGCGGGAAAACATGCATGCAACCAGTGTTAAGCGCGGGAAAACAAGGAACAAGTGCCAAGCGCGGGAAAACATGGAACAAGTACCAAACGCAGGAAACAACGGGCATGCATATGGCACCAAGCGTGGGAAAACATGTAATAAAGGTCAATAAAAACAGACGGCGTCAAGCGCAGGAAAGTATGCCAAATTCGAGACTGAATGTAAAGAGTTTTGGTTTTGTTGAACCGAAACAGTTTTCAATCCAACCATGTACCAAAGGAATAATAAGAATAAGCTATGCCATTTCGTTCGCTGCCCCTGTGGGTTCGCCCGTGGCGTAGTGGTTATCATGTCTACCTTGAATGCAGGAGATCGAGGTAGCACGAACAACGTGACGCAGCTGTTCGCCATTTGGGATTGTGAAAGTCTCTTCAATCTCTGCTAATACGAGTTTGTGTTATATTATCAAATATTTACATTTCATTTATACTAAACATGTCACAGTTCAATTATAAAGTCCGCAGTGGAAATCCCCAAGAAGTTTCCTCTTCAAAGTCAAATCGACAAATGCCGCACCACCGCAAACCCAACAATCTTAAAAATGTCCTTCTCATTTCCTGATCTCGGCGTGCATACACAAGTGGGTTAACGGCGCTGTTCATGTAATGCACACTCTTAACGATGGCGATGAGTGCAAAGAGAGTATCTGGTGACGAAGGAGGGCAATTTAGGCAGAAGGCAGCAGTAACCGACACCGCGAAAAATGGTACCCATGCAACGATAAACAAGCAAGTTATGAGGGCAACAGTGATAGCCACTTTTCTCTCTCCCTGATAGTATTGCTTCAAGCTGCATCTACGCTGCTGACTCGTAGCGTGAGATGGGAAGCGTTTCAGTAGAGATCGCGCTACTGCAAAAACGCCAACGTACATACACGTGATAACAGCGGTGGGACCAGCGAAGCCACAGATTAACAACACCACGGAGTAGATTCTGCTGCTCCAAACTTTTTCTAAAGCAGTAAAGAAAGACAGAGAAGCTAGGAAACCAGCGGTGGACCACGCAGATGCTATCAACGCTCGGTGAAAGAGAGATGGCAAGCTCTTGTAATAAAACGGTCGCGAAACTGCAATGTATCGCTCCACGCTTATCGCAGTCAAGTGGAAAATGGATGCGAGTGCTGAGAAAACATCGAAGTTTTTAAAAAGAGCCACAAAAATTGCAGAAACGTTCCAAAGGTTTTTCTCTGTGCCGATCATGTAGATCCACATCGGCAGAGATATGCTTCCAACCAGGAAATCGGAGATGGATAAACTGACAAGAAACGCGTTTGTTCGAGTTCTCAATCTCCTGTTGGTCTTGTAAGAAGCAATAACAAGAGAATTGCCAAATAATATGGCAAGCATAAGAAGGATTGATGGAGCTAAAATAACACGTCGACGAGTCAGAAACTGCCATTCTTCAGTTACGTTGCTTTGCAGTTCGCTCGCGTTCCTTGCAGAGGAAGACATCTTGTTCCAGTAGATAGAACGCTCCCAAAAACTGAGCACCGCTGACAATGAAGCTCGATTTAACAATAATTTATAGTAACGTCATTCAAACAGTTATCTTTTCGTTAATGATATCATCAGCTAAATTCCGTCGCGAAAGCATCACGAAACCGAAGAAGGAAGAAACGATAACTACTCAAATTTTTAGCAAGATGTTAAATACTCCTTGATGCTGGGCTGAAAGTTTATAAGCTTCGAGTATCCGGATGAAATCAGCGAGGAAACCTTTAGCAAAATTATACCACTTCCCATCTGTTTCTTGTATCATACGTGGCTTGTTTATCTATCGTTCAAATTTCTTGTCATGAGATGACTTAAAATTAATGTTGCTAATTTGGTTTCCTGATAGCGATCTTAAATATCAAACTGTCAAACTTCGCAGTTTCAAAGCAAAAAGCAAAAAGGAAAAAAGATTGTAGGGGCTAGAGATTTGAACCTGGGACCTTGCATCGTTGGCACAAATCAAAGGTCACAGATTTGGTTCAAACGAATTTATTTCTGTACGAACCTCAATTCTTTGTTCCAGAATGCTTAGATTGCTTCACAGGTAACCCTGAAGGGTAGGATCAAGAGAACCGACAGTATTCAATTAATGATCTGATGTTTCACTCTAGCTGGGCATCTTTCTTTTTTCTCGTTCCGGCGGCCCCATCTTTCAGAAAGTCTTATATCAGTCACTAAGGTCTTTGTTTTCGATCGTTAAAAAAGTTATCAACAACAACAACAACAACAACAACAAAAAAATGTTTTGAAAACACTAGCTCTGCAAAATGAAGACTGCCGAGAAAGCGGATTTATTCTTTACGTGTACAGTAGACGGTGAAAATTTTTGAAACGTTTTTGAAAGCGTTGACGTAACGACATCTAGAAAATGGCGTTTTTCAATAACTTTCAACTGTTTACACGCGGACTCTACAAAAAAAATGAAAACGGATTCGTGTGGATGACCTGATGGAAACGATCGGCGTGGACCGCGCCTCGGTGACTTCGGTTCACCCAAAGTTCAATGATAAGACGTTGATCGGTTTTGTGGAGTTAATTTTTAGCGGTAACTTGTTATGAGACAAACTGTCTTTTAATTGCATTACTGGGCTTATCTTTGTTCAATTCCGTTTTTCTAAGGATTTTGGCCAAAATGCTTTTTTGTAGTACTGATATATAAAATTATCAAAGGCTATTCGGTAGGTTGCAGAAATAGAATCTCGAAAACAGTTCGCCGGATGGCATTTGTTTCTCTTCCGCAGAATGGTTAACAAAATTGAAAATCTTAACCTCAGTTAACAAGTAACGACCAAGAAGCATTTTATTGATGTTAAACGAATGTACTGGTTTACCTAATTTGGCTCTGGGAAAAGCGATTAAATAATTAAATGTAAATCTAGTTTTCATAACAAAGTTTCCCGATAATGTATCCCGGACTAAATTGCGCAATTTTTCATATCGTATTTGATAATAAAACTCTGCTTGTTATAAATTTAAATTTTTTGATTAGCAGCTTATATCGTGCGTATGATTACCTGCCAAGAAAATTGTTTTTGGAGATAATTGTTCCATTTTACAAGCGTTTTGCGAAATGTAAACTAACTGGTAAAAGAAGACACATATAACTGAGTTATTAACTTTTGTATGTTGTAGGGGTGGGGGGGGGGGGGGGGGCTTGGGGTAAAAGCTTTTCAGGCTTTCAATTTCGTGTTTGCGAGCTCTGTACGTCTATTTTCCAATCTCAGTGCAACATATCCACATTTCTGGATACCCAGTCTATCTTTTTCGGGTAAGGGGGTGGTGCCTGCACTCAATTCAATTCAATTCAATTCAACTCGTTTATTTTGCCATTCGTTTATTTTGCATTGGGGGCCGAGAAAATAAACGTTTGGTTGTAGTTGATAACAAAGGTAATTTGGCCACCGTAAACTGAGATTCCAGAATGCACATTTCGAGCGTTAGCTCTTCGCCCGAGTGAATTGGCTCTGAGGAAGGGATAACGCTCGAAAAGTCACCTTATCAACTCCTGATAAAACCAAACATTCGTATCTTTTACCGGGTCTGACTGGAAAAGCCCAGTGTTTATGACAAAAAGGTTATTTAGGCTTGAAAGTAAAACGAAATACTATGATATAATCTATGCACCATGTTTCTCAGTTCTGGCGCGGCGTTACGTTTCACGTTGTTTTAAATCGCTTTCATGGGAGAAAAATGGAAAATGAACGAAATGGGGAATTGCGGTGACAAGGACGATAATCAAACAAAAAAAAAAAAAAAAAAAGAAAAGAGGAAAGAAAAGAAAAGTTATTAGGCCTGTCCATGACTATCAATTTGGGCCGGGTAAGTTTTGTTTAAACTTTGCCTTTTTTAAATTTTTTTTTAATTTAATTTTTTTGAGCTAATGATGTAGTTTAATCAGTTCTTGAAAAGCTTCGCTGAAGAGCTTTTGACAGTTAAGTATGTAAATAAATGGATCTTAAGGTGCCAATATTCCTAGCTAAGGTTTTGTTTGTGCTATATCACACCTTTACATCAAACAAATCTCGAAAGAGAACGAAATGTAGTCGACTTGTCACTCACTACATTTTCGCTTTGACGATCAAAACTGCGATACACCATTAAATATTTGATTCAGTTAGTTTCCAGATGTCCCAGAAGGAATTTTATCAGAGCATATAACGTGAAAACTTACAAAACGATACGTAATTCAGAGCCGGAATGAATGTTTATCAGAGTCCGACGTTTCGGATGGGAGGTTGACGCGCTTCCTGCGTTTAGCTTTTTCTTTGAGGAATTTTATTAACGTTTATTTGCCTCGTAACGGGAAATTATAATTCACAAAAGAAACAAATTCAAACTTGTTCAGTTATTTAACAACTTAAATACACACCAGAGGCTTTTAAAATCATTTCCCTTGAAAGCTGAAAGATGGCTTTCATTTTCTTGACAGCTTAAACTTGTGCTTTGTCAACAGTTTAGCGATGAATGCATGGCCCGGTTGTTTGATAGTACAACGCCGTGCAGTTTCTAATTCTGACGTTTGATTTTAATGCTTTATGTGCAGACTGAACAATTCAAACATTTTCAATCATCTCCTTTCCTAAAATATAAATTCAAATTTACAAGATAGCAAAATAAGCTTGTATTAATAGTTGTCTTTTAATCAAGTGCTATTAGTGAACAATGGAGGGCCTTTTCAGATCATTTGCATTTATATAGATTTATTCGAACTTCTTGAGCAGCTGTGTATGCAACTGAACTTTGAATTGATTAAAAGGAAGACTATCTGTTTCCTTCCTTGTGAATAGGCTTCCTTTTCTAGTGACAAAGAAAACAAAGCGTTTAAGTCCAATTTTCATAGGTTATTTTGAAATCAGCTGAGGGCAGGGACACCTTCAACCACTTGACAAAGAAAAAGTGGAGATCGCTTTTCAATTTTCAACATCATAGTTGAAAAAGAGCCCTAAGTGTTAATCTAAAAAGGTGAGTGGTGGTTCCTATCTTTAAAGAGAAGCATCACTGCTATTGTTGTAGTGTGATAAAAGACAAGCGCTGGTTTGGCATCCGTTTAGATTCAAGCTGTTTAGTTTTGTGTCAGGACCGGTTTTCACTGCTGGTGAGTATGGAGTCTAAAATCGACAGTCGACAACCAAAGCTGTTTTCTCACCACGTTCTCGATCATCATTGACGATTTAAAAAAAAAAAACAACAACGTCAATGACATTTAGAACTTCGACAGCAACAATTCACTAGCTGGAGAAATTCTGGATTTGGTGGAACTTCGCTTCAAACTTCAACATCGCAAGTCGTTACTAATGACTGGAGACGCAAACGAAACGGACTTCTCCAAGGAAACCGCAGTTGACGTTTCTGTGAGCACCGCTATCCAGATAGCGCTATGCCTTGCCATTATGTTTGTAATAATCACGGGGAATGTATTCGTTGTTGTGGCATATTTTTCCAACTCAAGGATTCGAACTGGAACATACACCATCCTCGTTAGTTTGGCAATCTCCGATCTGTTAGTTGGATGCGTCTCTTTACCACTGTGGATGTACATCAGCCTAAGACGCGTCCAGAAAGGACCTCTCAACACTTTTTTCCTGTCTTTCGACATTTTCAGCGCGCTCGCTTCAATTTTCCACCTGACAACAGTCAGTCTGGAACGATGGCTCGCGATTTCGCGGCCGTTTGTATACGAGACACTTTCTACAGTGCATTATTCACTCGTACTCTGTGGAGCTTGGCTTACGGCTTTTGCGATTGCGGCAATTCGACCAGCGCTGGATAGAGCAGCAAGTAATAACCCTCACAGAATCTACACCCCGTTTCTCTTGCTTGTAGGCTACGTAGGACCGGGAATTCTCATTAGCCTGGTGAACTACTCTATTTTCAAAGTGGCTCGAACGCTCATTGCAAACCTTCCGACATGTACGATACAAGACTCGGTAGAAAATACTAAGATTCGTAAGAATATAAACAAACAAAGGCGTACCGCGCTTACTCTCGCACTGGTTACTGCAATGTTCTTGGTTTCTTGGTCATCATTCTTCACTATCTGTACAATCTCGGTTTTTTGTCCGCGTTGCGTTCCCCTCAAAACATTGACTCCGTTTCTCGCGTTTGCAAAATGGCTGCAGTATTGTAACAGCGCTATGAACCCAATGGTGTACGCCTTCCGTGATGCTGACATGAGAAAAACGTTTATCCGTCTTCTTGGCCCGTGTGGACGTGCTTTGGCGGCGCAGCGCGCACGACGGGTCGCTCCAGTTATAATAGCCCCACTGAGACAAGAAACTAGCATAGGACATCAAAATGAACTTGAATCAGTCCTACATGATCATGATGAAACGCAACTGTGAATCTACAACAGCATACAAAACAATGCTAGTACATACGTCGGGAAAAGTTATTTTAAAGCACAAGGTTACGTTGGAGAGCAGCGCAGCCAAATCTTAGTGCCAGTTAGACCACTGGCACCCTTTTGAAAAGTGACCGAGTTTTGCAGACATGGATTAGGAAAACAGTTGATACAATAAAATACAGATGACAAAACTGATCCTCTAGGCAGTAAAAGAAAATGAGGACGAAAAGAAAACATTGGACATAAAAATATAAATTGATCTCCAGCACAAAAATTGCCCGGTATCATCGGTTTTGGTAACAAACTTCTTCACGGTTTTTAGCTCATTTTACATTCATTAGAACTTATTTACTAATTCTGTTTCAGTGTTACCCCGTAGAAGTTTGTTTTTCAAACCGAAATATCAGCAGTTTCTTTACATATTTTTTATATTTCCATACCGATGCAGCTAGTTCGTTGTTTTTTCTTTCTTTCTTTTTTTCTTTCGATTCACTGTCGTAAGAATCAGTTTTGCCGTCCACGTCTGTATTTTACTATCTCAATTTAAAAGCAAAATGGGTTACCAATGCGCAGCAAACAGACACGACGTTTCCAGCGGCAAGTGTGTGCCGTGCCTCGATTTCATGGAAAGGGGGACCCTGGAAACGACGTTGGCCGAACTTTGTACTTCCTTAATTCCTGCGTCGATTGGTGTCAACTGTTAGTAGTCGACATCAGGAAAACATCTATGCCCCACGCAAAAATTATTTTGAACCTGATTTTATCAGTATAGCTATAGTTCAGATCAACGGTTGTATAAGTGTTGTAACTGATGAATTGCACCCTTTGGCATGAGAATATGTAAGCGTTTAAAGAGAAATTATTTCAGTCAAGGCGCTGTGAGATGATAACATAAGATACCCGTGCAAAAAGCTGATGATATTTTTACTTTAGAGCAATATAACCACTAATAAACCAGGAAAATGACAACAAACAAGAAGGAGAATAACGAAAACTCCACTTAATACATCAATTACGTAGTATTACGTCTAACATGTTTCTACAATGTTAATGGCAGTCAATGAGAACGCCATGCATTTGTATCGCCATTAGCTAAACGGTTACTGAAAATAAAGGCGAAACGTTTCACTGAGTTGCAAACTTCATTAAATCTACCAAACTACAAAGTATTTTACACTGGTAAAATCATACGAGCTGACGTGCATTGAGAAATTCTTGGAAACTGAATATTACTGATCCAGCTCTGTCCACAAACGAACCTACCGTTGATTGCTACAAAAATAATTATTCACTAAAATAAAAAAAGAAGGAAAATAATATTTAAAAAGACAACTGAAACACAAATGCCCTGTCTGTGATTTTGTATAGATTATAGGCAGGTAGAGATTAAGTAGATGCTATTTCTTAACGGATTTGTTCTGGAGTCGCTTTGTTTGCTCTTGAGTTCCTACTTCGTACTTGTTTCCGCCAGAGGAGCTCGTTGGCTTGCTGCTTGTAGTTTAGCGTGGCTGAGATATGATAGCCGGGGGACCAACAGTTAATCCGGGCTGAACTTCCACAGGAGCAGAGGATGCGGATGACTCGACAGACTCACGGCAGCAATCACTTACTTCCAGCTCATGAGCACTCAGACCGACTGCCGTGATTGTACCCAGTACGACCGCTGGTATACCAATTCCAAGACCAAGGGAACTAGAATTTACCGCAGAATAAAGAGTCAATATTCCCCCATATTGCATCCCAGACAGCGATGCTGCACAAACGACTTTTTTTGGCTGACTTTCAAAGCAACCGCTTGCGCAAAACCAACAGAAAGTTAGCTGTGCAAAAATCGTCATGTTCTTTTTGCATTCTTCATTCTGTCTCTCGGTTCTTCTTCTCTCTTTTTTTTTCCTTCGCTGATATTCTTGTTCCGTAATCTGGTGATACCGTCTCATATCGTCTAGATTCATATCGACTCAGCAACTTGCGAAGAAACTCGTTTAGCGAAGTCTTTTCACCGAGCAGTGATAGCTGCGCAATTCCTAGAATCTCCGATGTCATTGATTTTGTTTGTTGTCATGACAAGGTCAGCCTTATTCTTAGAATAACGACTAAAATGACATGAGGAGTATCAACCCAGCGAATGATATAAGCCTTTATTAGTGAACTAAATTAATAAGGGCTTATATCATTCGCTTGGTTGATACTCCTTGACCCCTTGTTACAGAGGAGTCATATTTGAACGTAATTCTGCACCGGATAAATTCATTGTGGAAATCGATCTTTTCTTTTAACTAAAAAATATGAATGTGACCGAGCAAAGCGTTATAGCTGAGTATCTTGTAACGCGTCTAGTTAAGACGAAAGCCGCATAAAGCAAGGAGTGTAAGCAAATCGCCTCGTTTGGAATCGCTCCAAGGTTACCACTCTCGACTTTCGCCTTGTTGATAAAATTTTGCAAGAGTGTACCATCCTCAACCTTCTTTGTTTAAAAAAGGGGGCTATATTGATCAAAATGCATAATCTCATCAATGTTTTATCACCCTTCTCTTGCATGATGCCAGTTGGGAAAACTTTTTTCAATATTGATTCGTTTCGTTTTCAGTTTGACCAAAAATCATTTATTTTAGTTCCATGACCTGCATGTTTCAACAAGTTAATTTAAGTTAATTATAAAAAACTCGATCATTGTATAGTGCAATTCCAGGGATTTGATTGGCTTAGCGGCCATGGTATATGAGCCATTATACCGTGCCCAAGAAATAGCGACCATTAAATTGTCTTCTGGTTGTTCTTGCAAAGCAAAATCAGTAAGATCAAGAGATGCTCTCTTGGAAAGATCTAGCAACATTTCTCGATAGTTTTTAATAAAACAATTATTCCACTCACGCTTGTTGGATATGAGATGATTATAGCCAACTCGGCGCTACGCGCCTCGTTGCCTATCTATCATTTCATATCCAACGCGCGCTCGTGGAATAATTGTTAAGCATCCCGTTTACAAAGCCGTTATCGCATGCCTCTTTTATGAAAGCGTTATCCAACAATCTATCACGTGCATACGCCTTACCATAGCATTTGGTTTATAAGTACGTACCGGCTTTGTGATCATCTGGGTTAGTGTAGTACTGAAATTATACTGAAACTGAATTAACTTTCCGAGTTGACACTGACGGACTTCGGCAACCTTCCCGACGGACATTAGACTAACCATTAAAGTCGCCAGGATCGAATCGTAACAATCACTTTTTGCAGGCTTCAAAATCAGGACTAAATACCCCTTACTCCGACGATGACTTCCGCTCAGGTTTTCAAAAAGTGTGACGCTTTATTACGTTGCATTGAGCGATTTACGCATGCGCACCGAGAAAAAGTTTTTTTGTATCCTATATGCACAGGAGACTGCTCGCGTCTAAATATACAAATTTTTGACAATGCAAAAAGATAATACATAACATGTTTTTTAAACATACAAAGGCCGTTATTCTAAACTGACTCATTGGATAACGCTGTTCCAGCGGTTTGATTGGTTTATTTTTTTTATTTTTTTATTTCTTTATTTATACAGGAAATCTGGTTTAGCATAGCTAGTTTAAACAGAGTCCTGGTTAAATAGGAAATAAATATAAACAAAATCAATACAAAATAGCACACTAATAAGATACACAGAGACGCACTATTATTAATGGGATTCCGTACAGAAGCGCTTGAAGTGGCGTTTCGCCAGGGATTTGAACATACTAAAGTCAGTTGCTGATCTAATATTACGCGGCAAAGAATTGTAAGCACGCGCACCATTAATCCTGAAGCTTCCCTGGTACTTGGTTGTTTTAATTTAGCTCGGGGCAGTCGTAACTGGTCACGATGCCTGGTGTAATAGGCGTGGATTTGGTGAGCATGCTTAAATTCCGTCAGCAGGTATGCAGGCGCCATTCCGTGGATACATTTATAGACGAGGGCACATTTAAGGTAGTCTCGACGTGCTTGCAGATTGGGCCACGTTATATTTAACAATTATTCTATGAGCGAGCGTTGGATACGAGACGATAAATAGCCAGCGAGGCGCGTAGCGCAGAGTTGGCAATAATCATCTCATATCCAACTAGCACGAGTGAAATAATTATTAAAAACAATCAAGACATATTGCTAGATCTTACTGATTTCGCTTTGCAACGAACATCCACAAGACAATTTAATGGTCGCTTTTTCTCGGGCATGGTGTAATGGCTCATATACCATGAAATCAAATCCCTGGAATTGTATTGTATAGTGATCCAGTTTTTAAAAAATACCATTAAACTATGCCCCACTTATATGGCAAGGGTACTCGTCAAGGGGAAAGAAAAATGTTAGGTTAGGAACAATTATTCCACTCACGCTTGACAGATAGTCAATTCAGAGCTGCGCGCCTCGTTGGCTATCAGTATCATCTCGTATTCAATGGCGCTCGTGCCATAACTGTTAATTATCCTGCTCAATCTTGCGGAATATAAAAGGTCTCGCGTGATTTTAGCCAACTCGGCCTACCTGAGCCTCGTTGACGGCCAAGACTCGCGCTTGTTGTGCACGAGATGATTATAGCCAACTCGGAAATGCTCATCTCGTTGGCTCAACTCGAAATTGCCCTTCTCGTTGCCTGTCTATCATAAATATCCAACCCGCGCTCGTGAAATAATAATTGTTAATTAACCTGCTCAATCTTGCGGATTACACATCGCGTGAGTTTAGCCAACTCGACCTACCACCTCGTCGGCCAAGTTTCTGCCGGCGATATTCGGTGCGATTTCACGGTATAATTGTTAATTGTTAAAACTTAAACAAACAAAAAAAAAAAAAAAGGAAGAAAGAAAGAAAGAAAGAAAGAAAGGAAGGTCTAAAGACAGATTCATGTGTGCGTATACTTAAGCTCACTCACGCACGTCATTTTCTTCAGAAACGGCGCGATGGCACCACTACACATGCGTCAAAACAATGGGGACATTTCGTGGTCAAAACACATGCTATGTATCTTTTTGTAGTCCTCGTATGAGACATTAAACACCACGTACGTTGTCAGACAAAAACTTGAATAAATTAATATCACTACAAACAAACACATCGTAACTAAAACACAGCGTAAGCCTCAGGCTTATTCCATTGTAATAATTCGTCTGAGTTAGACCGCGGCATGCCGTGCCGGCTTTGTTTGTGGTAATAAGTAATACAAAAGATTTTAAATCAGGTCGGAGAAAGACTTACAATGCCATATATATCTGTCAAAATTTACAATACACAAAGAAATTGACAAGAAAACGGGTGGTCTTCAATTAGGTGGACTTTTGCCGACGACTTTGTTAAAACACCAGTGATTTCGATGAACTTTGATCAACATCACAGATTCGTGGGACAAAGCTGTATCTCTCTGGATCCGTGGTGTTGGCAATAGCGTGAATCAGTTGTGTGGTCAAAGCCATGTGATGCCAGAAACGTGATTGAATACAGGAAATGATTCCAAAGAACATTGCTGACGTTAAAATCAAATTCCTGAGGTATTCGGCGTATTATGAGGTCCAGTGACTTCGTTCTCCCAATTTGAAATCATAGTCAACAATTGTTTTCAAGGTTTGTATGTCTTCAACACTTGCAAGTATGCTGCTCGGAAACACTTCTACAAAGACGTTTGAGAGACTTATTCCGACTCTTGCTCCAACGTCGTTGCATGAAAACGTCTTGAAGCGCGTCACAACATTTGAACTCGTCATAAGTCTCGTGTATTATGCTCTTGTGTTTATCGCAATTGTTTTTGGAAACGGGCTGGTTATTGCGGCTTACGTGAAGAACTGGCAGCTTCGTACCGCAGCAAATACATTCATTCTGGGTCTGGCAGCTGCGGATTCCATGGTAGGAGTCGTTTCGATTCCGTTGTGGCAGTACCTGTACAGCTGCCATTACTTTAACATCACACTTCATCCCATTGCATACGAGCTCTATATAACGTTTGATATATTCATAGGCTGTGCGTCGATCTTCCAGCTTATTGCCATAAGCTTAGAAAGATGCGTAGCTATAGTCTGGCCGATAAGACACCGCGGGACACCCAGGCGAGTCTTCCACTTGATGATAGTACTCGCGTGGGGAACATCAGCTTTCATAGGAGGACTCTATCCAGTTCAACTTAAGCATTGGGAGGAAAGTTACACAGCTTTTATCTTTTCCATCTGCTTCGTTGGGCCCTTTATCATCCTGTTTGGAGTGTATGTTCTCATTTACAACACAGCTACCAAGTCGAGGAAGCGCGTTTGTTCCGAGCTCGCGCGTGCGACCATGCGCCGCGAGATTCGCGTAACGGGAACTGTTGCACTCGTAACCGGGGTTTTTATGATCGCATGGTTTCCGTTTTTTGTGGTGACTGTCTTGGCGACATACGAATTAGAACGTTTACCTGAGCCACCAGGCTTACTCAGATTGGTAGCTTTTGTTAAAGCCTTGCACTACACCAATTCAGGTCTAAATCCAATTATCTACGGATACCGGAACTCTGAAATGGGCAAAACCATGCGCTCCATCGCGCTTAAATGCTTCCCGTTGTGTAAAATCTTCAGCCAGTTTAATAGTTCACGGACCAGAGAGAGTAATAGTGGTAACTCAACGCTACCCAGTAACATGTTGGCTGCAGCGCCAAACCATTCTGACAGAAGCAGTATAACACCCGGTGTATTAACAGTTGTCGCGTTGGCTAATGGATCGGGAGGTGTGGAGTCAGGGACCGCAAGTGTCTATTCCCCCACCCGGACATTGGTGGGGAATTCTTTCACATTGCCCGTCCCGGGGATCAGGCATTATTCTACCACAGGGCATCAGTGACGGCGTCGTGATTTTCACGTTACAGCACTGTCCGGCTTTCTTTCAATGATAGCTTTATTGGCAAAGACGAGAAAATTATAATTAACTGCGCCTATGGAGGACACAAAAATGAGATGGTAGATCCACAGAAAGAGCGGTCACTGCCGCAATACTGAGAAATAGGACTTAGCTTTCCCTGAATTAAATTTCATTGGAGTGAAGGTAAGGCCAAAAACGAAGAAATTAACTTCTTTTTGGTATATACCTTGGGACATTTGAACAGGTCTTTTAGAGGTTTTGCCGGTTTGTCCTGGATAGAGCCCAGGATCACCCCTGGAGGATGGCGCACCTGGTGAAAATGACTGATGCATAAATGCTGAAGGAACGTTTCAGTCCATCAAGAACAAAATCTAATCCAGGGTTACTAGGCTTACATGTTCTTGCGCTTTCAGCTTCGATTGGTCAAATGGTATGACCTCTGATCTTGGATTGTTGATTCATTGCATTAATAGAATTGTTTTGGTTGGTTTTACCACAGCGGGAAAAGAAGGTCTTTCCACCTGTGCAGCTGTTCTTGCAAGAAAATACTTTAAGTCATCTATTAGTTACTGAGCGAATTGACTCTCGTTGTAAGATTTTGTATCATTTGTACCAGTTTTGAAAAACATTCTATCGCGCGTGTAACGTATCTTTTTCCTAGTGACTGCTGTAATAAATCTAATTTGAAACTGAAGAACACCTTCTCGGTTTTTGAGGAGCCAAATTATACTGGTAAAGTAACTTTTGTAGTTTCCTTTAGGCCTCCTCGCCACTATTACCAATTCTTTTTGTTTTTTGATATTTTAAAATTGAAATTGTATTGAACGTGTGTGTCTGATTTGTGGCAATAAAATAAAATAAAATAAACAAACAGATAAACAAATAAATAAATAAATAAATAAATAAATAAATAACAAAATTATCGGTGTTTGCTATTTGACTGTCCCCTCTCAAGTTGTGTCGCTCCGTCGTACGTACAAGCATGTGCAGTCAGTTTGAACGAACCTCTAAGCCGATCACGTGCACGTGGAGCTTGAAACTAAACTCTATTTCACACCGTACCGAGTGGTACTGCAATAAAATTATACCATCTAAGCTACATAGATACGTGTGGCCCCAGTCAGCTCGAGGTTTGGGCCGTTTAATACAAGTGTACTTTTTTTTCTGAACTGATGGGTAAGAGATCTCAAGAGACGGGTCGCACATCCCCTCCGAAAATATTTAGGAGTATTCACCCAGTCCTTCACACCACAAGATAATTTTTAAGGCCCTTTTTTGCCTTTGTAACAGGCGTCATCGAGGGGAAGGGAAGCGCCCATAGAAGGAAAGTTAACTCCTTGGTTACTCTTGTAACTAGCCATTTAATCTCTTCCCTGCCGAACTGTTTTTGTTGCTTAATGTCCTTAATGGGAAAGGATGTTCGTTTCAAAACTTTTAAATGTGGTGTTGCGTCGGTGGGGGAGTGGAGACGAATGTTGCTCCATACACAAAGATCTTTATCGTGAATTAATGACCGCTGGCCATTGTAGTCCGTAAAAAAATCTAAAATGGCGGAAAGTGCAGACGAACGAAGACAAAAAGAAGCTTTGACAATTTGCAAGTAACAACAGCTCACTCATTAAGTGTGAGCATGCGGAGCGCACCAGCTACATAGCACTTTATACAACAGGAAACAATGGAGGACATAGATGTTTTTTACATGGACCCTACTTTCATTGACTTTGAAGTTTATGGTTCGTGGTTACAAGGTTTCTCTGGTGAGTTAAATTATAAGCAAATACCTTGGTGTTTTCTTCTCTTCAACGTAACGAAAATAATCAGAATTTCTTATGAATGACTGAATTTTGTTTGAAATTTGCTAGACTCTTTGCCTATCCCCTTCCCCAATAATTTGTTCACGAAACTCCCTGTCACTGAATTGAACACACCGACCTGTAGCTGTCTAATTTTAGGTGTATTAACGTCTAGCCTTCTAAATCAGTGAGAAAATCTTTTTTGAAAATTTTTGGCTTTTTTATAATAGAAGCAAGTGATTCATCGGAGGCAAATTTGTGCAGAAATTCCTGAGTGCATCAGTTTGTGTGCCTTTGTAGTTATAATCATCTTATAATCTACAGTATTGTAGCTTATTATATGGCTGGCTCCGCGAGCAGGCAAGATGAGTCAAATCCTGCGCTGTGATTGGCTACCCGAGCGGGCAAGATGGAGCTATCTTGCCCGCTCGGGATTACCCGTTGCCCGTCCGCTTGGCATCAAAAGTTTAATCCCAACAACAATACAATCTTTTCTTCGATTTTCTCGTTGTTTTGGGGGAAAACGCTCACTGAAAAGTTCGGTAAACTTTCTCAACATTTACCTAAAGGAAAGGAAAGAGAATGGAATCGTCCTGGTGTAGTGAAAATTTTGTTTCAGCTACAATAAATGTGAGTTGAATCGGTGAGTTGCTCTGCGTGTAGTAATTTTAGATAGAATTGATTTTGTAAAACTTATTGTCTCAAGTCGAATGCCAAATTGATAAGTTCTCTAGGTTTGAAATCACTGTATTTAAATCATAGCGTAGTGGAAGTTGCGTTAAGTGTTTAGAGCAGTTCAGAAAAGTATTTTTTTCAAGTTCAAGTTCGCCGAAGAAGCTCACGTTTTTAATTTAGCCGCGTCTTGCCTGATGTAAGTAAACAACAAAATCTTGTCAAAGTTTCGCCCAGTTTTCTGATTCACCCGGTTTTTTTTTTCGGCTTATGTTTGCATATAATCTCAAAATCTATTGTTTCATTCAAGAATTAATGATTGGAAGCCGAAAACTGTGTAAAAATCCTGAAAAATGTTTATTATTTACGCCACCGCGCGATCGGCTGAAAATGGCGAGTTTGCCGGATTCTATTCAAATCTTCCCGCTCTTGCGAAAATCTAAATTTTTCGTTCTCAATAATTGTATATTCCCTTTAAGCCATTATAAAGTTAGAGCATTAAGATAATTTAGGATTCCTTGTTTTCCACGATTACACATGCTAATCCAAAAATGCACTGAAAATAAATCTTGCACCGGCCGGCTATGAAGAATTTTTTTCCGAGTAGAGCACTTTCATGTCCTGTTTTGTTTTGTTGTTGTAGTTTTAACTTGAAGGTAAAGCCACATAATAAATCCTTTATTGACCAAGCTTGTTCGGTCAAGATGGCTGGATATTGGCCTCGTTCTTTTTTTGCGTTTTTATGGACCTCGACTTCGTCTCGGTCCATAAAAACGCAAAAAAAAGAACTTGGCCAATATCCAGCCATCTTGACCTCACGCTTGGTCAATAACGCATATATATTAAGGCAAACACAATTACAGGACAGATTGCACGCCAGTAACTAAGGGGAATAATGCCGCATGTGCGCTTTATCAAGCAGCAAACCAGTGAAAACATTCATGCCAATCTGTGGAGTATGGAAAAACTCGATGAGATCTCGTGTGTCCAGAGGCATTTTCTAAAACAAGTAAGCAGAAGATTTTCTGTAAACCTGTGCATGTACTTGTTATGCCCCGCAGATCATCGCCAGACTACATTTATGCATATAGGTATACCAATTCTTCTGAAGTGTGTTTTGGAGCTGTGTTGAAGGATGCACTGTTGAAGATAATTCGATTAGAAGCATTTTAAATGTTCACCTAAATATTTGTCTGAGACAAATGATGCGTCTTTAGCATAAATATAGTAGCCATTATTAAATCTTATTGTTGAGTTGGAAAAACAGTTTTTCAAATATTTTGCTAAATTATTTTGATAACTGTAATAGTTTTTTATTATTGAAAAATCTGTTTTTATCCAGAAAGTGAAGCAACACAGATACGTGAATGTGACGATGAATTAAAAAAACATGGTGCCTCTTATGCCATGGTTAGCAGTGATACTCATGACCAGTTTCGCTTGTTCTACATGGTGGAACGTTTCCTGCAATCTCCTCCAATGTTGGCAAGACAAATGCTGTTACAGATTTCACCAGATGTTCAAGATATGCTTATTGAAAAGTAAGTAGAGTTGGTTCAGTGTCCAAAATAGTTTGGTATCAGATTGAATCTATTTTAAAAATTAGGGGTGGCAAAATAATGGACAGGTGATCAATTTGTGAGAGGTCAAGACTAGAATTCTTTACAGTGAGCCTGAAACTATCGTACTTAGAAAAATGACTTGAATAGAGAATGAGATGCTGAGGAGGCAAGTGAAACAGTCAAGTCTGTGGACAAGATCTGTGAAATTTGACTAAAATTAATAATATTTTTTTTCGTAATACGTGATTTTTTGAGATACCATTAATGTTTTTGCTACCTCTATTGTAATTTGGGCATTACAATTCTTTTGGGGATTGATTGTTACTTCCATGAAAACTGTTCACTAGACTGGCTTTGGAATACTGCTTCTTTATGGAAAGTTTATTTTGCGTATATTCCATCAAGCAGATGTATTGCTAAGCTGAATCAAGAAATTAAGCTACTGTAGAGCATGTGACTTTCTTGTCTAAAGAGAATGCATTCTAAGTTTTAGATCACAAGGTCTCTTATTGCTCATTAGATACTATCAGTTTGACAAGGAAGTGGTGAGAGAACTGTTAGGTAAGAAACTGACTGGAAGATTAAGAAAAGACTTGGATGATGTCAGTGAGAAGACAAACATACCTCTCAAGAGCTGTCGCCGACAGGTTTGTAGTTATTTTCATGATTCCCAGCATGCCGTTGAACCTCTTCAGCTGTCAGTCAACTCTCTCTTAACAGACAGCTCTCTAAGATGGACACCACTCTCTAGGACAGACACCCCTCTGATTGATGAGAGGTGCTAAGATAGGAACCTAAGATAAGTTTAGACACTTGGTCTCTGACACAACTGATTCACTCATTAAGTAACAACTTAAAGGTGGCATCTTTACAGTGAGCAGTTGGGTGGTACCACTACAGTTGGTACAATTTTTTCTCCTCTAATACAAATCTTCCTGATTTTAATTCTTCTGGTTTTCACAATAGATACCATCCTTGAAGACCCAGGGAGGGATGGCAGGTAGTTGGGACAGGACAAAAATTTAAGGGGTTAAAAGTTTCACCAGACCTGATTTTGTCTGTCTGCCCCAGGGTCTACAAGTATGAGTAAATAAAAAAAATGGTGTAGTCTTCAGTTGTTACTTAAAATCTTGCAAAAAGTACTCTAGAACAAAGTCATTCAGTTTAAAAGTATTGAGAGGATATTCAGTGATATAAGTATATGTGTTGTTATTAGTTTGACAACGTGAAAAATGTACTGAGGGCAATTGAGGAGACTGAAGGAGGTGGACTTACTGACACTATAAAGAAGTTATTTCTTCTGTCGGACTCTTTAGCAAGGTACATCTGAAATTTACTGTATTAGATTCTGATAATGTTTTCGTTTACAAACAAAAGTACATCAATTTCACTTATTCATGTTTTTGGATTTCCTTCAACAGGCAGTATGCATGTATTTGTTTCATGGCTATCAATAAGATTGAAACAGGAAAGAAAAGGTTTGTAGTTCAGCATGGAGAATTTAACAACTGCATTGCTAAGTGGAGGATGGGTGCCTGGGATGAACAGGGGCTTCCACTGGAGGCCAGCCAGCTCATAGACTGAGGACTGCTTCCATGGCTGGCAATCTCCACAACCCAGCCATGAGCTAGCCACGCTAGGCATCCAAGCACCTGTCACACTGACAAGCAGTGGAAGATAGGGAGGGAAGGGGAGGGGAACTGAGACCACTGCACAATCCAGCTCCAAAGCTCCAAAATGCTTGCAACAACGTTACTGCATGACCCACATGAGCAATTGCCAATGAAATCTAACACTGACTACTAACTGCTCTTTGTTGTTAACTTAGTTTAAGGTGGCTTACTACAGTTTTCTGGGGTGAAAGGAGGCCTTGAATCAAACTTAAGAAAAACGCCTACAGGAGTTTTCTTGGAGATTTTTTTTCGTACAATAAATACAGTAGAGTTAGTTTTGAGACAGAAATTAAAATTGAAATGCTCAAAAAAGTGTCTAACTGACTAAATAAATGTTTTTGTGCTCTCGTGTTTGTGGGATTTCCTCAGCTGGCTCCTGTCACTTTGCACACGTATGATGCTTTCGTGTCTTGGGGAGTGTGCATATGTAAATTAGCTTGCATAAAAAACCACCTTAAGTAAGCCACCTTAACTTCATTTAACTGCATCAAACAGTGAATAAGACATCATTTTTTTGCCATAAAAAATACAGACATAAGGTCACACAATGGTTATCCTTTGTGCGTAGCTAGCAAATTTGAGCCTGAATAAGCCATTTTAGATGGCTGGATGTTACTGTTCTTATTTACTGATAGGCTGTTGTATCTGACGTTTGATGACCTTGCGTTCTGTGCTGAGCAGATGTTGGATCACTGGACTGTTGGATCAGTTGAAGGATCAACTGGTTAGTCTAAAATTATATATATTTTGAACTTGGAAATAATAAAGTCCTTGGTATCATGGAATGTACATATGCCACGGGTAGAGTTAACCCTTTAACCCCTAATATCAAAGAACAAATTCTCCTATCTTGTCCCCATACTTTTCTTATGAAGTATTGAGGAGAAGTTATTTTAATAAAATATCAAGAAGATTCACCTTGGGTGTTCATATCCTTAATTCTCACGACCTCAGCAGTTGAATAAGCATTGATATTATAAGGAGAAATTTGATGCTGATCACTGTAAAAGGTCTGTTCAGTAACATTGCCCAAACCCCCTCCCCTTTATTCCTAGTTGCTTCATGCTGTGTAATCTGAGGTAATCTGTGGCCATGTGGGTAGCCTGTGGCTTACGTGCTACTTTACCATGCAATAAATACAAGGGTATAGAGTCCTAAAGTGATGACGTCACAAAAACTAAATTTATGAAATTATGGCATTTGTTAGTATATTCGGAAAGAACATGATGAAAAATGCCAAAAATTAGCATCTTATTGCATTTTGGGAGTGAGATATTAGCTCTGTTAAGAACTGAGACAAAATTAGAAGGATTTGTATGGAGTCATCGGGGCATAACACAGCTAATGTCTTGACCCCATATTGCAATAAGATGCTGATTTTTGGCAAGTAGACATTTTTCAACATGCTCTTTCCGAATATACTAACAAATCCCATAATTTCAAAAATTCAAATATTTGTGACGTCACACTTTAGGACTCTATACAAGAAGGAACCATAGAGCCAGTCACACTTAGATACAAGTTTGCAACTTGGATTGAATCCACCATGCAGAAAAAGATGGCGATTGTTACATTTACACTCAATTTTATTCTGAAAAAATGCTCATAAAAAGGCACAGTAAAGTTCCAAAAAATTCAATTCTTCACAGCCAATAACATCATGGCTTACTGACAAACGACCAATAACATCTCGACTTTGTTGACCAATCAGGTTAACAACCAGAGACATATATACCACCTACTGACGTTCCACAATTCACTTGACTCTAAAGATGACTTCCGCTCAGGTTATCGAAACGTCAGTCAAAGTCACCATAAACAGTCCTTCTCAGGACTACACTCACCTGGATAATCATAAATTGCATACTTATGACATGACTCCTGGGTTCAAACCATTTACAAAAAATTTAAACCTGGCATACACGATGTTTTTAGGACAGGGCCAAATTTTGCGGAAAAAAAAAAATAAAGAAAATGGCTTTCTTTGTGCCTATCGGCTGTGTTTGGTTCACAAGGTACATGTACATGTGTTGTGGTAAAATGTACAGTCGCCATCTTTTTCTGTACAGTGGTGGGTTACATTGTGCAGTTCCAAAAAATATCCACACTCCCCCCACGGAAGTTTTTTTGTTTTGCATCCCCCTCCCCCCATTTGAACAGTTGCTCTGAGTAGCCTTCTTTGGCTTTACAGAATTACATTTGACTCGCACTTTGTCTGTTCTCTAACACACTTTAGTCTTTTGTGCGGCTGTTACTTATTTACTTTTGTCTAAAATCACTAACGAAATAACAGACTTATCACTTATTAAACTTCAACAGCATCCTGTCTGATTAAAACCGTTAACAAGATCGTCATCTGTAAGCATCGATTTTGTCTAATCACTTTATAACTGCACGTGGTTCACTTTCTCCTGAGTATTAACATTCAAAATTCACATTTCAGAATTCTGCTATCGTTAGGGAAGTTTTTAGTTTTAAATTCACCCATGTAAACACTAGTCTGTACGAAGGAGTTAAATATACTAACTTTTAATACTTCCCCCGCAGTTGAAAGTCCGGCCACTAAACTGCATTGAAAATAAGTTTGCCAGTTGCCGCAAGTTACACTGTGTTACTATCGTTTTTGGATAACTGACTTCAATCAGTGCTGTTCAATTAATAATAATTATGATATTGCTTCCAGCTGCTGATGTGGGGGATACTGGTGCAGAATTTGACAGAGTTTTTCTTCAAGAGTTGAGGGATCTGAAATTGTTTGTTAATGACAGAGAAATAGTAGAGGAGCACAAAAGGTGGTGTATTGCATTTTTTCTACTGGGTAATTACTGGGCGGGCGGGCGGGCGGACCGACGGTCGGAAGGACAGACAGACCGACTGACAGAGCAACGGACGGTCGTGGATTCGGACGTGTAGTCTGGGCGTGTGGTCTCTCATTTCATTACTAAGGCTAACGCTCAGTAGGTTTACAATGGGTTCACTGCTTAGCACTTTAACATACACCACCGAGTTAATTCTCTGATCAATCATTTGCCGTGCTAACGGCACAACGTTCATTTGTACCCGACTGATAGATGGTCGGACAGTCGGTCGACCCGTGAGGAGTGACGTACGTACGGGTGAGAGAGTTGTGTGTTAATTAAAATACCAACACCAGCAGTACTAGGTGAATGATTCTCTTAATTTAAAGCTAATGAAAGCTCATGGTGTATTTTTTCTCGCAGTTTGGTTTGCAGTGATATAACCAAACGATTTACAAAGAAGCTTGCCAAGTCCGTGGAGGCGAATTTCAAGGTAAACTTGTGCCTAACATGGGGAAAAGTTTCGCGTAAAGCTAACTATTGTCTCTCCTTTCGCTGTCTTCTTGAACTAAGTAACACGATTCTCCATTTTCCTCTTTATTTGTTTTTGTTTTTATCTCTAGAATCTCTGTCGATGTCTACTTAATATTGCAGCTGGTCTAATACACAGTAAAGAGGTTAAAGATGTTTTAAGTGACTTCGTCGAAAAGGTAACACGCTCTCAAGTATTATAAACTACAACGACAGCCTTTGAAACATCAACAGTTCAGCGTGTTGTCCTTTGCACAGTCTCAACTCTCACTTTGAGCCGTTTCTAGACAAGTTGCCGCGAACGGGATGTGAAGGCCGGAGTTTAAGGAAACCACCGTTAGAATGCAAGGAGAATGTTACCTAAAAAGGTTTAAATCATGAACCGTACATTTTCTCTGTGCGTCGTACGTTCTTTTTCCAGTTTTTGGACTGGCCTCAAAAACATATTCAGCCCTGATGTTTTTGAATAGAAAGTTGTCTTTGCCTTAAGGAGCTGTTACATGTGGTTATTTTTTCCTGCAACTTGCCAAAAAAAAAAAAAAGCTGGCGAGAACATGTTACACGCTACAACGGATCTCGCAACGTTGCGAAATACAGAAAACCTGCCCATTTTCCCGCAACTTGCAACTGAACGCAAGTTTTGGTTGCAAGACAAGCTGCGTTGAGGGAGTTTTACGCGCCCAGTTTCATCTGCAGTTCGTCTTGCAACGGTTTTGTGTCTCAAGTTGTCGGAATAATTGGCTCTGAGATAAGCGAGGGACTATTCGCAGTATAACGGTACATGAGAGGGGCACCAATCGAGCCTATACCCTTAGCCGTGGTTTTTAAACACCTTGTGGCTTTGTGCGACACTCATAACTTTTCCTTTTCCAACAGTTTATCGAGCCATGCAAACAGCTTGAGTGGGACGCTAAAGAAACCGAAATTTTCCTCGAGTCTTTGGTGGACACATGCGACAAACTGGACTCCTTATACAAGTATGCACTTATGTAACATCAGAGAGATTAAGAATCGCGTTTACGGCAAACGTGAGATTCGCGTTTATGCTTCCTTGAAATAAAGAGTGCAAAGATGAGAATAGCGCAAACTAATAGACCATTTCCGAGTTGCTTTAAACCTCATTATGAAAGCGAGGCTAAGTGCAAAGTTTTTGTTATGAAAATTAGTTTTCATTCATATGCAAACAAATGTAATTTTCATATGAAAAGTTTTGCACTTAGCCTCGCTTTCATAGTGAGGTTTACAGCAACTCGGAAATGGCCAATTCTGACCTTTGATGCTAACGCAAAACTACTCGATTTGACAGAAACTGAAAACAGCGAGCGGCAAATATAGGATAAACATGGTCACGTGGTCATATCTCACGTTTGCTGTAAACGTCATTCTTAACCTCTCTATTGTTTCGGGAGTTAAGTTTAAAATGGGTTGACTTATATGACACTGGTTCTTTAATTCAACAGAAGCAACTTGGAGCGTCTGATTCCTGTGTATTGCCGTTTCGTGACAGTGTCACAAAGATGTATCGTGAGAATGTACCACGAGTGAGGGACAGGATCCCAAGCAACTCAGAAGAAGATAAAAGGCCGGGTTCGAGTGCAAGCCACGCCACCACCCACAGTGCTGGAACTTGGTTACCAAGGGAACTTTAAATAATCAGTTATGAAGCTTCACCATGATGCAGTACACTGTATTTCAGTTCTTTAGCTCTGATACCGTGAAATTGCATCTGAAATATCTTGTAAATAGATTCAGTACAAAAGGAAGCATCTCGTATAAATAAATTTATAAAGAAAGAAAGTTCCATATCCACTTGAGAATGTTTAGTTTTCAATAAACACACGGTTTCCTACAGTAAAGATACCTCTAATGGAACACTACAAAGCTATAAGATCACGCCTATATGATAGTCGTACTTTGCTTTGTTGTTAAGTGGAAGATTCGTTTTTCTAAATTTCCTTCGTATTCTTCCAGTAGAGACAGCGCGCTTAGAATGTTTCTGATGAAGTTTCGTTTGTTTCTCCGCTGCCCCAGGAGCCTTGTGACTACTTCTTCTGGAGCTCCGCGAGGGACTGGGTTCTTCAGGGACTAGTCCTGTCACGTGTGGGAGCCTCGCTCGCACGGGCCTCAATGTCATACAAATCCGTTTGCTTTTAGATCCGCCTCTTTTACTCTCTACAGTTTTGTGAGCCGATCTGTCCTCGTCATCCGGTCTCTTTCTCTTTGTACCTGTAGTACGAGTTGGCGAGCTCAATGGCTTTGTCTTCTCTTTTGCTTTACTTATCAGCTCCTTGATCACGTTGGCGTCACGTGCGAGCGGTCGCAAAGGAAAGTACGCATGAGCAAACGGTTGCATCCGCAGCTGGTTGTTTTTCGTGACAGCGGCATCTTGCCAGTTGTTGTGCGCGATCCTGGGACCCAGACTGTCTCCGAAGACGTCATAAAGCTGTTGGTAGAGTTGAAGAGGATTGGAGGCCAGACTGCTCGAGCTCGACCGGGACCGGGTTGCAACGGGGGCTGGGCGTTGAAGGACACTCGCCCCAGCCCACGGAGATAGATTGCTGCGCAAGACTGGGTGTGAATTGTTGACTTGAAAGCCGAGAGACGCCATGGGAACGCCATGTTGTTTAGACTTCAAAAGACACCCAGCAGCCTGCTGTAGAAAGAAAGAAGTTATGTTTTAACTACAGTTGAGCTTGTAGTTCGGGAATTTAGAAGGAACTACACGAAACAGTGACGAGTGTGCTTTCAGGATTAGCTCCTGTTCAGACAAGAAAACCATACTGGATTGGCCTTTTGTATACATAAGAAATGTCGATTTCAGAACAATTCTTGTACCACCGTTCTTGAAAGTGGAACACTTGTATCGAATAGCCGTTTTCATGCCACTCCAAACAGGGAACCATGCAGTCTTTATGGTCTGCTCCAATACCAACCCGGATGATCTGAACAAATCATTGTGGGCCTATTCTGGATCAATTTCTATGCCAGCAGAAACAGAAAGATCTGCTAGTATGAACATAGCCTCGGTTGCACTAACATGCGTGGACGCCACTGTTACGTCACATGAAAGTGCTTTACAATTATTACAAATGCTACCTCGAGTCGAAACTGTAGCTTACCAGGAGAGCTCCATACACTTGATAAGCCTCGTCTTGTAGAAGAGCGTTTGATTGACTGCTGTCATCCAACACTTGCTGCAGCTGAGTCCAATAGGATCGCAAATGCGGCATCACATACTGCTCTAATGCCTGAAATAAACCACAGCATAAACAGCTGTTTTACGAACTAATATAAAAACTCCACAGTAATTGATCAAAGCAAACATCCTGCCAATTAATCAATCATTCAATTCTCTTTTTTCACCAGTTACAGAGTTTCATTTATTGCCGCGTCATTTGAAACCTTTTCTGCGCATGACAATGATTTCAAGTATTCCCGCACATGACGCTATCTTTTCTGACGCTTGGCACCGGTTTCACTTCTTGTATGACGCCATGGGTTCTCACTATTTTAATACGCGGAAAAGCCAGAAATCTCTGTTGGAAAAATCAAATGGTATATGTCATTCCGTTTGGAAAATTTTAGCAATGATCGCCGATCATTTCTAAAGTGATGCACTTTTACTGCTCTTTTCGGAATCTGTAGTACTGAAGCGTCCCATGTTTTCCCGCGCTTGTCACCCGTTGCGTGTCTTCACGCTTTTGGTACCAGCCACAACTCAAATTTAGATTGCCTCCTTGTACGATTTTTAGAAAAGTTTAATTACTGGCTTGTGGGAAGATGTGATTACATGTAGTTTGGTTTTGGTTCTGCGGCTTTAAAATCCCCCAAACGGCTTGGAAAGTTGGTAACCGGGGGAAGGCAAAGGTGACAAGATTCTGTTGCGGTTGATACTAGTTAAATTTAATGTCTACCTCTGGTCCAAGCTCGGTGAGTCCTACAACAGCTCCATAGTGAGAACAGAAAGGCCGTCCATCATCTAACAACACTTCCTGAAGCGTCATCAACAACTGCTGTCTTAAGTAATTGACTGGATTGCTGCACTTCCTGTACGCATAATAAAGTAAAGGAGATATATAGCAAATTGGTAAGGGAATGAGCGTGTTATACGAACATTCGTGGGAGAGGAATGCGTGACGAACCCAAAGGGCGTCTGCAATGGAGGCTCCATTTCTAGGGGGTGCGAGATTTACGGTGCATATCGGAAATTTCGCGCATTGTTGCATCCTTTATCCCGACTGCTTTTATTTCGCTCACTCGTCGCTCGTCCGAGAAATAGAGGGGCAACTAATATTCTAAGATTAAGCTTACCTGCTGATGCGAGCCAGAATGTATGCTGCCTCGTCTCTCAGTCGCCAATGATCATTTTGTGGATTAAGCGACGCAGCAAGAGACTCCAGCAAACAGTACATGACTGACGTGACAAGCTGGATCACCTGAAAACCAAACAGACAACGGAAGCTACAGTGATCTGGTGTCCGTAGAAGATTAGCTGGTAGTTCTTTTAAAGGCTGCAATTATTTTTAAACAGAAAAGAGCTTTTCCTGTCAGGTTAATAGCACAGGTGGTAAGACGCCAGTCTACAGAGCAGCAACCTCCCTCGGGGACTCTGAGAAGATTATTTTCCGCGTAGCTGGTAACCTGTGATCTTTTCTTTTTATTTTCTAGAGGGAGGGAGGGAATGATCGCGTGTTACGTAGCTGGTGTTGTTGTTCGCACAAATGGTAGAATTTCAGAAATAGAGCGATAAATACGAGCTGCACAGGGGGG
Organism: Pavona decussata; assembly: GCF_977016875.1. NCBI lineage: Eukaryota > Metazoa > Cnidaria > Anthozoa > Scleractinia > Agariciidae > Pavona > Pavona decussata. Next base: position 4,635,599 of record NW_028145484.1, on the reverse strand, counting down.
GGGGGGGGGGGGTCTTTGGAGTGCTGGAGCCCCGGAATTTTTACCGTGAAGTCCGGAAACCGAAGGCTTCCTACCCTGCGTGGCAGGCGCTAGAAAGGGAAGGGAGAAGGTTAATCGGGCGCGCGCCACGAGCGAAGGGAGAGAGAGAGAGAGGGGAAAGGCAAATTTAAAAAAAATGTACAGTGTGAGAAATTAGACACATTGCTTACATAGGGTTCCAGGAACAAAGACTGATTGTCAATCAGAGATCTGACCATACTCAAAAGCTTGCTTAGCTGTGTCAAGTCATGGCCGTAAGATTTCACCTGGAAAAATAACAGAAAATGAATGATTACCAATAGAAAAGCTCTTACTTTATTATGAATGCTGAAATGTTCCACTGACAAAGGAAAAGGACAGCTAACATGGAAATATGCTAGCAGACAAATTTGTGTGTTCAAAGTACGACAAAAATACTGTATAAATGGACATTGTTTGCTGATCATTTCTTTTGGTCAGGCACATTAAATTTTGGCACAACGTTAGCAAAAGTAGCAGGAATGATTCGTATTAATTTATTGGCTATAATTCCCAATTATGGTAAATGACAATACTCTTTGCTATCAGCAAATTTAAAAAAAGTCATTGAAAGTAACAAGCTCAGTTTAACTACAGGGTTATTTTGCTTGGGCAATTTGTTTCTCTCATTTGCAAGTTTATGCATCTCATCTTTAGCTCAGGCAACAAACTTGCAAATTAAAATTGTGGAGGTTTTCAGGCAACATTTCCTAGTCTGAACCTCGCAGTAGTTCAATAAATATAATTATTAAGGCATGTTAACTTACTCCTGATGCAATAAAGTTTACAAAATACGCCAGCAACGAAGAGATCTTGGGATTAGTCCTCAGATCACTCAGAGCTTCCTGGTAAATAAAGGAAACACAATCAAAAATACACAGCAAACAATATAATCAACACAGGAAAGTAATGTAATAATTTTTATTATTAAAAACTGGATCATTGTATAATGTAATTCCAGGGATTTGATTGGCTTAATGGCCATGGTATATGAGCCACTAGATACTATGCTCAAAAATTAGCCACCATTAAATTATCTTCCTGGTTGTTATTGCAAAGTGAAATCAGCAAGATCTAGCAACATTTCTTGATTGCTTTTAATAAAACTCCTTGGGCCCAGAGGCCAACACCCAGCAGGGAGAATAATTTAAAAGTTCCTTACTTTGCAGCACTTGTCATCATCACCCAATACAGCCTTTGTTATCTGTTCATAGTAAGTCAAACAGGCCTACAAAGAGAAAAGAAATTACTTTACTTACTGCCATATACAACATGGAAGTGTATTAGTTGGAGTGCTGGACTTCTGACAGAACAAAAATGAAGAGGTAGGCTCATTCTGGGCTGAATAATAGAAATTGGTCTCTGCTATTTAGCGAACCAGCCAACCACCCAATGCTATAAAATAGATGTTATATACACAATGAAATTCGCGGAAAAAAATATTTTCTCTTCATTGTCTCATCTCACTCCACCTTTTTTGAGTAGCATTTATTTATTTTCAGATTCTACAGTTTGCTAGCTTTACAGTGATATAACGTTTTTGTAGGGTTTCAGCGCACATAAAATTTTCCTGAAGAACACCCACAAAGGTTTGGAATAACCTTAAATCTAAAATATCACCTCTGAGAGTGGGCGTGGCACAGCAGCTCCACCTTCCTCGACACTGTTTGATCGACCTAGGGTTGCACAAGGGAAACAAGAAGACAAAATGTCTTAAAGTTACAAAGAACATCACAAAGCATTCCTCTATTTAATGTCACTATAATGGTAGGATCTTGGGGCCAAGACAAACAAATTTCTCTAAATTAATTTTGTGATAAGTCTATGTGGTAAACACCAAATTATTTGTCTGTACCAGTATTTTGTTGGGCATGACTTCCAACTGGAGGTGAACCCTCAATACAAAGCCAGTGAGCTGAGAAAAAAAGGAAAAAAGAAATGATGGTTACAAACAAAAAAAACAAAAACATTGAAACTAGACATCAGTCTCCCCAAATAACAGCAATTATAACCTTTCACTGTTCTCTGTCCAGGATCAGTGGGTATTGCAACGTTCATAGCCAGTTCTCGTAATCCAATCTCCTTGTCATCAACAAAGAAAATTTCGCCTTCTTTGGTGGTAGTACTGCGAAACAACATGTCCTCCAGTGATCCATAGCCATAAATGGGCTGTGGATAAAAAATTAAAAACAACGAGATACTAAATATTCTACAACAAGTTACATTAGCATTACTGAACTACACTCAGTTTTTTTCACAACAACGTCAAATTTTGGAGCTGAGGCTGAACGTTCTTATATTTTTTTTGCGATTTGAGGCTGAAAACGTTCTTAAGATGTTCTTAAATTACATGGTATACACTACATGTCTTTCAGTAAACCGATGCTGACGTGACCAGGAAACTTATCAAAGTGCATTGCCTGCTGAGATATGCTGCTGCTGACAAACCGAGATCAGGTACATTTGTTACCTTGATTTTCTATACAGATTGGCAAAATAAAAAAGTTCTTTATCGACTCTCAGCCTGAGGAATGTTCTTAATACGTTCTTAAAATTTTGGTTAACCTCAGCCTCGACGTTTTTATAAAAAAGGTTCTTATAAAAAAACAGAGTGTACTTTTTAATGTACAAGATCCAGTGGTGACCAGCATATTTTAACATTTTTTCTCCTGAAAAATTATGAAGGATAAAGGAAGTCATCACCAAAGATAAAATTTTCTGACATTTAAACCAATAATTCAGAATATAAGGCTGGCTTTGGCTTATATTCATTCAAATGCCTTTTGTGTGGGCTTGGTTTTTGAGAGGGCTTGTTTTGGGGGAGCTAATTATTGGAGTGGATTTTGCTTTTCAAAATGGGTGAAGCTTGACGCTAAAAATATTTCACTGTCTATGAATTCCACACTTCACTTGTGGTTAACTAAGCTATCACCACAAGCCAAATTCAGAGTCCAGTGTCTAAAATTAACCAAGACGTTCATATAAAAGGCTAAGCCCCTCCTTTATTTCACACCTTTGTGGGTGTGAGATGCAAGTTTAGAGGCCATTCAGACAAAGCAAGTTGTTGACACAAGCATTCCCTGAAAGATATGCCTCAAAGTTTCATAACATAACAGCAATAGAAGAGATCGGTTTCTAATTCAGTTAACAGGGTTTAAAGCCAATTCTTTCAACAAGAGTTGTAGAAAAGGATGTATGTTGTTAATCAGTTGTTTACGCTCTGATGGTTGATTGACAACTGAAGGTGAGAATGGCCAGGCCAGGCCCCTGTTATACTGGAATTTACTGTTTATTAGCCAACCAGCAAAAACTAAGAGAAGATCAGAACCCATACCCCAACATAACATATTTTTACTTATAAATTTCACAGGTTAAAACACTAAAAATGCACATTTTTTTAGTACCATACAGAAACCCCACCCCCCCCCCCCTCACCCCGACCCCACATTCACATTCACCTCAAGCACCCTCGGATAGGATAGGATAGGATAGGATAGGATAGGATAACTTTATTTATATGCAGTTTTTCCATCAGCTACTTTAGTACTACCCTGTCAAATCACTTAATGATTAATCACATTATTTCATAATAAAGTGCGAGGTTATGCAATAAAGACAATTAAAGCTGAATTACCTCTGTGCTACTTCTTTCTAACGCTTTATTGAAATCTTCACTCGTGAGGCGTCTTCTCTTAGCATGCTTCATGTACTGAGATGCACTCTGTGGGATTGCAATCATTATTAATCACACGGCGATGTAGTACATGAAGTAGTTGGAAAGTAACCCAATAAAGTAAATTTATTCAATAGTACCTGGAGAGTTTCGCGGAGTCTGTAAGTGACATCTTCAGCCAGCGAACTCGCCAGATCATCTGTCAAGGTTTGTCCGCCAACTATTTCGGCGTACAGCTTGACTGATTTCGGTGAAACTATAGCAAATTTGGATTCGTCAGTCATTGAGAAGAATTTGATCCCTTTCTTTCTGGGAAGTGTCACTCCAACAGCATGTGTCAATCGAGGAATTATTGTGAAATCACTTTGAAGGCAATTTCGCAAAGACAACCAACTGAGAGCGCGGCCATGTTGGATACTTTTCTCGTCGGATGGGGCGTAGCACAGGAACCCTAACCAAATGGAACCAGCAACATCCTTAACGTGTAATATTTCAGAAGACGTATATTCATAGGAATTGAGTTATTTTCACTCTGGAGATCTGTACCAAAAAGTACGCTAATAGGGCAGAGAGATTTTTATTTAATTAATTTTTTTTATAGGTCCCTTTTTATTTCTTTGGAGAAAGGTATCCTGTGCTTGCAAGTTTACATACCGCTGTACTTAAAGTATTACGGGCGCATCTACTTTTGAAGGGTCGGGTCAGCAGCGAAGGGTGATTATAATCACGTCGCTTGAGACACGGGTCTCCATTCAAACGGATAAAGGGTAAATCCATTCTTTAGTTTTCTGTTTATTTTTTTCCGCCCTTTTTGCGTGCTACCCACTTGAATTGATGTTTTGCAATTTTTTTTCGTTCGTGCATGTGACTCTAACAGGTTTCCTCCTGCGAGTGTTGTTCTTCGACTTCCTTCGAAAGAACATCCGAAAGACCACGGGCGAAGGCCTTCATATGAAAAAGCGAGCGATTTCTGAACGATGGAAATTTATCGTCATGGTTGACCTGAAGTATTTACTTTTGCAGGGAATGATCGCAGTTTGGTGAAACCGTCCTTTTCTACTGGTCGTTCATTTTGTCTGAGGTAAATTACAAGTTTAAGTTAAGGGTAATTAAGTTAAGTTGTGTTATTTTTATATTTCAATGAATTCGATGAATGAATGAATGAAATCGTTGATATAACTGAAGAATTTACATCTGCTTACCACGTGCGGTGTTTTACGTTCTTACTAAGCGGATTTCGTTTTTATTTTGATTTCAACCACATTTTTTTCACAATCTTTAGTTACTAAGATGATAATATGTATTTGTTTGTCTTCGCGTCAGATCAGACTTAAGCCTAAGCTTAAATATATTGTGACCTTTTTTTGAAATTTCTATTCAAGTTCTCGGAAATCGATGGCCGCAAACATTACTGTCTAGTCACGAGTGTTGATTGAGAAATCAAACGGGATTGCAGTCATATTGACTTTCCGATCATTGCTAGCTGGTTTTATTTAACAAGATCTTAATACGAAATTTACGATGAGGCCATTGCACGGAAGAAGAACATTATTTATTCATGAATAGTCAAAGTCCAGTTTCTTGTAAAATTACCATGTTTGGTTCTTGGTATTGTTTTTATCCGAATCCTCTTGTAAGAGTCCGGTTCAAGGCAAGTTAACTCTGTCTAGACATTGGCTTTTTTCTGGTCTCCTGGTTGGGGGGAGGGGGTGGGGGGTGGGGAGCAAGAGGCAGAATTACATCCTCTCTCCTTAACTTGCAGAGCATTAAAGCTATGGCAATGAAAACCTGGATTTCTGGGTTTCCTCAAAACTTCAGACAGCCACTAAGATTGACCACAAAAGTCTGCAAAAAGAACACTAAAATGATCTAACTAACATCAAATTACATGTCTTGAACAATGACCTAGGATAGGATAGGATAGGATAACTTTATTTATACATGCCAAATTCCAATGCCACACCAATTATTTCCAGTTTTGTGGGACTTGCTCACATAATTATGGAAAAGTTGTGAATGCCCAGTCTTGTAATTTAAGGGGATCAAAAGGTTTGGGTCTCTCCAAATCTTTTCATGTTTACCTTTTAATATGTTTGGTCCAGCTTTCTCTGTTTTTTGACTTGAGACTGCTCTCTTATAATATCTAGAAGACTAAAACAACTCATTTGAATTTTCCACTGGTGGGAGGTTTCAAAAATGAACTTTTGGGAGTAAAAACTATTATATTTTTTTAGTACTCAGGGCTTGAGACCAACTTTTTATCTCATTAGCCCAGTACCACTAGTGGCTAGTAACAGGTCTGATTTTACTAGCCAAAGCCAGCTTTTCATTCACGGATTTTCATTCTGGCATGAAGCAGGTTCTGCCATTTGTTGCTTTCATAAAGCGAAAACTTGGAAAAGTTAATTGTTTGTTTCTATTTTAGCTGTTTCAACTTATTGTTTTAATTAAAGGAGTGAAGTCTGTGAAATCCACTTACCTAATGGTCTTTGTTTTAATTAGTTCCTCTTTTCTTGATTTGCATAAATAATTTTCACTTTTGTTTGACTGTACAGTGCTTTTAATTACAGTTTTTACCAGCCAAAATGGCAAGTTAAAGAGACAAAACTTACTAGCCGAAACTGAATGTTTATTAATCTATGGCTAGTTGGCTACCATTAGTCTTGAGCCCTAGTTCTGTAAATCTTAATTTTAATAATTCACCTGAGAATCATTGACCAGTTACAGTGTTAATTTCTTTTTTTTTTTTTGTATAAATTTCAGGTGGTCTAATCTTTTTTCTAATTATTGAGGATCATTACTGAAGTAAAAATGTTACGAGTACACGCATCCCGCTTCAAGAAAATCTTACAACAGCAGTTTACCTCTAGCAGTGGTATATGGTCAACGTGCCGATACATTCATGCGGGAAACAAGTATTGCACAAGCAACAAGCCTGAACCTCAAAGAACTGAAATAAAGAAGATCCTGGTTGCCAATCGTGGTGAAATTGCTATCAGAGTTTTCCGCGCTGCTACGGAAGCTGGAATTGAGACTGTCGCTATCTACTCCGAACAAGATGCTAATCTTATGCACAGACAAAAGGCTGATGAAGCGTACCTCATAGGGAAAGGAATGCCTCCAGTAGCTGCTTATTTGAATATTCCTGAGATAATCAAAATAGCCAAGGTGATTGACTTGATGTTAATTTTAAACAAGTAAAACCAAGCGAAATGCAAAATGCAAAATGTACATTGTGCAGTTCCAGAAAAAATCCATACCCATCCCACGGAAGGTCATCAGAGATTCCGAGGGGGGGGGGGGGGTTCTTAACAAAATTTTAGAAGCAAATTATGAAGCTAAACTGGAATTTCCTAGGGGGAGCAAGGATGCAAAACCAAAGACCTTCTGTGGGGGGAGTATGGATATTTTCTGGAACTGCACATTCCTCTTTTGCTTGCTTACGTTAGGTTCAGGGCATGTTAAATTCGATCCTATGCACAGTTTTGACCCCAAACGTTTCAATTTTTATAACGTAGGCTTCATTAATTTACAAGCAAATCAGGCCTTTCCACAGTGTACATAATGTTGTATGTATATAGTGTATATATAATGATAAAACTGTAATTGTAATTGTATTTCATTTTATTTTATTTTGTCCATTTACTCTTTCTTTCTAATATTTATTTTCTCGAAGATATTAGCTATTCATTAAGCTACTCTGTAAATTCGAGGATAAATAAAGTATATGTATATGTATGTATGTAGGCTGGTCACCAACAATACATTTGCATTAAACGGTTTCAACATTTGCTTCAACATGCGTTCAACACTTTGTTGAACCAAATGTCAGGGGTGTTTGAACAGGTCGTTCAACATTGAAAGCGTAAAAAATGTTGAAAGCTTGTTGAAAACGCGTTGAATCAAATTCATATTAGTTTAAACTTTCATATTTCAACATCCATACATTTCCTTTGTACTTGAAAATGTTGAATGGTGTTGAAGCTGTTTGAACACTCTGTTCAACATTTGTCGGACATTTGCCCAACATACGTTCAACAAAAGTTCAACAGATGTTGGTCAAATGTTGAAACCATTTATACAGGCCTTTGAATTAATTATTAATCATTGAATAAAATTTTATAGGAAACAGGGACTGATGCCATCCATCCAGGATATGGATTTCTCTCAGAAAGAGCAAACTTTGCTGAAGCTTGCGTTGATAACGGAATCATTTTCATTGGCCCTTCTCCATCAATTGTGAGGCTCATGGGTGACAAAGTCGAAGCACGCAAAGTAGCAATTAATGCTGGTGTTCCTGTGGTTCCTGGCACAGAGTCACCAATTAAATCTGTTGAAGAAGCCAAAGCTTTCTGTGAGGAGCATGGGTTGCCTGTGATTACCAAAGCAGCATATGGAGGTGGCGGGCATGGCATGAGGGTTATCCATAGGATGGAAGACGTGGAAGAGTTCTTCAATTTGGCCAGCAATGAAGCATTTGCTGCTTTTGGTGATGGCTCAATGTTTATTGAGAGGTTTGTTGGTAAGGAGATTGAAACTTTGGGTCAATTCATGTTTGAGCGTTCTTCCACTTTACAGTTTCACAAAATTTATCACAGTTTGAAATTAAGCATAATTTTTTTCTTCTGTGTAAAAAGTTCTAAGAACAAATAATTTTTTTTTTCTGAAACCTTATCCAGCAAAGCCAAGGCACATTGAAGTACAAGTGATGGGCGATGCTTATGGAAATGTTGTTCATCTTTATGAGCGGGATTGCTCAGTGCAGCGACGTCATCAGAAGATAGTAGAAATTGCCCCAGCTCCGCAGTTAGATCCCGAAATCAGGGACAAGATGACAAGGGATGCCATTATCTTATGTAAGTCAGTTGGATATGAGAATGCTGGGACAGTGGAGTTCCTGTTGGATCCTGACGGAAATCATTACTTCATGGAAGTGAACGCAAGACTTCAGGTGGAACATACCGTGACAGAGGAGATAACAGGGTGAGTTATACACCTCCTTGAAAGATCCCTTACATTCCCACACCTACCTTGCATGTACGTGTTCCTGCTGTACAATGTATACACTTCAATCTGTATCAAGCACATACAACCCACAACTCCTTGATTTGCTGTGATGAAGGGCTCAAAACATCAGCACTCAAATCTCTCTACAGTGGCCACTTTACCTTTAGTTATCAACTCTGCCGATAAACTAAACATTCGTTTCTACTCCCTGCTGACGCTGCCAGCACAGCAGTTTCTTTAGAAACTAACCCCCTTATCTGCTTCATAATATTCTGGTCCCATCTTTGTAATCATATGTTGATAATTTGGTAGTAACACTGGTATGTTAATATTAAACTGTCCATTAGTGTTGATCTGGTGAGAACACAAATAGCAGTAGCAGAAGGCAAGTCATTGGAAGAACTGGGACTTCGCCAAGATGAGGTTAAAGTCACTGGATCTTCAATTCAAGCTCGTATAACAACTGAAGACCCAGCTAATGACTTCACACCTGACACAGGCAGGATCGAGGTAATTACTTTTTGAAATTTTCAAGGCTTAGCCGTATTTCCTAGTCTTAGCAGTTTTTGGCGATGCCCATGCCAACTTACGTACAAGGTCATTAAAATACACCACTCACGATATGACTGTCTGCACCACATTTCTTTTGTTCACAACTGCCGATGCTTCACTTGACGTGCAATTGGTTCAGTCTGGTACACAAACGACTGAAATTGGTTAAGTGTCCATATCTCCTTTGTGTAGGTCCCTTGCATTTTCTAGAAATGTAATAAGCTATTTCTTGTTTATTTAAGATAAAATACGATACTAAAATAATCTTATTTAAGATAAGATAAAAATGGAGAGATTCAAGAAAACTTTTGTAAATAGACTTATTTTTAAATATAATTTAGTATGGTATTTTTCTATCCTGTATCGTTGTATTTTATCGTGTAGTTTTACTTTTTCACTCTAACTTAGGATATGTGTTTTTATCCTTTGATTGAATAAAGACTATTATTATTATTATTTAGCATTTTGCTCAAAAATTAAATATGTCAATTAAGTTTCTAACATTATGACCAGTCTCTGTGCCAAAATAAGCTTATTTGGAGCAATTTTGATTGCAAGGCAAAAATGTTATTTCCACCTCTCTAGCCCAAAACTCTTCAAATGATAAATCGCTGTCTTTGATTCCATAGGTTTTCCGTACAGGAGAGGGGATGGGAATCCGTCTGGATGGAAGTTCCATGTTCCCTGGTGCTGTCATCTCCCCCCACTACGATTCACTGTTGACTAAAGTCATAAGTAAAGGCTCAACCCATAGAGATGCAGCAACCAAACTTCTCAGGGCACTGCATGAATTCCGAGTCAGAGGTGTAAAGGTGTGCTCAATAACATTTCTTGCTACTATTGCTAGTTAAATGCTTGATAACATAAAAGATTATTTGCTTGCAGGTCATTTGATGGCAAAGGGAAAGCATTGCAGAGTTTTGTAGGCTCCTCTCCTTGAGAAGTACATGGGTAGAAAATCCTTTGGAGAGAGTACTCTACCTCTCTTTCTCTCTCTCCTACTACTCTCTCTTGAGCTAGCAAGGGAAACAGAAATTTGTTTGAGAAAGCAGGAGTTATGCAATATGGTTTTCATGATAATTTGTAAATATTGTTATTTGATTTGTATGTTATGAACACTTCTAAACAGAAACCAAAATCTTTGAGTGTGACATTATTGTCCAAGGTTTAGTGCCCAGGCTAAATCACAGCATGTGAACTGGTAGTGCAGGATCACATTTATTTCATAATTTGTTATAGTGAATTACTGTATCAGCACTTGATATGCGAACAAGAAACATGAATTTCTTTTCACTTCAGACCAACATACCTTTCTTGATGAATCTTCTTAAAGAAGAAGAATTCCTCGGAGGTGCTGTGACCACAGATTTCATTCTAAACAAACCAGAGCTGCTGAAGGTGAGCCGAGGTCAAAACCGTGCCCAGAAACTTCTGCAATACCTTGGGAACGTGATGGTTAATGGCCCCTGTACTCCTCTGGCGACAGGACTGAAGCCATCAAAGGATGCTCCTGAAGCCCCTGAGGTAAGAAGTCAACGTGATTTTACCTCCATTGCTAATATCCTTTAACCTTATATCAAAGAGCAAATTCTCCTTTCTTGTCCCCATACTTTTCTTTAAAATGTTCTGGGGAGAAGTTATTAAAATATCAAGAAAATTCTCCTTGGGTGATCATGTCCTTAATTCTCGTGAGCTCAGGGTTTGAATAAACATTGACATAACAAGGAGAAATTTGATGTTGATCACTGTTAGGGCTTAAAGGTTTCAAGCTTTGACAAAGAAGCCTCGAGGTTACATAAGAACTCGTACATTTTGATAAAAAAATTACATGATGTGACTTGACGTAGGAATGTCATTAACACTTCATCAACAGTTATTGTCTTGGATTTCTTGTTGAAAAACTGTGAAACTTGACCCAAATATAAAAGCAATCAAACCCAATAAAATCTGTAAAAATGTAAAGGTTACAATGAAAAAAATCAAAATTATGAAAAACACGGAAGCATCAAGCTTTCGTCAACAATGCGTGACGTGTCACGCCAAAGTCTTTGCCAGACAAATTTTAGATAAAGTCAAAGAATATGTCGAGTTGGCTTGCTAGATATTTAGTAAAAAAAACTGAAGTTGTAAAAAGGTTATAATTTAGTTGCGTTCGACGTAAAAAGAACGCACTCCTAATACAGATTTGAGTCGAGATTGGATGGGACAGCATTGATTGAATGAATAGATTTTGGGACGCGCATCTGGCATCCCCTGCAGATTTTGCAGGGGCGGATGACATCATCACCAACTTGGCAAAGGAGAGAGAACCTGGTGATAACGCGGACGCGCTCCCTAATCTTTGATTATTACTAGTATCTATGGGTACTTTATGCCTCCATTCTAGCCTAACTATAGTAAAATATTAATGTAGTACTACCTGTAGGCTTGAATGAACATGTAGCATGTTTCTTTGTTTATTTTAAGATCCCCAAAGCATCAAACTCTGGAAATGACTGTTACATGAGGCCAAGTGGTTTGCGTGATGTGCTGCTGCAGCAGGGTCCGGAAGGATTTGCAAGATACGTGCGTGATAACAAGCGACTTCTCCTAACAGACACAACATTCAGAGACGCTCATCAGTCGCTACTGGCAACCAGAGTGCGTACACATGACATGCTCAAAGTTGCACCTTTTGTGTCGCATTACTTTGCTAATGCATACAGTTTGGAGTGCTGGGGAGGTGAGTGCTTGTTCTTAATTTTCTTCTCTTATCGCCTCAAATTAACGGCAGCTAAAACAAGCAGTCGCTCAACAGTTGTTGTGTACTACTAAAACCTACATTTTAAGAAGTTTCTGGAAGTTTGTTTCAAGAGAAGAGCAAGTTTTATGGCAATTTGGCCTGAAATGTAAAATAAACTATTGTAAATAAATCACTTTATTTAAGTGACATTGTATTTAACGCAGAACACTAACTTGGGACACTCTCCAGATCGAATTGGAATTTGGAAATGTTGGTTTTGAGGAGAGGGAAAAACCGGAGTACCCGGAGAAAAACCTCTGTGAGCAAGGACGAGAACAACAACAAACTCAACTCACACGTGACGAGGAGTCCGGGAGTCGAACCCGGGCCAAATTGGTGGGAGGCGAGTGCTCTCACCACTGCGCCATCCCTTCTTCCCTCCAAATTCGGCCTCGCTTCGTCTTTTCAAACTCTCCCTGACGACAGTAAGTCCACCAGGTGCAGTGTACGTGTAACTCAATGATAAAAGCAGCATCCAGTATAGTATCGCTTGTTCTGAGGACTTTAAGAAACAAAACCCTGATTGTTTGCTCTCTTTTCTCCAAGGTGCAACATTTGACGTGGCTCTCCGTTTTCTGTACGAGTGTCCCTGGGAGCGACTGGCGCTGTTGCGTGAAGCAGTACCCAACATTCCGTTCCAGATGTTGTTGAGAGGCGCAAATGCCGTGGGCTACACCAGCTATCCGGATAATGTGGTGTTTAAATTCTGCGAAAAAGCGCACGAGATGGGCATGGATATTTTCAGGGTGTTTGATTCCCTAAACTATCTCCCCAACTTACAGGTAAGCTAGTACACGCTCATAGTACAGACATCTTCGTAAGACAGACCAGAAGCAAGACTTTCTTGAGGACGATGGCTCCGAACACAGATATACTTTTTTGCGGCACATTTTATTTCTTTGCCGTAAAGCAGATCTTAGCAAGGTGTAACCACGCATTTTTCAGAGATAATTGAGCAACTTACAATAATTCTACAAAAGTTTGAAATTTCAAAAACTTCAATACATAAAACTGTATGGCAGTTTTTTGTGCTTACACCTAATTTTCTTTATGGATTTCAACAATCCTTACTAAGATCTGCCTTTCACGCATAGTCATAAACCGCACAAAAATACCTTTGTGTTGGGAAGCACTGTTCGAAATCCGAGTGTCTCCGGCGGACTTTCCCGGCATCATGAACAGAACGGAAGCGCAGTAAGAAAAGTCCTTTTTCTGTTAGTCCAGTGTCGCTTGTCTCACGACTTCGTTGCTCATGTTTCGCATGTTTACGTAGCGTTAGCGGCGATAAATCATAGCTGACTATTTTCATGTCTTCTTCATTAGCTTGGTATTGAAGCAGCTGGACAGGCAGGCGGAGTTGTAGAAGCAGCCATATCTTACACTGGTGACGTGTTCAACCCAAAGAACTCAAAATACAACATTGATTATTACATGAACCTGGCTTCTGAACTGGCAAGAGCTGGCATTCACGTGCTCTGTATCAAGGTAGGACAAAACGAATCGAAAATTATCGTCTTTTTCAGGTCAAAACGGTTAAACGTTTGAGCAATGCATGCCTGAAGCGAAGGCCATTTCCATTATTAACTGCTTTGCAAAAAGTAACTGGCCGTCAACATGTCGGAGAAAAAGCCCACGGAAATCCAAAAGTTACCATTTGTAGTGAACAAAGAGTGAAAATATTCAGTTTGTGAAAACATGAAAGACGTTCCTACAAAACTCAAGTCAAAAGTATCCCACCACCCCTACGGTAGCCTGATTCCGGCTCAGACGGCCCAGGTCGTTCGCGGCGATTGTCACGCGTGACAATCACCGCGAACGACCTGGACCGTCTGAGAATCAGGCTACCCCTACGGCGGCAAAATGACATGAGTTGGCAACGTGTTATCAAAGTTAAAAGCTCAACTTTGTGGTATTCTTGCTTTTAAAGACAAGGATTCACCTATTTAGCGAGTGACCAGTTTTCTAAAACTGAAATGTTTTTGAGCGTTTCAGTGTAACATCACGACTGGAAAAAATATGCTTGGTACTAAAAACGATAAAATAACAAATCGGTGACCGAAAGTACTAACGCTCATCTGTATAAATAAAGGGCGATTTGATCAACACATAGAAAAAGAAAGTAAATTTACGCTGCTTGTCGAAGGTCTAACTAAGGTCGCGTACTTACTGAGCTTAGATTTTCCAATTCTTTATTGAAAAACCAAATGTCAGTTACAGACAAAACTCTAAAATCTTTGTTCGTTGACCTCGTAGGACATGGCAGGTGTGCTGAAGCCCAATGCTGCTACCTTGTTGATTGGTTCCCTTCGCGCCCAATTCCCCAGACTGCCTATTCACGTGCATACCCATGATACCGCGGGAGCAGGCGTGGCGTCCATGTTGGCCGCGTCGGAGGCTGGGGCTGATGTGGTGGACGTTGCCGTGGACTCCCTCTCTGGGATGACGTCACAGCCTAGTATGGGAGCAATTGTGGCTGCCCTGGCAAACACAGATAAAGAAACAGGTTTGTCCGGCTGCATTCAATTTATGATAGCTTCGTGTTAGGGCTTTAACGTCAATTTATGGTTTAACCGTTTCACACCTCGAGGAAGAGCGAACTTCACTAGGAACAGCATCTGTTATCTCAGGTATAGCAGAACAACAGGCGGGATACACACATATTGTAGGCGGGAGATGATGGTTCGCCTCAGAACCTAGTTAAAGTATTTGCGTGCATTACTTATTAAATTATCAAAAGACGTTTTTACTGAGCAACTATTTTAATCACTCAAATCTTTAGAATCTGCTATTAAATTTTTGTCTATCTGCTCAAGAACGGTTAATATGTTGGTTGCTCCGCTCGTCTAGAAAACTCCAAGCAATTTATTGTGGCGTCTGTGATGATGTGACGAGTCAGGTCATCGTTTAACAAATGTTGACTGATGTTTTACCGTTTCTCCTTTGCTTGAAGGCCAAATAATACGGGCAGCATTTCCTTGAACTTGTTACGCAACAAATGTTGTGTTGCAAGTTGCGATTGTTTGTTGCGCGTATTACCACCTCTGCGCGCAACAAATTTTTGTGTTGCAAAAAGTAGAAACGAACGACGTCTGTTTTCTGCAACATGAAAACTAATTCCGCGACAAGTTGCAAGGAAATGTTGTCCATATTAGACATATTATTTGGCCTTAAATTCCACGTAATGTTCTGTTTTTTCCCCGCCCTCACCAGGTATTCCACTTGACCGCGTTCATGAGTACAGCGAGTACTGGGAACGAGCACGTCAGCTATACGCGCCATTTGAGAGCACGGTGACAATGAAGACTGGAAATGCTGACGTGTACGAAAACGAGATTCCGGGGGGACAATACACCAATCTACACTTCCAGGCCTACTCCCTCGGGCTTGCTGATCAGTTCACAGAGGTCAAGAAAAAATACACCATGGCTAATAAACTACTGGGGGATTTAGTTAAGGTAGGAAGAAATCACCTCTCTCCTGGGTTTTGAGCTAATAGGGAGATATAGTCAAGAGTAGAATGCGTCCTCCCCTGCCATGGTGTTGCTGGCTTATCTACTGCGGGGGATATAGTCAATATAGTCAAGAACGCTCTCACTCTACCCCAGACTGTAATCTGTTTCCGTGCGACCCTGATTAGTGAAATGACGATCTTGGAAGATTAAGTGAAGGAAATCTGAGTTGTACGTTACATTGTAGAGGACTACACAAAGCCTAAACAGACGGTAATGGTATGTCATATTGCCGCATTCTTTGTTGCGCAGATGCGCATGCCAGAGGTCACTCAAAGTGTAAACAATTCAAAATTATATCAGACCGGCACTACGGCAACAGGGCAGATTTATCGAACGATACCGCTTTTTCAACTGGTACGAGTCCCAGGTCTACAACGAAAGATGAAAAAGAAAAAAGAGAGAGAAAGAAACGACGTCTAACATTTGTACTAGTGAATGGCCTTGAAAAAGACTAGCTGTTCTCGTTGAAATCCAGGCTAGAGAATTGTCCTTTATAAGTTATCTAAAAAGAGAACAAGGCTGATTTCACGGTCAGGGAAGTATATTTTCCAATATTTCGAAAGGCACGGCTTTTTTTCTTCAGGGTATGTTTGAGACTAACCCTGTGGCAAGAGACGTTTAAAATAGTTATAGTTTTAAAATAGTTATAATAGATACCTGAAAAACATAGGCTAAAGTTACGTAAACAAAAACGTTACAATTTGAAATTTGAAAATACAACTGGTAAAATAGCTAACTAATAGCTAATTGAGGCCCTATGCACCATCCTGGCGCCAGGGGACAAGTGAAGTGAAGTGAAAATAGCTAACGTTACAACGCAAAAAACGGAAACATTATACGCCACAATGAGTTTTTCTGGAGGATTAAAGACGGGAAAAATGTCAAAAAAAAAAAAATGTCTTTACAAGTTAGCCTGCGCAGCAAGCGTTTTCGGTTTTTGACCGCGCGGATATTGGGGCGAGAGCACTCGTTCCAACTTCTGCTTGTTCAAACAGCGGAAAACGTACAAACCCCGACGGAAACACTTGCGACGCATGCTATTTACAAGTAGCCCAAGTACTGTATACTTACCAGTGTTTTGTACCGCCTCAGGTGACTCCCACATCCAAGGTGGTCGGAGACTTGGCCCAGTTCATGGTGCAGAACAAACTGGATGAACGTGACGTGCTCAACAAGGCGGAGGAGCTCGACTTCCCCTCATCAGTTGTGGAATTCATGCAGGGGTATCTCGGACAACCCCACGGGGGATTCCCTGAACCACTTAGAACCAAGGTAAGAACTCACCCTCCCATCCCTGAGGTTCGTGGCTTGTCATCTACTGGAGGATGTAGTGTAGCAGGGACACCCCTAAGAACACCCGATATCGAAACAATTGGTCCTCATTTTCCAAACAAATAGCACCAAAGGAAATTCTACGCGGCATAATTCAAATGAATACTTTTTTTTATCGTAGTAATCAACACACAGGAAAATACTGCTCAGTGGACTTTATTTGAATTAAGGATTTTATCCAGAGACTCGCAGCTAAAATCGCCTTTTACAGTATATAACGGAAAGGTCACGCTTCAGGAATTCATCCACAAACTCAAGGGTTAGAACTGGCAAGTTTTTGCCGCGTAATAAACAGCGCCACAAAGAGGTACTGCTCAGTAGCCTTCATTTGAATGGCCACACATATTTAGAGATTTCACCCAGAGATTCAATAGTGGCCCACAGGTAAGTACTGCTCAGTGGCTTTCATTTGAGTGGACACTCGAGGATTTCATTTACAGAATACACAGTTTAACCACGTTACACGTCTCGAAATTTGATTCTGGGAGCAAAATTGCTAAGTTGTAAATGTGGACTTGGTAATGGTCATCAATCTTTCCATCCGAAATCTTCTAAACAATGCTTGCACTTCTCTTTTTATGTCTTTCTTTAAAAACGCGTACGCCAGAGGATTTGCGGCCGCATTAATCACCAAGAACAACAGAACTATATCCACCAAAATCAGAGGACAGGCTTGACAAAAAGAGAAATAATTTTCAAAGCAATAACAAAGAACGAATACGAGCACCACAACTCCGACGACCGTTGCCGAAGAGGCCTCGGGGCTGCGTCTGACCACGCTCGCGCTACGTTGATTAGTGGGATTATTGAATCGTAAATCGGCGAGGAGGTTCGAGATCTCCTTCTTATGTCTCCGAACGATCCACAACATGTGGATAGTAGCTACCATAAGTAGACCAGCCGGTAAAATCTCGAACACACATTTTAAGAGAATGTTTACTGCAAACACGATCGATGAAGCACCAAGGTAATGGAATAAAAGCGAGTAGATAATCCACACTACTGCGGGAAAAAGCCACGCGGCTGTTATGATACTAATGCTTCGCTTGGGAGTCATGTAAGTGATGTACTTCAGAGGCAATGTAATGGCGATGTATCTATCCGTTATCATCGCGCAAAGATTTGTCGCTGATGCGTGTATTATGAAACTGAGGAAGGATGAGATGACGCGCTCATGGTGTACAGTGCAGGAGACTCGCCATCTCTCGCAGGTGAACAGCGTTGGAAACAGCAAAAATCCGATGCAAAAGTCAGCGACGGCGAGTGACATGATGAAACTGTTCGCTGTTGTGCGCAGTCGCCGTCTAGTTGTAATGAGCCAGACAACGAGCGCATTACCTAGCACAGCTAATGCTGTTGGAAACCAACCAATTACCCAAAACCATGCGTGCATTCTGGCAATTTACTGCTTTCCTTGTTGTTCTTTTTTAATTCAGAGAGGTTAATGTAATTTATCCCGCCCAAAATCAACTTTTTCGAGGCTTTGAAGTCAGTCGTTAGACAGTGGTGCGGTAGCTAAGATCGCTTTTGTGTAGAATTGATTTAAATAGCTGAAGTCGAATTTCCCACTTCTCTCCTCTTCCCATGCACTATTTTGTTTGGGGCGTATTCTGTCGAGCTGGATTAATTTCACACGAAGTTGACGCTTCAGTTCGAAGCCAAACTTGTTCCATACTTGTGCAAAAACTTCATCCCAGAACTGGCAAATTTACCTGCCGCTTAAAGCACCTTTCCGATTCTCGAAGCGTTTTTTTTCTGGTCCTTCTTGTAGAAAAGTGTTGTCGTCTCTTTTGCAACGTCTCGATTTAAAAGTAATTTCAAAACAAATGTCGCTTTTAAACAGCCGAACTGGAACGGCATCACTTTAGCTCAGACAGGTGCCTTTCACATGATGATCACTTATTCGTTCTTTCCCCCGATCAATTGTTCCTCTAGAATTGGATGTCACTTTATTGATTCAAAGGCGCGATGTCTCTTTCACAATCTCTCATCAGCTGTATTTAATTGAAGAGCTGTAATTTCCTGTATTGAAAATTCTTCTTTTCGCACGAAAAAGGCAAATAAGGAGATGAAAGCAAAATTTTGTTTTCTTTGTACTAAAAACATTGAATTATTTATCGCTAAGGAGTGTGAAAGGGAAACAATAATTTTAATTTTAATTATCGCGATCCTTTTTTTTTTCTTTTGGCCGAAAAGTGTTTTCCTGTTCATACAACTCCGTAAATTAATCTGGCGGCGATACATGAAATACTAAGGCCGTTACCGATACCAAATACTCGATATCATCGATACTGGAAGAATGTCGATACTTGGGAGAAATATAGGCCACGATACTCTTCGCGTGAACACTCACTTGAAAACTGAAGCCTGTTTTAGTGCCGAAAAACAATATTTTTCCGGTTGGGTATGTGCTGTTGCACTGTGTATTACAGCTATTTAACTTGGGTGGTCTCGGTGGTTCAGACTATCTTGGCGATGACGTAAATATTGGCATGCGGATCGTTAAGTCTTTTTGGTGTGTGGGTGACAATTTCACAGAAAAGTCTGGGATGATGACGTCACAATATTGTCATCGATATCGAAAAAAATGCCAAAAATCGGTAAATGTTGTACTCATATTGGATGATTTGAAAAAACTGGTATCGGCCCCAAAGCCCTCGGTGGATCTAAACCCAATGAACCAATCAGAACAGGGAGAAAATACTGCATACGGCGCCAAGCGCGGGAAAAAGGGCACCAGGTGTAAAGGGCGGGAAAATGGAGCCAGTGCGAAGTATTGCTCTTGAATAACTTGTACGACCTATCGTTTAAAACGCCGGGATATTGAGGAGACGATGGTTATACGGGAAAATAATTACCTTGTAGAATAATTTCTTTATTTGCTTTCCTTTGTTCTTCCCAACAGATGCTGAAGGGTCGTCCGACCATTGATGGAAGACCGGGTGAATCTTTGGAGGCATTTGACTTCGATACTCTCAAAGCGAAGCTGAAAGAGGATTTTGGTAAGAAGAGCTTTCAATATTATTTACACACCTCTTTCCTTGAATTTTGGTAGGTGAGGTCGCGATTCAAATGAAAATGGAGGATTTTAGTGCCTCCTTTCCCCTCTTTACGCATTTTCCTCCCAAGCTTGTTAATGGCGGCTTTGGCACCAAGCAGAGACATTTTGAGAAAATCCCACCCAGGGGGACCTTTCGAAGCTACTGTTACCATTTTCGCAGTTTACACTAAAACGACGGAGTTTTGTTTTCAAATATCTCCATTCTGGGGAGCGTTTTTGAATTGATCTAAGTTTGCGATCATTTCAGTGTGAACGCAAGGTCAAAACGCATGCGTTTGTGTAAACGAAGCATAAATTCGATCTAGCCCTAGACTAAGTAAACTTATTCTTTGTTTTAAGTAGTTGACTCATGATGTTTGTATTAATTAACAGGTGAGAGTGCAATCCGTGACGAAGACGTTCTCAGCGCTGCTTTATACCCCAAAGTATTCAATGATTACATGCAGTTCAGAGAAGAGTTTGGTCCTGTTAACGGACTCCCCACCAGGCTCTTCTTCACTGGCCCGGAGATCGGCGAGGAATTCCAAGTGGAAATACAACCCGGCAAGGTTTTGAATATCAAGGTGCTGGCAATCAGTGATCTGCATCCTAATGGACAGAGAGAGGTGTTCTGTGAGATGAACGGACAACTCAGGACCGTCATGGTCGAGGATAAATCTGTCACTAAGGTATGAATCAGTGCTGTTAAAAGTTTTTTTATGTACAACTAGAAGCTCGAGTTGACCATTTTAATAGAGAGATTTAGAATTACGTAAACGGTAAACGGCAAACGACAGAAAAGTGACTACGTTGACCATGGTTCTCCTACATTTTCCGCTCGCTCTTTTCAGCTTCTCAGTAAGATTGAGCAACAACAACAACAACAACAACCCTTTATTTTCCTCAGTTTTCAGTTAGCATTAAAGGCCAGAATTAGTTTGGACTATTCACAACTGGGTATTAATTTTTGCAAGAAAAAACGTAAACGCGAATCTCACGTTTGCCGTACATGCGATTCTAAATCTCTAATATCAATTAAGTGTTGTGTAAACATGCAACCCTAACCTAACCTTGAGCAAGTCTGGTTCTTTTTCTTAACTTTGGCCTAAAACGAAAATGAATATTTGAAAATTTGTTGATGCGGTTAAACCTCGGTCACACAGCACACTACCTTCTTATACACAGTGAACAAGACATCGTTTATCCACGTCA
Source organism: Pavona decussata (assembly GCF_977016875.1). NCBI lineage: Eukaryota > Metazoa > Cnidaria > Anthozoa > Scleractinia > Agariciidae > Pavona > Pavona decussata. Next base: position 4,614,432 of record NW_028145484.1, on the reverse strand, counting down.
AGTAGAGACTCACTATCTTTTCACCATTCAGGAAGATCTACTCTATCTACCTTTTTACCTTGAGTTTTGCTTACGTTATTTCATTTGTGTTTACTTTGTTACGACAGTGATTAAAAAATAAATTAATAAAAACTAACGTCGTATTGTAAATCGTCGTGCTTTCTCTTTTCCGACCTTTCCGTCTTCCCTTCCCTTGTTACTGAATTTCCCCTCCTACTAGTCTGCGTGGAAAGAGGGGAATAAGTCGCGCGCGTTCCCTCGCTTCGCGCCCGCTCCTGATTTCCCTATATCCTCCTCCCTTCTTGCGTCTGCTTCGCGCTCTCTCGTTTCGTGCGTGTGTCCCGCGATTCCCCCAAATCCTCTTCCTTAAGCTTTACAGCGCCTCCCAGGCAGACTACCCTCTCACCTTCTCGGTCCCCTAATTCCTTGTTTAGCGTTACCTCTTTGCTTTATTCTTTAGACACTTGCACGACATCCCAAAGCCGATAAGTCTGTCAAAGGTTCCGTGGGAGCTCCTATGCCGGGGAAAGTAGTGGGCATCAGGGTCAAGGAGAAGGAAGTTGTCAAGAAGGGATCCCCCCTGGTGGTACTTAGCGCCATGAAGATGGAGACCAATGTCAGCGCGCCAATCGATGGAACCGTCACCAAGATCTCGGTCACCCTCAACCAGAGCTTGGAGGCCGGAGATTTGCTGGTTGACATTGAGCCACTCAGTTAATTCAGACACAGTCGTCAAACTTTCTTACTGACCAGTATCGTTCGGTTCATCTGCAGAGAGCTTCGTATGGTAGAGGGAAAATACTGAAAGGAAACTGGGATGTTACACTTTCCGACTCGGCAGAGACTCCGAGTTGGTTTTAACTATTGAGTATCTGGATGAAATCCTAAATTGTGACTATACAAATAAAAGCTATCGACCACTGAGTATTTAATCCGTGGGACGGTTAATATATACTATTCAATGATTTCTGGGTGAAATTCTGAAGGGTTATAATTCAGATAAAAAACTGTCAGTCAGTAATTACAAAGTGTAGGCTGGGTAAGCAATTCATGAAATTTGTTATTTTATCCGGCAAAATTCCTAAAATTATCAAGGTAACTGTTCAAGAGTTTATGTCATGTTATTTTGCTTGATTCTGTGTATCTTTAGTTAATTATGAGCCCCAAACTTGAAAAGGACAATGTGAAAACCATTTATTGATGAAATCATAGGCACGCGACTTACAGAGACGACTAGGAACATTATCGCTCACACCCATCCATGCTCCTTATTTGGTTTCTCACCTTAAGGCAGATAAATACTTCGATGGGTAAACGATAAAAAGTTTCTTTAAAAGCACTTGGGGAACAAAGTAGATAACGTATAGAATATTTATTTTTGTAAGGGAAAATTCCACATCACTATGTTAGCAGTTAAACATGTTAGCGATCATTTAGGGAAATAATTAGACATTTTTTATGGAGGTAAACAAGCTGTAACATTTTTAGCGAAACTTTGTGTATTTTAATAAATTGCATCTTTCAATCTCTCACGGTTCTCCTTATGCTGTACGTTGGGTCATTGTTCAACTGAGAAAGAAGATTGACAACTACACCTCAGTTTTGGTTCTCTTAGTGACCTGGCCTTTCAGTGAAAGCTGGAGTGTACTTTGTTTTGATTTGCTTTGAGAGGCTTCCCCATCAATTTCTGTGATAGTTTAATGAATAGAGTTTTCTAGTAGGGTGCTTCTCTTTGAGGATTATCTCGAGAATTGAAGAGAGAGTGACAGCCAAAGAGAAAAGCAAAAAAAGAAGAAAGTGATGATGATGATGATGATGATGATGATGATGATGATGATTGGTAGGTCCTTACAGCGTAAGAATACGCAAAAGGAAAGAAAAGAAGATAGGCGAATCTTCTTGAAAATTATTTAATGATGGGTAGATGACTGTGAGAGAAATGAATAAATGAATGAATGAATGAATGTTTACCGTTTAACCAAGGGGAAAAAAACAGAAAGAAACTCGAAGCAGATGAGACAGTCCTCCCAGATCCGGTGGAAAATAATTGAATTGGGGATGTTAGAGGCCAGAACCAAGATGGGATCACAGCAGATTCCCGTCTAACAGGGGACGTTTTCGGACATACTGATTCGATAGGAAGCTTTTTAAAGAATATTTGTGTTTCGTGACTTTTTGTCAAGGGTTTTGGGTTCACGGTTTTGGGTCAAAAATGACCAAATTTTGAAGTCGGCATTTTTCACTCCTTTTATGTCCCTAGGGATCCCTTCGTGTCATAAAACTTCCTTGGGGACGTTTTCGGACATACTGATTTTATTGGAAGCTTTTTAAAGAATGTTTTTTTTAGTCCAAAATCGACTTTTTGCCAAGTCCTCGGTTTTGGGTCAAAAATGACCAAATTTTGAAGTCGGCATTTTTCACTCCTTCATGTCAGTAGGGATCTCTTCGTGTCATAAAACGCCCTTGGGAACCTAACAAGTGTCTTAGGGGACGTTTACGAACATACTGATTAGATTGGAAGCTTTTTAAAGAAGATTTGTTTCGCGTCCAAAAATCGACTTTTTGCCAAGGGAAGTCCACGGTTTTGGGTCAAAAATGACCAAATTTTGAGGTCGGCATTTTTCACTCCTTGACGGCGTGTCGTAAAACTCCCTTACTTGCCCTGAGAAAGAATTTTCTTTTTTACCCTAATCCTGACTTTATCTTTTGTGGGATATTTCTTTGTCCCTGGTCCCTTGGGAGGCCTAAAAAGCTTCTGCCACTCACCCGGTAGAAGCCTAAGTACTGAGTTGTGAAATACCGTTTTCAGAGATCGTATTGCAGGTGAGTGGTGCAATTCCCTGCAATCGTAGTCCATTGAAACTTGCCTAAAAGTCCACTGTTATACTTTGAAAACTCGAGTCAATTGAGCGAGCACTGTTATTTTAGTGCGGTTTTTTGTGATTGTTCGCCGAATAACTAAAATGAGCGGCAAACGAACCGAGCGTGATGGTGCGCGAAACCCGAGAACGGTTTGTAATGTTTAACTTTTGAATTTCCTAATCTTTATGCACATTTTTCAATTGCGATGTCATAAACCGACGGCCTTAGACACTAAGGCAGCCATTGATGTTCTTGAACAGCCTGGATTGAGGTCACTCGGAACTCTGACTCGGAACATTTCACGCGGATTGTACATTGCATGACTGTTATTGTAGATGACGTAATCGGTGGGTTGTGGTCACGCGAGATCCGTCCACTTTTCTGATAAAAATCACTATCTGTAAATTGTCATAGTTCTCCGCTCATAAAAGGGCCTAGTTGTAGTTTGCACCAATCGCAAAGACTGAACACTTTCTTTCAGAATTTGAAGCATGATGTTCAACTCTCCAAAGCTCTTTCAAATAAACTACGACACGGAGCAGCAAAAGAGGAACTTCACATGTCAGAAGGTACAATACACAGCTTTGATTTTGTTGAATCACAGGTAATCAAAGCGTATGTGACACAGGTTACCATGCAAGCGTGATTTAAGAGTTTGTATGGAGTTAAAATTAAATCAAAATTTAGACAACAATATTCCCACAAAACTCACCAAAAATATAATAAAGTCTGAAAAATCGTACCCGGTCTGTTTTGCTGTGTTTTCAATGCTTCTCAGTGCTTGTAAACGCTGTTTAGAGCGGTTTATCTCTAAGCAGCTGTTCCACGTGCATCACTGTATTATGTTAATGGAAAGTTCATTAACATAATACAGTGATGCACGTGGAACAGCTGCTAAGAGATAAACCGCTCTAAACAGCGTTTACAAGCACTGAGAAGCATTGAAAACACAGCAAAACACACCGGGTAAGATTTTTCAGACTTTATTATATTTTTGGTGAGTTTTGTGGGAATATTGTTGTCTAAATTTTGATTTAATTTTAACTCCATACAAACTCTTAAATCACGCTTGCATGGTAACCTGTGGTTGAATTTGCTGGAGACTGTCACAAAATTAATCAGTGTTATCAAATAATATTCAAATTAGCATCGCTAGGGGGTTCAAACATTCTTTAGGTCTAGTCGAACCTATAGATGGTTTGCATCGCCACCATGTTGGTCCCTGGTGAAAATCTTTTGAGGATCTTTAAAGATCCTCAAAGATCTTCATGAAGATCTTCGAGGATCCTTATGAAGATCTTTAAGGATCCTTAAACAATCTTGCAAAGATCTTTAAGGATCCTCAAAAATCCTTGCCAAGATCCTTAAGGATCCTCAACTTTCTTGCCAAGATCCTTGAAGATCTTGGCCAAGATCTTTGAGGATCCTCAAAGATCCTTAAGGATCCTTGCAGATCTTGCCAAGATCTTGTCAAGATCTTTAAGGATCCTTTGCAGATCTTGCCAGGATCTTTGAGGATCTGCAAAGATCCTTTGCAGAACTTGCCAAGATCTTTGAGGATCTTCAATTATGTCGCCAAAGATCTTAAAAGGATTTTCAAGGATCCTTTGCAGACCTTTTCAAGATCTTTGAGGATCTTCAATAACCTTGCCAAAGATCTTCAAGGATCCTACAGGATCCTTTGCAGCTCTTGCCAAGATCTTTGAAGATCTTCAATAATCTTGCAAAAGATCTTCAAGGATCTTGAATGAACCTTTTCAAGATCTTGTACTACTTTGAACTTTCCAAAATCACAAAAACATTTGTGACTGAAATTTCCGGTGAGTCTCAGAATAAGCTGTTGAGAATGTACATGTAGTATGTAGATGAAAAAGAACATCAGCATGTCATAAAAGGGATAATTTTATTGAACAATCCCTAACTTATTTTAGTTAAGATTCAGGAATTTATTTGTATATAAATGTAGGTCTACAATGCTAAATCAATACAAAATAACTTGTGTAAATAAAATCAGAAATAGAAACATAACTTTTAATATGTATTGTGAAAGAATAATATTCAGCAGATGGATATTTTACCTCAACCATGATGGACAAAATTTTGACTACAACATGAAGCCTGGGTGATCACGATCCTAATGTTAATGTACAAGAAACTGTAATAATTTTTATTCTAAAATTTGGTTTGACAATTGCCAGTGAAAACGTTTGTACAAGAAAACATAACAGAAAAACAATAACTTATAGCAAGCTCTGATTATGTACAAAAGTTCTAATGACAAGGCTACACAGTGCAACAAATTTCAACAGATGTTGTTCACAACATTAGTGCAAGTCAAAATCCCTCTCTAAATTATCAGCCTTTAACAAAACTTAAAAGTTACTGCCTCGTCTGCACAACTTAAACACACTTATAGTGGCTCAGAAAAATTGTAGTTTTTCCCGCGTGATGACCCACAAAATGTGGAATAACTATATTCTAGATAATGAATAATGTAACAAAACAGTGCAATCACAACATCAGCAAATGTTGTGCTACTATAAAAATTTGATAGGCACAATAATTGTGCAAGCACAGTGCTAAAAGACAAAAAAGTACCAATTTGCTTGTAATTTACATGACCAAAACAACTTGACCCTCTAATTTTCTATTAAACTATCAAACATCAAGTAATGAATTCAAGGCTCAAAGTTACAAATTTTTTATATTTTTTCATTGTTCCTGAGTAGTATATATAGTGGTAGAAGTCACAATTCATAACCATACTAAATCAGTTAAAAATAGGCTCCCCTGCTTACAAGTGACTTAGCTTATTGAGCAGGATTTGGTGACTTCACACACTCTGAAGCTGCAGTCTTGGGTATCGGCCTTGACAACAACATTGAGTTGAAGATCTACAGCAAAAAGAGAAAAAATCATGCACTTTAGTCAGTTCTTCTGTGTGATTACAGTGTTCACAGTGCTATTTTATTGTACATGTGGGCATTATAATACTCCACCAAATGACCTTCAACTTCAATCAAATCACAGGCAAATTAAAGTAATGTTATACTCGATCGAATAAGTCACCACACAAATAAAGCTTGCAATTGATTCTCAGTACAACTACAATCATCTGATTGTTCATTTCAACTAGCGCTACAACTACAAACTTACCCCATAAAAACGTTTGTAAATGTTTTATTTTAAAAATAAATAGGAAATGGCTACCTCGACAACCGAGATCAGATGAATTCGTAGCTAAATTCACAGAAGCACATGCATTCATTTGGTTGAATTGTGCATCACATTTTCAAGCCAGTCTTTTATCAAAATCATTGATATTAAAGCCTACCTGTTTCTAAAAAGTAGTTGTCCACGATTTGTTGCTTAAAGCCATCATTTTCTAGCTTAAAAGAAGAAAAAACCGAGGAAATGTGCCTTTTTTTCTTGAGTCCTGCGAAAATCCAAAAGAAACGGTCTTTCTGCGAGCCTGCAGTGTATAGCTGCTGACCAAATTTGGCTTTGCTCGTGCCCAGTCTTCCAAGTCTGATGGAAATCCAAGATGGCTGCCGCTCTTGGCCCGGTGGTTTCCTTGTTTCCTTTATAAAAGAAGTATTGTGCAAGAAAGCGACAGGGTAATCATTTGATGAAGACTGTGAGCAAACTTTTAGCTATTGGAAATCACTCTTTATTTATAAGAATGAATTACTGAGTCTGAGTATCACTAAGACACTATCATGCTGCATGACAAGCACTGATCAGACAATCAGCTGAGTAAACTTATTTATTTGTCTATTGAATTATATCCTTTGGTGGGAAGCCATATAAAGCAGGAATCTTGGTGCAACATATCACAAATTTAAATTGCCAAAACGAAATTCCATATTCCACGTACCCGTTTCTCTGAGACATCCAAGCAATAGTTCCAAGCAAAAAACCAGCAGTATTGATGACATTGCATTATTGCAACTTTCAGAGTTTTAGTCAACAGTCTGTACTTTCCAACACCTTTAAGGTATAATTATTTACTCTGGAAGCTCAAACTCAGTAGAAACAGAAATTTTGAATCTTAATTTTAAAAGTGACAAATGTATTTGTTACTAAAGCGGGCAGATCTGTGTGACTTTCTTTCGAACAAACTATTTTAACTCTATATCTTCATCAAGAAACCACAAACGCTCAAATTTGCTGCCTCCACCTGCCCCTTCATCCCACAAGCTTAGGAGCAATAATCGTTTTATAATTCCGGTGTGCAAGACCAATCGTTAAAAGAACTCTTTTATTATTAGTCATTAGTAGTAGTATGTAGTTTTTTAAATAATGTCCTTTTTCCTCTCGCAGAGTTCTATGCATTCTTCTTTATTATATGTTACCTGTAATTATTAAATTTTTTCTATATTTTGTATATATATTTATGTTTTTCAGTTTCATACAATTTAATTATTTGTACACGCAATTCAGTCTTTGGACTGCGAAGTGTATTTGAATAAACGGTCTTATTGATTAATAAAACAAATTACCAAATGCCTACACTGTAATTGCAAGTGTAATGGCCTTTTATTTTCCATCACCTTTTTTTTCTATTTATCATAGGGGTCTTGCAAACATCCTCATTAAATCCTTGAAGCTCATGAAGGATCCTGGCAAAGGTCTTTGCAAGATCCTTACTATCAAGGATCCTTTTAAGATCCGTCAAAGATAATTCAGCTTAATTTAAAAATCCTTTAGGAGCCCTAAGGATCCTGACAAAGATCTTTGCAAGATCTTCGAAGGATCCTTATTAAATTGTTGAAGATTTTGGCAAAGATCTCTTGCAAGATCTTTGAAAGGATCTTTTAAAGATTCTTCAAAGATCCTCATTAAATCCTTGAGGATCCTGGCAAAGATCTTTGCAGGATCTTCAAAAGGATCTTTCTAAGATTCTTTAAAGATCCTCATGAAATCCTTGAGGATCCTGGCAAAGATCTTTGCAAGATCTTTAAAAGGATCTTTCTAAGATTCTTTAAAGATCCTCATTAAATCCTTGAGGATCCTGGCAAAGATCTTTGCAAGATCTTTAAAAGGATCTTTGTAAGATTCTTCAAAGATCCTCATCAAATCTTTGAGGATCTTGAAGGATCCTTGCAAAGATCTTTGCAGGAATCTTTGCAAGGATCTTACAAAGATCCTTGCAAGATCCTTACCAATTCCTTGAGGATCTTTGCAGATAGTATAACAAGATCTTGCATATGCAGGATCTTTGAAGATCTTTGGAGGATCTTCAAAGATCCTATAAGGATCCTTTGAGGATCTTTATCTTTAAAGATCTTTGGCAGGTCTTTGAAGATCTTTAAAGATCCTTGAAGATCCTGTGAGGTTTTTCACCAGGGGTGGACAAAACAAAAGAAAATTTGTTCACAAAGTTTGCATAAAAATGGCAGTGAACTCCCAGAGGAGAAAAATCTTATTGCTCCTGTCCACCAACATGGCCGCCATGACATCATATGCAAACCATCAATTATTAGACTCTTTTTTGTCAGAACCATTCCTGTATGGAATACATTGCCTGGTTCTGTTGTATAGGCTTCCCTTATTGAGACCCCTGTTGACTCAGTTACCCATTGCATGAGGTAAGTCTTGCCTATTGATGCTTAGTAAACTGAAACTGAGTCATGGTTTGTTTTGACATTTTCTTGCATGATAGGTTTTGTTTTTGTGGATGATCTTTTGAGACTGCGACAGTTCCAGCGTTATTCTGAGGGTGACGTCAGAAGAGTTGTTGATAATAATGATAAGAAACGATTTGCCCTGAGGAATGATCCAACGACAAACAGACTACAAGTTAGAGCCAATCAGGGACACACTGTGGAGGTTTGTGGTGGCTCTTCTTAAATAATAATTATACCTAGCACTAAGCTTAGACCTTTAAAGGGAGGGTTATACATTTTGGTGCATGTGCATGAATTTAAATACTCTTTTCGCTTTCTTATCAATTTTATAGCATTTTTTTAAAAATCTGACTCACATGTACTTCAGCAATCACATATAGCTATTTTGGTCATTTATCATTTTGCTTGGATTAATTATTAGTGCAAGCAAAATGATAAATGGCCAAAATGTCAGTGGATTACACTGATAAATCACCTCCTCCATATTGGACTGGAGTAAGTTTGCACATAAGCCTTAAGTACAGGAACTCTTCATGTGCAAATATATATTTTAATAATATTCCTCTGCAAGAACCCTCATGGCAAGCTTTGATATCCACTTCAATACAGAAAATACAAATGAATATGGTCCATTATTATATAGACAAGAGTGTTTTACTGGAAAATACACCACTCGTAAAATTCATAGGAAACTATAGGAGACCCGAGAGGCATATTTTCCATTTTTCACGGTTGTTTGTGCAAACAGTCAGTGAAAAATGACGAGTGATAGATTTGTCTATAATTTTTTAATAAAAAGAAAATTACACATTGGCTTCAAGATATAAATTTTATTCCCTTGTGTTAATAAAAACAATATTTTACGCACTTGCTGCATTCGTTCGTGAAATATTATTTTTACCACTTGAAAATAAAATTCATATCTTCATGCTGCCATATAATATCCTCTATTTATGTCTTTGCATAAGGTAGATGACCTTGAACTAGACCCCATAACAGACCACACAGAAGCACCAGTAGTCGTGCATGGCACTTATCATGACTGTTGGCCACAAATAAAAGCCCAGGTAATTAAGTGCTTGGGGTCTCTGATTATCAGGAACATTTAAGGGATTGGAATGGTTTGGTCAACCCCCTACCTGGGGACTCCAGGGTTACTGTACTGTTACACTTGGCAATTTTACTTGCAACTTGTCTCACAATTAATTTTCACTGTGCGATTGTGACACAATTTGCACAGATCATTGCCTGATGTAACATGCCCTAGAATGAACATGCCTTGCAACATTTTTGTTGCAGTCACTGTTGCACAAAGTAGAGCTGACTTCTTCTCGCAATGATTGTATCAACAAAAAAGTCACAAGACATGTTCATTTTAGGGTATATACGTTACACAAAATTGCAACACATGTTGCAAGAAAAGCTGCCAAGTGTAACAGTGCCGTTAGGTTATTTGCCTGTACTCTGACTTCTTTTGCATTCTGCCAGGGCCTGTCAAAAATGAGCAGAAATCACATCCATTTTGCACCAGGAGAGCCTGGAGAAGAGGGTGTCATCAGCGGTTAGTTCACATAAACTCTTGACTAATGAAATTCATTTTCTGACAGTGGGTCCTTTTATCAAGAGCTTTGGGCCTAATTACATGCATCATGTTTTCCAGTCAAAGTAGCAACTAATATAATTATTTGCCCTACTTGATTTTATTTTTGCCCAGGTGGCCTGTTATTTATTATATCACACTGATTTTTTCTTAGGAATGAGGAGAAGCTGTGAAGTCCTAATTTTTATTAATCTGGCCAAGGCCCTCAGTGGTAAGACTCATCAGGACTAATGAAGGGCTCAGAGCATTACCGATCTAAATGTATTTCAGATTGTTTCTTGTTGTTTTTGCTCAGATTCACCGGAGTTTTTGGTATGTGGCCTTGAATCATTTCTCCAATGCTTTATCTGCTGCTTTGTCACTGCTTTGCGCTTCGTTTGCAATAAAAACCCATGATTAGGGGCAAGATTTCCGTTTTTATCACAAAACAAAGCACAAAGCAGCACAGTAGACAAAACATTGGAGGAATGTTTCCTGAAGGAATTCAAGGCCACATTAAAAAGTTCTGGTGAATCTGAGCTATTAAACAACTACAGTGGAACCCAGATTTTATGATCGTCGATCTAAAGATATTCCCAATTTAATGATCAACATTGTGTGTCCTGGCAAAAGTTTTTAATAAATCAGGAGTTTGTTAACAACGATATCCTGATTTAATGATATGATTTTGCTGTCCCCTTCCCATATCGTGACATCGAGATTCCACTGTAATTAAAAAGCGATCTAAAATGCATATAGGTCAGCTATGCTCTGAGGACTTTAAATGTTGTATTCTGGTGATTTTGTTAATGAACAATGTTTTCCTTATAATACTGTACTTCATTTCCAAGCGCCTGTTCCTTGTGACTTTTCTCTCTAGATGGCTTCAAATTTTACAGATCAGCTAACAATGTGATTCTTTGTCCTGGAAATGAGCAAGGATTTCTCCCCTCATGTTATTTCCAAAGAGTTCTACAAACCAAACCAAGTAAGTTTTTTTTTAAAATCAGTTTTAGTGAAATAAAAACATCTCCCCCTCCTCTCTGAGAAAAATCATGCCTTGATGAATTCGGTAAGAGTAATATTCTTTACGTATATAATACTGTGATTAGAATATTCATAATATCCACTCCATGAAAGATCAGTGGAAATTCTGAAGGAGAGTGGGGGTCTCAAACAGTCAAAATTTTAAAAAGGAAAGTATGAAGGCTTAACCCTTTAACCCCTCATATCAAAGAACAAATTCTCCTATCTTGTCCCCATACTTTTCTTATAAAACTACTGGGGAGAAGTTGCTAAAATGTCAAGAAAATTCACCTTGGGTGATCATATCGCTAATTCTCATGACCTCAGGGATTGAGTAAGATTGATATTACAAGGAGAAATTTGATACTCAAAGTTTCATTCATTTGTTAAAGTTCAATAGAGCTATTTTATTTTACATTCCCTCTTCTGTTCTGACAAACATGTATATCTTAATTTCAACCTGAAGTTGGGCTGCATTTTTGCTGTAGTATTGTTAACAGAATTAATTTGCATGCTAAAAATGGCCAAGTAATGGAGTAAAATTTGACTCCTCTGTGCCCTGTAAAAGTTTGGCAACACATCAAGGCAAATTTTTTCATTATGGTATAATCAGTGTTTCCTTTACAGACCCAGCCTACATAGCTTGACTATATATTTCTAATCCTAGCTGCTAAAATTATATTATTGAATTTAAATGTGGACTACTTGTACATATTGCAAGTTAAAAGTTCAGACATATGCTATATTTTTTCTTTTTCAGCAAAAGAACTACTTTATTCTACAGATTGATCAGAGCATGAGAAAAAACTGCAGACTACATATTCCCGCTTCGATGTACACCAGTCCTATAAAACATTGTCACTGTTTTAAATAAAACAATACTACAAAAATTCCTCAAGTGACAATAAATAATTATTATTTAGTGAAGGTAGTGGCTCCTTAAGAGTCATTTCTTGCACAACAAACCCCCAATTAAAATTATGAGATACAACTTAAATAGTAGGAAATGAAACATAAATGGAAAAAGCAAAACAAAATAAGCTGGATTTTCAAACAAGTCAAACAACATGTGACATTACCAGTACCCAGCATAATGGTTGGCAGTTGTCATTCTATTTTGATTTGTGGTATTTCATTTAGTCATGGAAAATAGAAATAAGGGGTTGGTCACACAACAACATCCTTGGAGACCCAGGGGCAGATAGTTGGTTTTTGTCACAATTTTCCTGCCCATTTTGACTTTTTCTTCGTTACCACTATCTGCCTCTGGGTCTCTGAGAATGACACAGCAGTATCCCAAATTTGTAGTCTCTTTTTAACTATCATTATCATCATCATCATCATCATCATCATCATCGTCGTCGTCATCGATCCCAATAGGAAGGCTACCTAGTGCTCTAGAGAAGGCAGGGAATAAATGCAGTAGTGTAGCAGCTCTTGTAAGCTTGCAATAATGATTCAACTGATTAGCGGCTGCAATTTTTTTTTACGGCTGGTGGTATTGTTCTGTTGTTTATTCTATTGCTTTCTAGAAGGGTTGCAAGCCAATCACGTGAGACCTTACGAGAGCTTCTACATCGCCCAATAAATGAGGAACATTGTCAGGGTTGAATAGATGCAAGTTTCTTGAATCTTCAAAAGTTTACCATGTAACTTGACAACTTGTCAGGTTGGCTTTTCAGGTTTTTAACCTGAGATTTCTCTCTTGCCTGGAACACTAAGCATGCTGCGAACAACACTGGGTTGTCACTAATTCATGAGTTCAAAAACGGGCAGTGTTAAATAAGTTATATTTCAAATCCTTGTTAGTTTCCTAGGGCAGTAGTTGATATCCCTGTGTCAGCAAAGTCTTGTTTCCATAGAAACTCTGTTAGGTAAGCACTACCATCACCACAGCTCTGTGAACAAGTGTAGATAACTAATGTTCCCCAGTCCACACTCTCCTCAAAACTGTCCACATTTAAGTGGTTGAGCATCTGTGGCATGACCTAACCAGTAAAATAAAGGATCAGTGCTTTCCATGAAAATCCAATGATTTGACGATATGAGTGATATAACAACTGAATCACTCATAAGTAGTCAATAAGAGGAAATAATATTCCATGACTAGAATTTGCTAAGAATGAAAATTTGTAAAGAAGGTCTCAAATGCAGCTGTGAAGCAAAGTAGAGAACTAATGTCTTTTCCTGAAATTCTTGAGTTGTTGGTCATGCATCTGGGAACATGTCCATTTCCACTGGCAATTTTATAAAACAATAATATTAGTTCATTCGTTTTGCTGGGCATTTATTTAGTAATGATGCAGTTGGGAAGTTTGGAGAGCACTCAAAAAGCTAGGGTTGCTCAAGGCGAACTCTTTTCCTTTCCAAACTTCCTTCATGCGTCATACATGTAATTCGAAATTAGCACGCTAAACCATGAAACAATTATTGTTAAATATTTACCTGAAATTCACAAACCCTTTCAGATCCACAGTCACATGGTGGGATATCTGTATCATTGGGTTTTCCTTCATCGGATACCCACAGGGGCTCACCATTTCTGTGATAGCGCAAAACCTGAAATTGTGAATAGCCATTTTATTTCAAAAAGGCAATAATTATTGTTGCTCATTGTTATAAGGTAAAGTGCATATAAAATTATAATTATCAGATGATAAAATGTTGTTTTGTTTGTTGCCAATGTATTGTCGCAGGGGATGCAGATCCTAATGCTGCTGTGTCTATTTTGGGCAGTTACATGACTGTGTATTTTTACCATAGCAATGATATTATTAGAAACATGTAGATGTGACTACATTGTATTTTAGAGTAGTGTATGTCACCATCTACATCCTAGATTTAGAAAACCTTTTAATGTTTAGGTGTCGGCAATTAGTAGAGGGGACTTCTCCCCTCAGCTGCACAACACTGACACATTAATAAAGTCATTCTTTCTTTCCTAAGTGACTACAGCATGGCTGAGTGGTTACATTGTACAGCACTCTAGACTTGGAATTTAAAGGTGTCACTGCTTCCCAGCCTGCTCTGACTACTAGCTGAAGTTGTTTCATGCAGACCCAAGTTCAACGTTATAAAAAGTTAAGCTAACTGGTCTTTCTTCTGCCAGTTAGGATTTTTAGCCTATTATACATTTAATTTCAATGATTTGTTTCTGATTATGTGAGAGGAGTAACAGACAAAACTGTTATTATTGGCTTGGATTACTTAAATACAAATAAAATATAACTAAGGCATTTACGTTGTCACTCAAAATTGGCCCTAGATGTCTGCTTTTTTTTTGGGGGGGGGGGGGGTAGTTCAATATCGTGTTAAGAATATCAAGAAACAGGAACAAATGTGATTATCCTGTTGTAGTAGTGATCAACATTCATTAAGTTTGTTAAAATTCTATCCAAAATAAAAACCATTACAAACTTGTTTTGGCTCTCTTGCAACCCTTTTCTTGAATTTCCTGAACTGTTTATCAGCAAGTAAAGCTTCTTTTCCAAGGGTAGCCAGAGATTCTAATTCTTTGTCATCACCATCTGCATCAGTGAGAACTGTATTCGTTTTCACAAACTGTTTGTATTCATCTAATCTCTCTTCTTCGCTTTTATCATAATACTCACTGTCATCAGGCTCTGTCTCAGTTACCAGCTCAAATTCAGGAAAAAGAACTTTGCTTTTAACATTCTTGCATGAGTTACTAACTATGGAATTAGAAAAAAAGTAAAATAAAGGCGATGTCATATTTCTGCATTAAGAGTGCAACTGAAAGAAAATTCTCAAACTCATTCATATTTCATCAAGCCAAAACAAATTGAATCACTATAGTGAAGGAGGTTTAGAAATGTGATCTTAATAATAATACAGTCGAACCTGTATATAACGGCCACCCTCGGGACTTGAGGAACTGGCCGCTTAATACAGGTGGCCGCTTAATACAGGATCACTAAAAATACTCACTGGGCGTTGTCTAATGTCAGTTTTAATGGTGTATCATACAAAAACATTTCATGCAAGGAAACAATAGGACAATCAACACTCTTTCAAGAGATCAATACTTTAACCAAAGTTCAGTGCCAACTTGTAACTTAATGGTATAATATACGTAACATTGTGTAAAAGCACTGTGCAATAAATTGTCCTCTACTCTTGTACGGTGTACAGTAATGTATTTCTAACTCACTTACTTACGTGACTTGCAGTTCACAACAAAATATCTCATTCCGTCATTTCATAGTTGTTACGATCGAAGTGGAGTTATAACGGTAATGTTGCTAATTAAAAGTAACACAATATATAACAAAATTCTTCAAGTTAAAATAGGAATAGGGTAAGAATTACAGCGACTTAAACAAGTTGGGACACGTGCGTTTGGCATTCCCAGCGACAATTCTTGTTATCCATGGTACTGTGTATATGGCTTTTCCATTCAAGGGTGACCGCTTAATACAGGTAAAAATAACAAAGAAAGACAAACATGGGACTGCTACAGGGTGGCCGCGGCCGCTTAATAGAGGTGGCTGCCTAATACAGGTACCAAATACAATGTTTGTATGCGCGAAAAATCGGGACTTAAGAAACTGGCCGCTTAATAGAGGGTGACTGCTTAATACAGGGCCGTTATATACAGGTTCGACTGTAAAATTTTGTGAACGTTTGCTTCAAATTTCTCCAAGAATTATCAATAGTTTGAGAAGCTATATCAAACACTTGAAAGAGTGTTTCTTCTGATTTCCAAACACCTTGAAGTTGGTTAAAAAAATCTTGGCTGTGCCTTGTTTTTCCAACCTACTTCTCGGTGTTTGGAAATTGGAGGAAACACTCTTCCTTGTGTTTGATATATTACTTAAACAGGGGTTGGCTGCAACAGTAAGGATGTTGTATTGCATTGATATTGATATTGTTTTAATTTACGTATATTACGGTTCCAGGGTGTGTTTTCTTGCATCTTTCAATCAAACTGCTAATCACTCCATAGGAAAATTATGGGGCAATTTGTGGGAAAGTACGAATGGGTTACATGTAATTTTTCTTGGAGAGGTGGGGTTGATTTGGGCTGTTTGGAATGGGGGATAGGTTGATTTGGGACATTTCTTGGGCTGTTTGGGAGGGAGGGGTAGGTCAATGTGGGACATTTTGGGGCAAAGGGGTGGATTGACATTTTTTTTAGGGGGGGGGGGGGGTGGGAGTATAAGCTTCACATAGAGATTCTTAGTCCCAGATCTGGAGGTTTGAGATCTTTACTGCAATCTACATGTTCTAAAGCCAATTCTAAAGAAATATTAGTGAAAAAGTCAGCTGAATCATGCTCCTTCTGTATTGCCCATTTTCACCATTTTGGATGGAAACTTCAAGAACAGCATAAGTAGAGGCTGTTTTCAGCAAGACAGAGCAAGTGAATTCAGTAGACTAAATCTGGTATGCACCATGAAAATTTTGGCGTGTACACTCGGTGTGCACATGCGCCATGCTTTGCAGCGTATGCAGAGACCATTAGATATGTATGACATGTTCACAGAACTTTACAGTCGAACCAGGTCTAGCGTACCCCCCTAGATTCTAGTAATGAATCTATTATTTGAAAATTGAACCCCTTAGTCGTTTCAAGTATTCAAATCAAAATTAGATTTCTGATTGGATTATACGATTACAATACATGAAACCAGAAAACCAGAAAGCCCGCGGGAAAAACCCCTCTTAATATATTCAGAGCGGCAATTCTTGACTTATATAACAATGGATTTTCCAAAAAGCAGATTTCTCTTGATTTACAGCAGTCAAGGCGTACTGTCAGAAAAAAAAATTCGCCATTTTAAACCGGGCATGGTGGTCCTGTCGCGTAAGTTTAAACTCACTAATGATCACTAAATGGACATTTTACGTTTGTACACTTGCGTTTTTTCTGTTAGTTATTCAAAAACAAAAATGAAAAGGACTGGAAGCGTTTTATCATAATAAACGGTTCTCTTTTTGAGGTATATGCAAATTAATTTGGCGAAAAGTATGCGAACTCACAGTGAAAGATGTTCATTTCAGTTGACCTTCGACAATGGCAGCACATGTGTTGCGCTATTCGTCGCGGTATAATGGACAGTCTGGTGAAATAATAATACATACCAAACTTTTTCATGCTACAAGGTGGGTAATGCTAGCTATACATGAAACATAAATTGGAATTTTTCAACCCGACTCATTTGCAAGCGCTTGACTTTGTGCTCTTGCCATGACCAAATTTGCATAACGAATTACATGTATATGAGTGTGTCAACAACACGCAGGAACAGTTTTAACGAACGAGCTGTTTCAATTATGTACTGTAGTTTGAATTTTACAGGCTATTGCTTTTACTGTTAGCGTGGATCTATGTTATACGAATTTTAATTTGAACATCGATCCGCGCTAACAATGAATAAATGAATGCATTCTTTGAAACAACTAATCGGTTCAATTTTCAAATAATCGATCCATTAATAGAGTCTAGGGGGGTACGCTTGACCTGGTTCAACTGTAATTCACCTTCAAGGAGCTGATCTTGACTAAATTCTTCTTCTGCGCATAAAAACGTTGTGCAGAGTTTTTTGTGCCCTGATTTCCAATCAACAGTCTGGTGTTCTCGGCTGCAGTATTGAGCCATGAGACAATTGGAGCATTTTTTGTCCCCTCTGCACCCGCAAACATCACACAAATTAGTCCACGCCTTTGGTTTAAACTCATCAGATACTGATTCTAGCGAGAGTTCCTTGATTTCGTCCAGATCAGGAGGAGGGTGAAAGTTGTAAAACCTGTTCTCGCGTTTCAGTTGATTCCTCAAAACAACGAAACAATCGCTGCGATTGTTAGCGTGGCATTTCCCATCTTTGCAACAAAACAGGTAAATTGTGCGATGGAAGCTTCGATCGTGCGGTATGGGTGCATAAACTTGAAGCAAAAATGCCATCGGTTTTTTACAGATCTTACAAAGCATGCGGTTCGAATCAGGCAGATCTTGTAGGTTTAACCATGCTGGGGCTCCACCTATTTTGCTTGGAAAGAAAGCACTTGTCATTTGTAGCCTTCGGACTGCATCATCGTCGTCAATTTCTTCAGCAAAACCCAACTCTACCTGCACTTGTTTGTCCAACTTTCTCTGTTTCGCCTCTTTGCAAGCCGCCATGTTTGTTGGATGTTTGAACCGCTGGTGTCAAAACTACAGGCTCATCAGCAAGTTATTTCGCTCCCAGGCTCCCGTAAAGTACTGGAAACAATGGCTGACACCGCCCACCATGCACCAACTCCCAACTACCTTCAAAGCGTTCAAAGAGTCACTCTCTTATCCGTAACAACTAAAAGAGCGAGTGCTATCTGGGGTCACCTTTGCCAGAAGGTAATCGGCACTACAACAAAAAGAGAAATACTCACGAGAAAATACCACAACATACCACCCAGAAATACTGAAGCAAAATGGAGTTAAATCTAAGAGCAACCACTTCTGAAAACCATATAACAAAAGCCTGCAATAATATCACATAAAAAAAGTAAATCACTCAAAGATATGCTCGTTAGAGGCTCATCTCAAGCACAAAACCGTAGAGGGGAGTCTGTAACGGGTCTATCAAGAACCCTTTAACCGTCAAAATAGAATTTCAAGTGTTTGCCCTCAGGATATTTTAATATAAAAGCTTCTTTACGTCAACATTTGTAAAACATTCGATATAAATTTCTTTTAAAAAGTGTATAGCACTTGAAAATAAAACAATCAGTAAATAACAAACCGCTGGTCTTTAAGTATTAAACTTACAAAGTACAACGTTTTTTCTGAAACAGTTCTTTTAATTTGTAAATCACAAACAAAACAATATTTATGAAAAAACAAACAAACAAACAATTGTGCAGGGGGTTTCACTCCACCCCCTCCCCCCAAAGAAACTTTACAAGCAATGAGTAAAAAAAAAATTCGTGCAAGCTGAGAATCCAACCCCCCCCCCCCCCCCCCATATAACGTTTTTAATAGTCCGTCCCTAATCTCCATCTCCTTCTGCTTCAGCCTCTCCATCTCCATCTTCTTCAACCTCCTCTTCTTCTTCATCTCCTTCTTCTTCAGCCTCTTCATCTCCATCTACTTCGGCCCCTTCATCTCCCTCTTCAAGATCTTCTCCTCCATCGTCATCCAGCTCCTTTCCATCTCTATCCTGTTCAATCCCATCTACTCCACTTTGATCCTCATCAAGCGGATCTTCTCCTTCCTCGCCCGATTCTATATCCTTCTCCTCTCCTTGTCCTTCCTCTTCCTCCTCCTCTTCCTCTTCCTCTTCATCCACCGTATCTGATTTTTCTTCTTCTGTCTTCCCTCGGCGGCTTCTTGTTTGCCGAGGCGGCTTAGCGCGTACCCCATTTGAATTTCCTCTCTTTTTCCTGGACCGCGGAGCAGGTCGCTGTCTTCTATTTGAGTCAGTACGGCGAGGATTGCTTTTTTGTCGACCATTTGACTTATTTCCTAGTGAAATAGCATTGAAGATTATTAAACATGAAAACATTTTCGCACAAGCCAAGGAAAGGCTTTTGTCGTTTGCTCAGATCATACCTTTAGTGTCTTCGTCTGTAGGCTTTTTCACTGATAACTGGACTCTTCCGATTCCAGGGATTTCCTAAAATGTATATATATATTTTTTAAAATAAAGTGATTAGTGAAGAGTAGTGATTGCCATGGAAACAGCTGTTTTTCTCAGAAGTTATTCACTTTGATTGTGATAAGAAAAAAAGAGCTGAAGGTCTGTAAGAAATCAGATATTGAGAAAAAATAATAAAAAGTATTGAGTTAGATCCCTTATTGATAATTCGGCGAAGTTCACCGCTAAACTGCAGTTTCTCAAACCGATTGGGAACTTGAGAATTTCAAGTGTTAGAACTAAGTTAATGCAGTCTCTAAGCTTTTAAGCTTTGTTAAACAGACGTCTTTCTATTGCGATTGAAAGTTTTAGCAAATGCAGCTGCTGAAAAACAAATGAAGAGCAAGAAAAGTTGAACGGGCTTTTTTGTCATTTATTTTTTGTCAACCGGCGAAAAATAAAAAAAAAAAAAAAAAGCTAAAAAAAAAACCAACTAAAGAGGCTTAATCTGGAATAGAACGCAAGAAAAAATTGTTGACGGCAGTGAATGTGCCATAACTCGATCAATACTCGATATGAAATAAAGCAATTAGATATCTAAACCGGTATCAATTACTGGTACCAGTTTTCCAAATTTTAAAGTATTAAATGGCGTACTCCTCTCACCCCACTCAAAGCTCTCCAATTATTCTCTCGCCCGGGATAAATAAACAATGTGCTGTTAAGTACAATTGTAACTTTGGAAACGGCAAAAATATTGACAGTTGCTGACGTATCAAATTAATTAAACTTGACTGATGGCGAATCTCAATGTTATAACTAGTTCTTGTTTCTGGATTTATCCTAACTTGTGTTCCTTCCATTCTGCTAAACTTTCACCAGAAATACTATAATCGATTGCTTTAGGCCTCCGTCTTTTCATTTTTCGTATTTTCCAATTAAGCCCCTGCCGTCGCACGACGTTCCCATTTCCGAGGTTCTTAAATCCAGATAAAGTGGCCACCTGTTTCGCTGTTTTAATCACGAAAGGAATATCCTTTTGGGCGTTTTTGCGCTGCTCATAGCAAGCCAAAGCTAATGGTATCCTTTGATTTGGATCCGCCAAATATCAACCCAGGCTCTGAGAGCTACTCAGGAATCTGCGCAAGCTTTGCTTATAGTGTGTCTAGCTACAGTACATCTCCTTCCAGTCTTCGTATGCATTAGGACGACTACGTGTAAAAGATCATGGCTGATAGTACAGCCGGGGCTGGGTTGCATAAAGCATCTTAAGATAGGTGGGACCTTTCTGCAACCATTCATGCTTTCCGAAGATTTTCTTGATACTACACTGTATATTGGTTCATTCGAATGAAGACGGTTTATTGAGGAGGGAAAATGAGGGAGTAGTGTTGTAAATTACACCTGAAAGCCCCGAGCTAGGGGAGTAAATGATTAGTGATTTGATGTAAGCTGAGAAAATTTCATACCAGCTGAGCATGGACGTGATTTTTCGGGATGCAAAATCCACCGTTCCACCGGAGACGAAACGAGATTTACACTTTAAACGACAGATACACAAAACATCGCTTGTGCGTTTCATCCTGTGAATGATAACGATAATGAATATCGCCAAATAATTATCTTCCAAATACATACCTTTTTATAAGACCAATCAGCTGAAGTTCCACAGCCCATGTTCTGCTATAAATCAAAGAGTTAGCTTGATTGAAACTAGACTTTTCCTGAACACTTTTATCTTAAAGTACAGGTACAAGCAGCATGAGATCTTCGTTACTAAGCAAGGATTGTCCAAATAAAGTGCGATTTCCATTAAACATTAAAATAAATATGAATGAGTCCTCATTAGCCTCGTTCCGTTTTGTATATCATTGCTTTCAGTGCTTTTTCAGACACATCCATCCCGCGACACTTAAGCTTCAAGGCTGAACCAACCTCTCCCCAAAATTTCATATTTTATACTTTTTCTAGAAAGAGAGAAAATAGCACCATTTATACAGACTGAGGTTGAGTCCGTTGCCATAGTTACCAAGCTTGCTCGTTGATAGGCTACCGATACTGATGATTGATTGCCTGAAAAAACGATCGGCTTTAGTTTAGGCTGTCCACAAGTTAATACTCCACACGCGTGTCACGAAAGTTTGCTTGTTATGCAGTTTTATTATGATAACGACCAAGAATGATAACACAGCTACTCAAATCGATTGCTTGGAAAGAAGGCACTTGTCATTTGTAGTCTACGTAACTGAGTCGTCGTCGTCGTCAGTCACTTGTTTTACAAACTTTGCCTATTTCGCCTCTTTGCAAGCCGCCAGACAGTCAAGCTGCCATGCTGTCACAAAATTCATATTATTCATGTTTTTGTTGTTTTCATTTCATGTTTGCATTTTCATGTTTCGTGTTCGCATGTAGAAATTTAGTCGTTTCTTTTTCATTATCTAAATTCGTTAGGTTTATTGTTAATTATTTGTAGTCTTCATTCGTCGTATTTTTATCAGTCAAAAAATTTCACTAGTATATTAGTAGTTATTGTCTTAGAAAATGGTGTGTAGTGTTGTAAATTTCAATGTAATCTAACTAACTATTATTATTCCCGTTACCGTATATTTTGTATCTTATTGTGTAATCAGCATTTATTGTACATCTTGTATTTAGCGTTTTCTGGAATCTTCTTTGTAATGTCGTAATTGTGTACAGTATTTAAATAGAGGTCAAAGTTGTTGTGTAGTTGGTTGTTATTCTTGGAAGGAGAAAAAGGACAGAGAAGTAAGAAGAAGTAAGGAGAAGCAAAAAAGTTTGTATTGCAAGGTCGAAGGCGAAAATGTTCAAGTCACTGTCAAGAGCCATTGGCAGGAGCCGGCCGTGTTTTCCCTGACATAAACCCTTTTGTCGGCGGCGGCGAGTGAACAAGATTTCAAGGCGTGTGCATAGAAATTAAAACTGAGTGCGGAGGAGTCAAACAAGACGGGAACAAAGAAGAGAAAAGGCGCCAGAAGACAAGAAGGAGAGGTTTGTGTGAACGGTTGTTGGTGCGGTTTGTTTATGCGAGTGGTTGAAGTAGCAATTTGTTTGTGCCTGGAGAAGACTTCAAGAACACGGAAGGACTGAACTGAACTGAAATAAGTAATTTAGTTGAAGATAATTAATTAGGTTAAGAAAGTTTTTTTTACGTTACCGTTTATTGTGTTTACTAAGCGTTTATGTATACTAAATTAATTAAATTTGTTGTATTACTTAGTCTTGTATTACTTAGTGGGTTTGCGGGAAGGGTTTTGTACAGTCCCCTTTTAAATCGTGCCTCACAAGGGAGAGATCCACGTCACACATGCACGTTTGTTCAATGTTTGAACCGCTGGTGTCAAAACTACAGGCTCATCAAGAAGGTATTTCGCTCCCAGTCTCCGGCAAAGCACTAGAAAACTATGCACAACGCGCCAACGCGCCGGGCACAGGAACACGTGCAACCTGTGGCAGGCACTCGTGCCAGGCGCGGGAAAACATGCAACTGGCATGGTCACAGGCAAAAGCGGGAAAACATACAACCAGTGCAAAGAAGAGAAACGTTCAACCAGTACCAAGCGCGGGAAAGGACGAGACCTGTGCAAAATCAACTTCGTTCCCAGGGCCTTTTCCCTTTAAAATTGGGAGGATTTTAAAGGCAAAAAGACCCTGGGAACGAGGTTCGTGAAAAACGTGGGACTTTCTTAAGGACTGACTGACATGCAACTGGTGCCAAGCTAAGTGCAATTTGATTTTTAAAGTGCTTTTAAGCCAGCCCAATACCGCTCTCTCTTGGCCCGCAAATCAAAACATCTAGGGACCAAAAAAGCCACATTTTGTTCTTAATGATTGGGATTACGTTCTCGCTTTTGCTCTCAGTTGATTGAAAAAAAGAAATGGGCAAGTTTCATTGAGGTGGGTAAAGCATGTTGGAAAACGTTTTTGGAATAAAAATGATTAAAATACAGCAAAACGCAGTGTTTCGATATATATGTATTTACACGTCAACTGAATAATCCGAAAGCTGCTCTAGCTAGTATATTTAGCAGCAGCTTGTATAGCAAATTTGTGTTTACAGTGTGTGAGAGCCATTTAATACTAGCATAATACTCACAGTTACTTTTTTAAGCCGTAGATGAATAACTTTAACTGGCAGTTGAAATAAACATGAATTTTCATTGGCTCAGTCTTGACCTTATTTATTTTAACCAAGGAATATTGAAGATGGCTAGATTTCAGTCTTCAACCATTTTTGAATTCATAAATTTTAGGATTCTCATGAACAGAGGAATGAATGCGTAACACTATTAAATGTTGAAAACTCTTTTGTCTTGCATAATTTATATAAACATTAAATGAAAAATAACATGTAGAGTACATTTCAGCAAAAGCGCGGGTGAGATATGGGTGCCAGATTACTGTGCATGTCACAGGCAAACCAGGCTCACAACACCTCAAAGGCGAAATCTGAAATTTGTATGGTATTTGTATCGGATTTTACTCTTTAGGAGAAGATAAACCAGAATAACACTAAAGCTTGTTGAAAGACTTTATAGGGTATGAAACAGTACGTCAGAAGACAACACGGAGACATCCGGTTTCATCAGGAATGTGCACTTTTATACCTGTTTTTGTACATTCTTACGAACTCACGATACTAAATTATTTGCGTTATGAGACTTGACTTGACTACTTTCGAAATCGGCATTCGTATTAAGCAGACAGTCTCCGTGTTGTTTGCCTTTAGTGATTTACTGACAGATATCAAAGCGCTATGAAAGGTGAGGAAACTTGTTTGAACATCGAAATGTTCTTTAAATTTGTGGAAAGAGGTAAAGGTGAATACCTTTCAAGGTCTTTTAAAGAGTTGTGCTATACGCTCACTGAAAGGAAATGGTCGATGGAGTTCACATTTGCATCATAAGTTATTTCTGACCAGATCATTGTATATAATCATAATTATAATCCATCAAATATTTTCGCTCGCGCGCGATTGGTCTAAATGTCTCACGTGACCGAATATACCCCAGCTAAAACTGGGGAATATCCGATGATATTCCCCAATTTCAAAAACTTCAAGGCGCTTCAAGTTTACAATTAAAATTAATGTCAAGATGGGGACGCGGTTTGCTTTTGTGACAGAAGGAGATAAACCTGCTGGTCGATAAAGCAGTATCAGAAAACGACATACGCTCAAAACGTTTTGGACGGTAAACTGTTCTTAAACAAAATGTTCAAATACTCAAGCTCGTTGCTACATGTTGCGAAAAATATTTGAAGGATAATAACCACAATAAATAATAGCCTCCATTTGGCTTTAAAAACTATGCTCAGATATTTGTCCTTGGACATTATCTGCTCCTCGAAGCTCACAGTTTTCCTCGAGCTTCGCTCTCGGAAAACTGTTCGCTTCTCGGAACAGATAATGTCCGCGGACAAATATCTGAGCATATTTTCGCGCCAAATGGAGGCTATTGTTTATTTATCGGCAGTACAAGCGTCAGAAATCTTTAGATATTTAGACGAGTCGTCTTTCTTAAGGTTTCTTCTGAACTAATCGAGCCACCGAACTGTTGTAATTCAAAGCTCAGAAAAAAAGTCCAAAATTTCCTCCACTAGTGATTCATCTCCTTCATCCTCTGAAGCAGAAGCAGCCGAAACAGAAGCGGAAGAGCCGCCATTTTCTTCAACCTCCTCCTCTTCTTCATCTCCTTCTGCTTCAGCCCCTTCATCTCCCTCTTCCAGATCTTCTCCTCCATCGTCATCAAGCTCCTTCCCACCTCTATCCTGTCCAATCTCATCTACTCCACTTTGATCCTCATCAAGATCTTCTCCTTCCTCGCTCGATTCTGTGATCGATTCTGTGTCTTTCTGTTGTTCTTGTTCTTCCTCCTCATCCTCTGTATCACTATCTGAGCTTTCTTCTTCTGTCTTCCCTCGGCGACTTATTGTTTGCCGAGGCGGCTTAGCGCGTACTCCATTTGAATTTCGTTTCTTCTTCCTGGACCGCGGAGCAGGTCGCTGCCTTTTATTTGAGTCATTACGGCGAGGATTGCTTTTTTGTTGACAATTTGACTTATTTTCTAGTGAAATAGCATTGAAGATTATTAAATATTATGTTAAAACATTTTCACAAAATTGAAGGAAAGGTAAATGTGTTGTTTGCCTGTCATACCTTGAGTTCCTTCGTCTGTTTCGTTAATCACTGATGGTTGTACTCTTCCTTTTCCGGGGATTTCCTAAAATACATATATTTTTAAATGTTCAACATTAAAAGGTTTGCGTTAGTTTTGATTGACAAGTGTTGAATATCAAAATATTAGAAACATTGTATAAAGTTCATTTTGTAGTGATTGCCATGGAAACATAAGTTTTACTAAGTTATTCAGTTTGATTGGGATAAAAATAGATATTTTAACCCTGAAGGTCTGTAAGAAATCAGGGATTGAGAGAAAAGAAAAAGTAAAAAAAGAACAACAAGATCTCTTATTGATGACTATTATATTAAGTACCGCAAAAATTTAACGTTAAATGCAGTTTCTCAAACTGATAAGGAACTTGAGAATTTCAACTGTTAGAATTAAAGTTAATTTGCCTTTTGTTAAACAGACGTCTTTCTATTGCGATTAAAAATTTTAGCATATGCAGCTGTTGAAAAACAAATGGCGAGCAAGGAAAGGGCAACGGGCTTTTTAGTCGACCTACGTGTCGTATAGCTTTTTGTCGACAGAGGCATATACTAGAAGTGAGAACTCAAGGAAATTCTGTTGATGGCAGTAAATTTAACAAAACTCGATGAATACTCATTAGAAAAATAAAATAAGTGGATATCTAAACTTTTCAATTACCGGCACAGGTTTTCCAAATTTTAAACTAGTAAATGGCATACTCCCCAACACACCACTCAAAGTTCTTCAAGCTTCCCCTATTTAATTAGCTTGCTCCTCGCACGTGCATATGCTCTCGCACGCACGTGCGCCTTTACAATGTTCTTAAGTTACCTGTTATAGTATTTCAATAAATCTATGCGGACGTGACCAAGACAATTCAAAACATACTGAGCCTAAGTCCGACACAAAATGAGATGTTCAGCTATGCACCAGGCATGCAATAAAAAATCCATTGTTAATGTTAAAATGTGCCCCTTTATCATTTGTGTTATTGGACCGTACAGACTGGAGTTTTACACGTATTATTATGTCTGTATTTATACTGATCATTTTAAAAACATTTGGTCAAACTAAACATGTTTTAACTGACTCTCAGCCTGGGCAATGTTCTATATGTTCTTACATTTTAGAGGCGGGGGTGGCGGCGGGCCGGGTAATCTCAGCATCAACGTTCTTATAAAAAAGGTTCTTGTGGAAAAACAAAAACAAAAACAACAATAAAAAAAAAACACGAGTCTAGTACAGGGCGGGTTGCACAAAAGGATCTTGAGATGGGTGGTAGTTTTCTGCAAGCATTCTCTGCGTTCCGAAAACATTTTCTCGAGTTTTATGTTGGTTCACTCGACTGAAGACGGTTTACTGAGGACGAGAAACGGGGGAGAGCGCAAGAAAATCCTTCAGAAGGCAGGAAACAACTGGATAAGACTCCCAGATATCTTAAGATGCTTCAGTGTAACCGCAGGTCCGGGCCTATATAATGTGGATATAAGCTGAGGGAATTTCATGCCAGCTGAGTAAGTGATTTTTCGGGATGCAAAATCCACCACTCCCCTGAAGACGAAACGAGATTTATTCCGGCAGCCAAACGACAGACCGCACAAAACATCGTTTGTGCATTTTTTGCTATGATATGAGCCATAATGGTGATCTTGAAAATTGCCAAATATTATTTTTCCACGGCAAATACACACCTTTTCATACGGCAAATCACGTTCACCTGAAGGTCCGCAACCCATATTCTGCTATAAATCAAAGCATTAACTAGACTTTTCCAACACTTCGATCTTAAAGTGAAGGCCTGACTTGCAGCATGAGATCTTTGTTACTAGGCAAAGATTGTCGAAATATTTTAAAGCAAAATTTCCATTAAACATTAAAATAAATGCTGGTTGAGTCCTCTTCAAGTTACCGTTAATTACGTTTTGCATATCATTGTGTTCATTGCTTTTTTCACATGATCAGAAAAATAAGCATGCTGCGACACTTTAACTTCTTCAAGACTGAACCGATCTCTCCGCAAACTTTCATATTTTAGGGTTTCGATAAAACGCTGACCCCCGGGTCAGCACCTAAAGCACCTTTCATACAGACTCCTGCAGACTAAACTTGGGCCCGTTGCCATAGTTACTTTGTCTGAAATGTCAGCCGTCTCCTCCCCCTAACCTGACATTTCAGACTACATCGGTTACTAAGCTTGCTCGGTAAGTGACCTTGAGGGCTGATAAGCTGCATGGTTGTTGCTCGAAAGTGGGTTCGGCTTTTGCCAAGGCTATCCACAAGTTGATGCTCCCCCGCGTGTCATGGAAGTTAGACTTTTCCAGCTTATAATAAGCAAAGGGTGATAACACAGCGGGCGGGTGTTTCTCAAAACTCTCCTGACATTTTGGACGCGAAAACTATTTAACGGACACACTGTTTCATTACCAAAAAATGTCTAAAATTTTTAAAATACTCTACAAAACGAAGAATTTTGTGTCAGTTTGCACATGACGACAATCACCAACAATCGAAAGAAAACAGATTTGAACTGAATTCTTCGCGGGTCCGAAAACTTTTCGGGAGTTTGGAGAAGGGAACAATAACAAACACCCCCAGACACCTATACCTAGGAGCATTACACCCCATCTTGCATCAGTCCCCCGCAGCAAACTTGGAAGTTGACAATGAAAACCTTTGGGTACTCCAAGCGAAAACGCGTTTTTATTTTTTTCAACTTTGATAAAGGAGGAAGGGGTCACTTGGGTACTGTCTTCAGGTCTGCCGGGATTGCACTGCATGCTCATACGCCCACCATAATACTGGTCAGCGTACTTTATGCTAGTGGGTGATTTACCGCTCCTTATCAAATCGTGCGACATTACTCTTCCCCTACTGTGTTTAGTTTATTTCAATGAAGAAGAAAATAGACGTGCCTATCTTGGTGAAGTTAAACGAATCCGACTTAATATAATGGAGGTTTTCAATCCATGGCCAGTTGAGCTTCGGTCGATGAGACGCCGCTGGAATGTTTGGTACAGATGTCATGTTCTTTGGCCCGAGGTAAACTTTGATCTTACAATAATGATAAAACGTTCTTAACTTAAAACCATTGGAAAATCATCTCAACATCTATCATAGTTTCAGTGTTAAGGGAATTCCAGCTTCTCTTGATCTTGGTCAGTTCACTTTAATTTCTCTAGCTAGCGTCTTTACAGTGAGCTTAATTAAAAGGCAATCTCGTACCCAGAGTCCTCAGGCTCTTTGGCCAGCGTTTAGTCGCCAGGAGAGACACTCTGGGGAACTGGAAGTTTATTACCGCAGGATTTTTGTGGCATTAACAATATGACAAGCTTGCACACAGCTCACATATAATTTCTAAGGAAAATCCTATGATAATTATACTACTAGTAATAATCAAAGATTAGGGAGTGCGTTTGATGATCCCAATCCCAGGCTCTCTCTCCTTTACCAAGTTGGTGATGATGTCATCCGCCCCTGCAAAATCTGCAGGGGATGCCAGATACGTGTCCCAAGATCCATTCATTTGTTGATCGACTGTCCCGTATAATGTCAACTCCAATCTTTATTAGGAAAGCGTTCTTTCTGCATCGAAGGCAATTATTAATGTTTGTACATGGTTACTCTTACACCAGTAAAATGTCATTGACTTTTTTTAACCTTGATTTTACGATATGGTCAGAAAATGGTCAGAAAATGGTCAGAAAATGCATATCGTTAAATCGGGATATCGTTGTAAACAGACTTCAGATTTATAAATAACTTTTGCCAGGACACAGAATTTTGATTGTTAAATAATTTATTGTTAGATCGACCATCGTGAAATCGAGGTTTCCACTGAATGTGGATACAGAGGTGAACAGAGTCCCATCAAATATTTAAAAGGTTTTGGGCAAGAGGGGTAAATGACTTTTTTTTACCTTAAACTCGAAATTGCTCTATTAAAATAAACCCTATTCTTAGCATACTGGTTGTCATGTAAGAAAATTAGTTTCATATAATTTTGATGTTAGGTCAAATTCTCCTCTTGTTTCACAAGCGAATACAAAGCAGTTTGGAAGGAGAATCTAGCAATTTAACAGAAGTCACTTAGGGCTTTTTTCCAGGCACCCCTTCATTTAATTTTTGCGCGAACTGCTGAGTATTTACAAGAAATAGCTTATTACTTTTGAGGAAAATGCGAGCTACCTACACAAAGGAGATATGAACCCTTGACTGATTTCAGTTCTTTTGTTCACAACTACCAATGCTTTGCTTGACCTGGTTTAGTCTTGCATACAAAAGCAATCAGTTAAGTGTCAGTATCTCCTTTGTATCATAGATCACTTGCATTTTCTAGAAAAAGAATAAGCTATTTCTTGTTCATTTAAAGTTTCTTACATTGACAACCAGTCTGTGTACAAAATAGGGCTCATTTGGAGCAATTCGGATTTCACGGCAAAAAAGTAATTTACTCCTCTCTTGTCCAAAACCCTTCAGTTATTAGTTCTAAAATCAAAAAAGTCATTTGCACCCCTCTTGGCCAAAACCTTTCATTTATTGGATCTAATATATACACATAAGTTACTCTTAGTATATAGGAAGCGATCAAAACTACTATACTCGAACAGAACCCACCAAACCACAAAACAGATGGTGCTCTCTGCCTGCACCCCCCTTCCTCAACCTCAAAAGGTGATGTCTTTATTGCATAGCCACCACTCTATCCAGCAGTAAAAAATTACAGTGAAATTCAAACCTCACTTTTCTTGTTTCTCTAGCCATGTTGACTCTTGCTAGCTGAATATAATTTTCTGTGTCAACTCAAATTTTAAAGCCAATAAAATTTTGTCGGTAGTGTCTTCGATAACCCCCCTACCCCAGACAAGGTGGGTCCTCTTTGAACAAACTTGTTTTGACCAGTTCCCTATTAACCTGGTTTCTGTAGCATGAAGCAACTATAAGTATTGCTATCCTCCCACAGATGGGGCACTAGTTGCCAGCAGTATTGATGAACTACAAGGAGTCCCTTATTTTTCCTAGGGATAGTAAAGCAAGCAAACCATGCGAGTGGCATGAAATCACCTCCCACAAGTAGACACAACGCTCTGAGGTAAGTCTCCCTGTGGGAGAGCGGCAATTTTTGGTTTGTACAATTTACAACAAGCAACGGGACCAGGGCCTTGCTTCCAGTTTTTTTTTTATGTTAGTATGCCTACTACTGAAAAACATTTTGGGAGGGCTGAGTATATACAGTGAAACTTGTTGACAGTTATATACATGCATGCACTCAATATTGTATCTCTGTTGAAAGCCAGGAATGCTGTGAGTAGCCAACCAGTTACAACATGGGTGGGAGAAGGTTCATAACTTGGTTCTATGAACTTGACAGTTTTGTTTGTTTGTTGTTGTTGTTATTTTTATTCTTTTTTTTTTGGGGGGGGGGGGGGGGAGGAGTGACCGGTATTAACTCTGGTCTGTTTTACCTTAGACACCCAACTCATATCTCATGCATGTTTTACATGAAGGAGAGACTGAAAGGATTTACCTGTGTATGCACTCAAATAAATATTTGAAAAGAATTTACCGCCTGCCACAAAAGAAAAACTATTAACAATCAATCAGTGTGCATATATGTACATGTACATGCATGTGGCAAAATAATCCTTTTCTGTGTCCTGAATGATATCAATGCCATGCAATTATTGAGTCTATATACATTTATATACATGAGATGTCAACTCTAGTCTCAGCTGGTCGACTTGCATTGTGAATTCTTCTTCTTCTTTTGTGATGTCAAATACACTAGTCAAACCCACCACCATCAAAGTCACCACCGCCATCAAACCCCCCACCATCATCAAAGCCACCACCGCCATCAAATCCGCCACCGCCATCAAATCCCCCACCATCATGAAATCCTCCCCCATCTCCACCATAGTGTTCATGGTACTCCGGCCCTCCATAGTGATGGTGCTCATGGAAATGATCTCCCCCACCATGGAAGTGGTCGTGATCATGTACATGGATGTGCGTTCCATGGCCATAATAGTGAGGCCCATGCAGAGCATTTGCCATCACAGCCCCGGCAGCCATTCCAACTAGGAGGTCTCCGCCTCTGTCTCTGTCCTGGACGACTACCGTCTGATTTTGTTGAACCATGCCTGGGGCTCCATACCCCACAGGTGCACCAGGATAGCCACGCTGATTGAAGTAGCCTGGTGGAGGCCCACGTTGTTGAGGGTACCCTCTATTGACAATCTGTTGTTGTGGATAAGCTGCAGGGTATTGCACTGTAAAAGGAAATAAAAATAACACAGAGTGAATTAAATTTACAGGCAGCAATAGCATGCTGTCCTATTACTCCCCTTTCTAGACCATGATATGGGCTGTGGCTCTTTGGTGCTGCACAAACCACAAACCTACCTAACATCTGGTCAAACAAAATGGCTAAAAAACTGTACTCTAACAATGGCTTTTGGTTGCACAAATAGCTACATACTCTGCATATGTACATGTAAGAGGAGGAAGAGTTAGTTTTGCCTTGAGTAAAGCAAAGCAGCTTATAAATATTGTTGCTGTAGTGGTTCACTGCCATAAAATAGGCTCGTCATTGAACTCAACGACATCTGGCAGACCACTTATTTGAATGTTGTTACAATAACTCAATTCTTAGATGACTTGTTGATGTTGATGGAGGTGGAGGTGGGACTCACTGAAATCCAGATGAGCAGAGACCCTTGGGTTTGAATTGATCACGACATGTAGCAAATTTAATCATTAACACAGGCAGCAGCTTGTTGAAAAGAGTCGACATGATGTTGATGTTCAAGTGAGCCAGCCTTTCAGTTTTGGAGGATCCTTTGCACACTTGCCCTCACATATCCATAACTACAGTCTCTGGGGCTGGTTTATTTCATAATACATGCACTGCATGTACATCAACAAACAAACAAACAAACTCATTTGCAGTCAGTCAGCCTGCACTTACCTGTAGTGTGTTGGGGTGCTGATGAGACTACAGTTGCTTGTTGTGTTGTTACCTAAACAGACATAAAGTGAACAGATACATCGAGTTTCAAACTTGAGGGAGAAAGCTTGCAAGCAAGACAGTATTGGGCAATTGAGACCGCTATTTATATATTTATTTATTTATTTATTTATTTGTTTATTTTGTTAACTGTGTAGAAAGTGAGTGTCCAAACACTGATTACAATGTAGACCTGGTTAATGATTAACAGAATAATGTTGGTTTATAGTTCTGGGTACAAATAAAGTTTGATTTACAGGCTAGCCGTAAACGTGAGTCGTAATCGAGGATGCATAACATTATAACTTTATACCACAGCTTTGGAGAGACTCAAGGGTTCTACGAACCAAGTTGGTAGACCACATTATATTCGACTGACAATTTTTAAAGGATAATTAAGTCTTATTTTTATTCCCGATTTCTTCGCCAAAAATTAATAAATCAATACCGTCAAATTGAAATAATTAAAAAGTTACGTGAAGTGATAAACAGGCTCTTAATTTAGTTTGAAATGTACGAAGAAGATTGCCTTCTTCTAACGATCGAAGTCAACCAGCTGTTACGAATGTTCTCACGGTAAAATATCGATATTTATTAACTTACGACTGCTCCGGGCGAGGACGAACCACAGCCCATGTAGAATCAATCTTAGCGACAGTTCCCACACAGCAAATTCACATTTATGTCTTGGATATTCCTATTTTGGTCTATTTTAACCGGAAAATCGGCGAGCAGTGTTAACGAGTAATGAAGTTTATTGACAAGCGCATGCGTAAAATGAAGGTTGCCCATAGTAACGCTTGACAAATCGACGGAAAACCAAACAATTGCGACATCTGCAAAACATGACGCAGCTTTTGGGTTTACGTCAAACTGTATTTTGTTTCCGGTTGTTTGCGGTTAATCTGCTTTTAAAAGAAAGTGAGCATCATCTTCTTGCGCAGCCAAGCCGAAGGCTCTGAGGTTGAGAATAGAAAGTGAGCTGACAACTCTACGAAAATGATTTTTTTTGCCACCGACAAAAAAGGTGACTGATCGATGATACCCAGTGGATGATACCTTAGCCAAGGGAGCAAACACCTACAGTGTGCCCAATTTGTAAAGTCAAGGATATAGTAATTAGAAAAATAGGCCATCACATCTGAGGGAGACTAAGCTGATTATCAAACAGTATAGCTTTAGGGAAACGTGCGGAGTGCGTTTTCCATCCATCTGTCGCTGAGTGAAACTGTCGCAGATTCCCAAAGCGTTTTTCTCCTTTCTCGTTGAGGAGTAGGTGCTAAAGCTCTGCGACAAAATCCAAACTATTCAAACCGGTCGTAACAGTTAATGTCATTTGACTGACTGAGGCCGATCCGAATGTATCTTTAACATCGGTATTGTACTAATATCTCCACTGACAAAAGCAGCACTTACGCACCGAAGTAGACTTGCTAGATTTATCCTCGCGAGTTTGGCGAGCGGGGCGAGCTTTTTTATGAGCTTTTTTAGACCGCGAGCGACGAAGTCGTCCCCCGCCATATCAATCGGACGAAGGACTTTTTTGAAAGTCTAGTACTGAAGTTGACAATTAGAATAAATACATGCAGACATTCAGGATGAAGAACGGCCCCTTTTTCCACCCTTGCAAAACATTTGAAAATAGCAATGGCGTTTCAGCCTCCCTGAACAAACCCTAAACTCATGCGCACAGAAAGTGAAGTAGGCTACCTTTGAGGCTACCTTCTCAACTGATTCACTTAATCGAGTCGCAAATATATGACGAGATCTTCTATTCTAGTGCGTTTGCTGTTGAATAAGTGTTTTTGTTTCCGGCATAGCAACATACATGCATGACAATTTAAACCTCGAATTATTTGTTCGCAACACTTTCCCAGAGTTAAGATTCTTACAAAAACATCAACAACGACAACAACATCAACAACAAAAGAAATTAAAAACAAAACAGTTCAAAGCAAACATTAGTAACTTACTAGTTTTATTTGGCATATAAAGAAAAGGTAGAACTTATAGGATATATATTCAAACTAACCGAGATTCATGCTCACTTTTAAATCAGTAAAATTGTTTTATTAACGGGTACTTTTGGGACCAAAACAATTTCGATTTTTCAATATACCAGTAAATTGTTTCGTCTGTCGGCGATTTACCCGCGAATTTAGACTACTCTGAATCTTATATCAACAAACCATCTCTTTGGCGTTCAGGAACTAACTGAATGTTCTGAAATAATTATAAGTATTCATATATGATGATTTTCACGCTGACAGGGTCAGCAAAACTCTCTTCATTAACAACATCAAATATGTCGCCGATTTCTTTTAACATATATCAAATAATTGTTTTGTGGTTTACGACCAAGCCACCAGTTAAAACTTCTCCAAGAAACTTGCCTCAAGAAAGCGCGCTAATATTGCCGTTTTAAAACCAAAAAAACCGTTCGTGACTGCGCTAAAAAGTCGATCTACGATAGAGTATCTTTAAGGAGAGTAAGCAGCTGCTAGTCCCAGCATCCTACTCTCCTTTGACCAGCTCCCACTGAGCCAGTTTGTGTTACACTTCTTAGTCATCTTTTGCTCTCTTTAAAAGCCAAGCTGTGTGAAGTGGGGGTCTCGACTCGTCCTTTGTGCGGATGCTTAATCCTCCTTTATTTTTCCATTTTTCTATAAACTGTAGATTCTTTTTGTGTCCTGACTGTAGGTTTGTTGTTTTGGCAACATGGGTGAATGTTTAAAGTCTGAGAATCGAATTAAATAGTCTGAAACCTAGGCGTTGATCTGGTGGGCGTACGTCACTGCGACTGACCAGTGCAATAACAGTACCTGTTGAAAAGCAATACAGCTTTGACTGAATCTCGTTTTAAGTGGAATCCTTGTAAACCTTGAATATATGGAGAAAATGTTGGAAACTACGGTTGTTACGTTGCTTTTACTGAACCTGTTGACCTTCTCAGTGTGGCTTATCTCAGTGAATACCTCGTGCTATCTCTTTATCCGGTAAATCCTAAATTTACCATAAATGTTTATAACCTGTTGTTTATACACGAAGCTCAATCCTGTAATATTTTTATTTAAAAAGTACGTGTTAAGAATACAAAATCAATTTTGCTGTTTTCGTTCCTTTGTGTGTAAACTTTTGGGTCACCAGTTCACACAGTATTTCGAGGAACCAACTCCTAATATGCTTTGATACAGATAACTTGGTTTATAAATTCTCTGTTTACGGTAAACTGGAATAAACCTTTCACTTGAAAGAATTATACTTGACAGTTTTCTCGCTTTGAAAAACTTCAAGCCGTTTTTCCATTGAAATTTCGCAATTACACCCGTTAAAATTTGTGTGGCAACCAATACCAGACTGATTTAATTAATTTAAAAGCAAATGTTTTAAACGGTCCGCTTACATATTTTATTGTCAACTTTCTAACTTAGATGAAGTTAAAGTTCTGTTTACTATCGTTTTCCTTGTGGAAATTTCACGAGTCTTCTCTCTCAATTTTTTTTAAATTTTTCTTGAAAACCGGGTAATTAAATTAGCCAATCGCGCAAATACGAAAAGACCTGTTGCAATTCTAGTTGACTTTGTTAGAAATGTTATGTTTACGTAGTGTTGCTAACTTTTGAAAGTTAAAATTTTTGATCGAAGTGTTCGCTTGTACATTTTGCGCTCAAATTTTTCATACCTTCTCAACTGACTGCTCTAGATGAAGTGGTTTAACATCAAAACGCAATGCAGTTCAAGAAAAGCCGCGTTCACCGGCTGCCCTGACGCGTTTCAGTTAATTTCTAATTTTATTAAGTTGGACTAAAAACATTCACTGTTGTTTCAGTGTTGGTCTAATGCGTTTCCTACCTCCTTTGCTCAATTTACTTGATGTACTTTTGTTCAGATTTAAGAGATTGAAACTCTAGAATCAACTTTTTTGTTCCGTCAAAACTCAATTCACACAAGGCGGGTTAAATCATGTTGGAGTCCGTATGAACTAGTACAACGCAACTATACATCAGTGCTCTTCTTCTTTCGATTGACCCTATTCCGGAATAGGAATACATACAACGATGACAAAACAAGAAATCCGGCCTCATAAGAGATTTTAGGAGGTACTGGAGTACGAGACGGCTCTTAAATTATCATGTGTCAGCGAAAGTTTGCAGAAATGGCTTCCCAAATTACTTAACTGAAAAGAGAAATCTAACAGCTATTCCGCTTACTCTTATTCCGGAATACGGTCAATCGAACGCAACCTAAAATCATTGGTTCTCTTTTAGACCTTCTTTGACCTCACGCGCTCTAAGAAGTGAGAGTCAAAATATTGTTATGATTTTGTGAGTAAACGAACAGGCCCTTTCCCACGCTCATCGGTTCCCATATCCCAGCCGTGATCAGTAGTAGCGGGATCCCAGTAGGAATTCTTTACACTGTAAAAGAAATGACCATCTCGCGAAACACATGGAGCTAGTTTGTTTACCAGAACAATAAGCTGATGAACAAAGGAAGCACACCACTGTATCACGCCATTCGTAGCGTGTATCTTCGCCTTTTGAATACAAAGTTTCGTGGACCGTAAATGGGGATAATGTTATTTGTTTTTCGACGGCAACGGCCATTTTGCGCGCCGGCTGTTAGAAATCTTGTTAATGCATCGGCTGTGTTAAATGCATCAAATTAACTGTTTGGTTACATCTGTTCTGCTTGTTAGTCGAAATCATAATCATGCCATAAAAAAGCTAAGTGGTTTCTCAACATATGACTAATTCTTAAAAACAGAAGTGGTCTAACATATTTGTCGCTTAAATTGAAGACTTCAGTTTTCGGCCTAAACTTTAGAGCTCAAACCACTCATGTCCTACTGCAATGCACCACTCGCGTTCAACTCACTTAGTGTTTGTTTGTTTGCAAGCACCATTAACGCTCATTATCTAGCCAACAAACTCTTCTTCTATTGAGGCAATACACTAAATTTGTAAGACTTAATAACTGCTAGGAGCATATATGATACTCTCACAGAAAATAGCAAGTCGTGATATCTTTGCTAGGAGTCGTAACTTCGACGCCGTTTATTCTTAGCACCACCAACAGGGAAACAGGAAATACAAAACTAGGGAACGGTGGCGTTGAGATATTCAATGAAAGAACAAAAAGCTAACTCCTTACTAATCACGAATTATTAGTTCTTTTGAAGACAGTATGGGTTACTTGGGTATTGAGTACATTGTTTAATTGTGTCCCCCGCGTGTAGTTCTGTTAGAAAGGCGGAGCTAAAACGGGCTTTTGGCCCGAGTTATTGGTTGCGAGTTTAGCACCTCTTTGAAGTCAACAATACAACATAGATTATTAACACAAACACTGGGAACAATGCAGGGCCGCACCGGCGACCCTGAGGGCTCTTTCAGTACGCAGCACTTTGTTTGCAGTCGGAGAATTTGATTGGCTCGTGATGAAAACAGGTACACCACCGTATCAATTACTGTGCTTGGTTAACAGCGTATCATGAGTATTACAACACGTTAAGAGCTCCGCAAGTAAAGCAGCGAGTCAGTCAATCCACAGGTCTTCATTAGCAGCAGTAGTAGTGCAAGCAACGCTACCGAGAGCAGTCATTAACTATAAGAATTCCATGTACAGAGCTTGGTACATTTAAACAAGTGCGACAAACTTTATCAAGATGAAAGAGAGCAGCGAACATGGTGATTACCAAGAACCGAACTTCAAAGACTCGCACAACTCTTCGGAGGAAAAAGATTTTATCCAACAACAAGATGAAGGCATAGAGAAGAGTCCTTCGCCGGACGAGGAAAAAGACAAGGACGGTGCGCCAGCGAAAGAAGAGCTAAAGATTGAAGGCAAAGACGGGGAGGACAAGCAGCATGAGAAGCCACCATTTTCGTACAATGCTCTCATAATGATGGCTATCCGAGGCTCACCAGAGAAACGTCTGACTTTAAGTGGCATCTATGACTTCATTATGAAGGTTAGTACTCGAAATGCTTTGATTCCTGCATGCGGTTGTCTTGTTGGTCCATGCGTGAAATAAATGGTAGATTTAACAATTTTACTGTACTTTTGGTGGTTAAATTTAGGTGACACTTTATTAGGGTTTACAGTTAGCTGTTAATATGACCTGACAAAATATTGACCTGATTTCATTTTGGTGTAATCTTGAGAATTACCACACCGTGGGAAGCTTTATTTCAAGCTCATCAGCGTTGTTAAGTTAAATTTTGTTGATTATATATACACATCAAAGTCAACCCATACCCAATAAGACGTCTTTCAAAGCACCTCTTAAAACCTTGTAATGCCTACGTTGTACAAGGTGTCGTTACCTCACTTAAAGTCTTCAACTGGATCTTTTTTGCAGAACTTTCCTTACTACCGAAATAACAAACAAGGCTGGCAGAACTCTATAAGACACAACCTTTCCTTGAACAAGTGCTTTGTCAAGATTCCTCGGCATTACGATGACCCTGGTAAAGGAAATTACTGGATGCTGGATCCTAGCGCTGACGATGTGGTGATAGGTGGAACAACTGGCAAGCTCAAAAGACGGAATCCGCCTTCCTCAAGAAGCCGTGTCGCGCTCAAACGCCAGCAGAGAATATCACCCATCCCAGGGTATTCACTCGATCCCTCTCACGGCTTCTGCTCTGGTTTTTGGTCGCACCCTCCATCGCTTTTTTCAACACCTTTATCGCCTCAGCTGCGAAGACACAACTTAATGGGAATGGCGTGTCATGGTATGAACTGTGCCGGGTCTTCCCTCCCTCATCCCACGCCGGTTCTTCCACACCCTTCACCCAGCGCGAGGTGCCTCGTCCCTTCATCACCAGACATGACACTTCCAAGCCACTGCCATGGATTGGGACTTCTACAACCCTCCTACCCGCAAACCAACCCGCTTTTTCCCACTCTCAGTCATTCACGTTCCCCGTTAGAATCCGGTCAATGGCCGGCCACCATTTCCTCGTCTCCATTCTTGTCAGATCGACATCTTGTTAACAGTGACTCTATTTTTCAATCCGCCTTCAGTGCGGTACCCAGACTGCCATTTCCTGCTCCTACGAGAACGAACTTCTCTTTCTTAAAAGAGAACGCGTCGCCTGTAGTTTCATGCACGCCTTTTCTATCCGATTGCAAATAAACTGTGAAAATTGTACTAAGTGTAAATGCGAATTTAAGTATATGAAAAGTAGAGAATCAAGGGAGAGGAGAATGTCTCTTAATGACATATTTGATGCTGGTATTACCAGCAGAGAGATTTTCAATTTAATTACTGACTCGAAGCGAGCAGTGCGTTTTCTCTTCGTAATTCACTGTTGCCATTCCATTTTTCATCGTACCCTGTTTGAAACCACAAGTGTCACAACGATTTAAAGCGATGTATTTTACACATTGGAAGAAAAAGGAAATTCAGTCACCAAGTCGAGTAAACTTTCGCTACCTTTTGTCTGTGTTGACACCTTGCTCTGTGAATGTAAGCAAATAACGAATAAATATTTATGGCGTAGATTTGACTCCTTAATTCAATTACTGCATTAATATTTAGCGACACGGGTATTTTGTGTGGACTTGTGATCTGGAAATGTTTGCCGACCAGGTTCAGTTATTCATCCAGTGTATTCTTGGTTAACACATGAGGATTGCAAATACGCTCAGCCATCTGTAAGAAAACAGATCGTTAAACAAACGGGAAAAAAAAGGAGATCAATGTTTGTATTGAGGTTTTGTTGACCATTTACACTTTTTAAACCCTATTACGCCAAGAATCAATTAGTACATTTTATCGTTACAACACTTTGCTCTTGGTGTTAATAGCACTGTTTTCCTCTACTTTTCAAAGAGTATTTTGGTTTTTGTAACTGGGTGGCGTACACTGATTTGATTGAGTCAGCCGAGAGATTTTAGTCTTTTTGCTTTTAGCGTTCATATTATTTTTCCAGCCTCTAATTCCAGAAGGCTCGTTAATTGCTTAAAGCAATTAGCAGAAAATGCACTCTGTAAAGCTTTTGCCAGCGTAATTAGCACCTTTAGCTTTACTCTATGAACTCTTTTTTTTTCAATGATTACTCGACAAAGTCCATTTTCGATGCGTCACACATGCAAGGGTCAAACGACGCTGTGATTTCACATCGCTTTCAGCAGTTTCCCTCACTTTCCAGTATTTTAAAAAACTTACTGCAAAGAATCTCAAGAGTTTAAGTTCACACAAATGCACTTTTTTTCGAATAACCCTGTGGAGTTATTTGTTTGCGAGTTTGACAATAGCACAGCGTGGAAAACATATGAGTTGCGACTTAAGCGCATTGATATGATAATTTTCCGTAAGAGCGTTTTTACACACAAATCAATAGCTAAAACAAATAAGATAATGGCTGGAATCCTGTAGTGTTCGCTCAGTTCGCAGAGTTCATTATATAGTTAGCCATGTATTGTTCAGGCACTGTGGGCTTGCCATTGTTTATCAACCTCTTCATCGTCTGTTGTGTAACATTGGGGAGGCCTATTTACAACTAGGTTGAGCCCTACTACAGAGCAATTTTCTTAATTAATCGTCTCCAAAGACGTCCCCCCTTCTTAAAGCCTGTCGTATGTTTTGTGTTCACGCTTTTGTATAAATAGCCAGCTCGCAACGAAGTAAACAACTCTTACTTAGTTTAGGTTGTTTAATTTGGAACGTCGATTTGAAAACTTGTCTTGACAACGCTTTCAGTACAGCTCTGAGTGAGGAATTATAAGCCGTTGTCGGAATGAAGTAACTTTTGAGACGTCTAAGTATTACCGCTTTAAAGTTATTTTCTGGTCAACAGTCAAGCAATCAAGCATACGGCAGCAATTAGCAGTGAATAATTCCGAGACTAAACAAAGGCGCCAATTGCCTTGCACCAAAGTTCAAATAGCAATAAAATGAAGATACTGCTACTTCTTTGAAGGGCGAGATTGCTAAAACAGATGCTATGTCAACACGACGCTAAATGTGTAGGAAAAACACAGCTTCAAAGAAAAAAAAAACAAGTTTCTTGTACATATATATTTACTATAACAAAAAATGCTCGGTTAGTTTGCATGTGTTTTAATTCTTTATGAATCTACAAAATAAAGCCAACTTTTTGAATTTCCTTTCTTTCAAAAGCTCGCTTAGATATGCATGAATTCCAAAACGCCTTTTCATCGTTATTATTTGTATGTAACAGGTAATAATATTGTCCATGAATTCGCATTTGCCTTTCTACAGTACATTGATTGTTTATAAAGACAGCCATTTTTGTTTATTGTACAGGGGCATACATGTTTCGGCTAGCCGCTTTCCCTTAGGCAAAATAAAACATTGAAGTTGTTCAAGCCTTAAAAACATATTCAGCCGTTTCCGTAAGATGTTTAAATCATTGATATAAGGGATTTCAGCTCATTAAACCATTCCATACGATAGTGAATGGAGCTCTTACCCATTGCATTCGTTTCGCAAACAAATTGTTCAAACGCAGAGTAATTTATTGTTTTTAATTTCATCTTTTTAAAATATGTATTCGCTATACAAAGGCGTGGTTTCCCGCTGAATCGCTCAGATTCGCGAAATCACGGAACGTGGAAATTGTATAACAAACGTCCACTTTACCTACACAAAACACTTGCGAAATTTGTTGACCCGCTGTAAATACTTCTCAATATTTTCGTTTCTGTTTCCTTCAAACATTCGGATTTTGACAATGTTCGTGTTTGCACTGTTAGTAAGTTCTCACGGCGGGGAGGTAACTATATATAC
The DNA here is from genome assembly GCF_977016875.1 of Pavona decussata. Classification (NCBI taxonomy): domain Eukaryota; kingdom Metazoa; phylum Cnidaria; class Anthozoa; order Scleractinia; family Agariciidae; genus Pavona; species Pavona decussata. The sequence goes on along the minus strand of NW_028145484.1, from coordinate 4,571,826 downwards.
AGCAAGCCTGCTCATCGTGTGCCCAGAGAAAATCACAATAGCGCGCTGCGAGACTGCAAGGGTCTCTCTGCGTGTTGCTATCGTTCCACGTTGTTGGTATAACGTCGGTCTAATTTCTGGCCCCCCCAGAATAATTGGTTTCCTGAATCTTTAACAGTCTAACTCCCAATCTGTTTCGGAAGAATCTGGGCTTGTGATGCAAGATATACCTTATTAAAAAAAATTCACGACTAAATTTCGAGATTTCGGAAAGGCGATATTTAGCGGCATTAAACTTTTGTGACTTTTTCAAATTTGCTGAAACTTTCTTCTAAGAAACAAGTGACTCACCTTTTCGTGTCAAATGATTTTCGCGATAAAAAGGTTGCGAAAATAAGGCAATAAACAGCACAACAGGAAATAAACAATTTTGTAATCTATAGCTCTCTTTTGAATGAACACACTTAAGGATTTCATCCACAGACGCGAAAGAAACACATTGCATGACTTCTAGTACAATTTTGCGAGGGAAAGAGTTTTGTTATCGCCACGGGTTTCAGGAAATTGTAAAAAAAACGGTGTAAACTGCTACTGCGACAGCAGCAGGTGAACATCTTTATGTGGGTAAACCAACAATAGACATGACGCACCGGACGACACTAGCATCTTGCTCGCGATTAAGGACGAAACGTTTATCAAAACAATGTGTATATAACATGTTATGTTCCATTAAAGGGAGTTGTTAAATTTTGGCGGCACGATACAGCCGCTGCTACCGCTCAGATTCCTGTTGTTTTGGTCACAGTCGGTACTTGTAAAGCTTTTGTAACAAGGAAGTTGTACCTGAAAGCGACGCTGTGCGCTAATGTTTAGTGTCGTCCTGCTAAAAGAACAACAGTGGGATTGTTTTCATAGCCATTTGCTGAAACTTTCTAGGAAAGTTTTAGCCTACTTATTTGTGAAAGATATAAGATATGTTGTATAAGATATAAGATATGTTAACTTTGTTTTGAAATCTAAAAGATTGCATGCCCTCTCTTCGCTTATAGAACACTTTAGATACTGTCAGTTTTAAATGCTCTATGGAAGAGTAATTTATCCGTTATGACTTTGAGATCATGCATCGTTGCTGTTAAAACACGTTTGATTTTGGTCGCCCTTTATTAAAGTAATTTATGTTGTTTTCTAGCGATGCCTCAGTTTAAACGTGAAAATCAGCCCGTAAAACCAAACTTGTTTTACTGGACTAAATGCAGCGTTTCATGGACGTTTTTTTTTAAAAATGGCAGAAATTTCTTGTTTGAGATGAACCGGAGGAGCCATTTTCGAATTCGTTGATTCCTTATTTTACGAAAGAAAACACAAATGAAAATGCAGTTGTGTGGTATGGCCTTTTACAACGACTCGTGCTTTCAACGTTTGACTTCGGCCTTAGTTCGCGAGCTACTTTCTTAAACATTGTTACTGGTTAGTGAACGATTTAGGACACTCGCGAACAACAGTGCTCTTCTTTCAATATAAAATAGATAAATCTCGCCGAGCTGTTGTGGAGGCTGAGGAGAACACATATCCTATAAAGTATTCCGCATCCGTTGTGCGTTTTGCAGTAAGGCTGAGCTAAACAACTATTTTATTCTCAGCGCTTGCTCTATTTCATAAAACGTTGCTTGCAAATATGGCTTGGCAGTCGTCTATCCTAGGGAACTCGGCATTGTCTAGTAGCTGTGCTGCGATGCTCCTCTAGTAATTAAAGTACATGAAAACAGAAAATATCAATACAATTATATGAATGCTAGTACTGTTGAAGCATGAGTAAATAATAAGTCCGTTTATTTGTCGTTTGAAGATGAGCTGTCATGTACTGATAGGTTAAATCAGGATCAGCTATGTTTCTTGTTTTTCGACGGTACTATGTAATTTTTGACAAACAATTATCAGATTTTTAGTCAAACACTGCTCAAGCAGCTGCCACGATTTAAAAGTTTTGAGTTAATTCTTTCTTTCTTTTACAGTCTTATGGCTTAATCCGTGTAAGCAGTATTTTACTTTATTGACCCCATTTCTGGCGTTTTTCCCATTTGAGATACCTGCTCCTTTCAAGACAAAGGAGTAAAATTAATTTGGTCGTACTGTATCTTTTATCTAATGCGCTCCGTTCCAGGCGAATTGAACAAAAACATTGTCATAATTAGTCCTGTTTGTATGTAAACCTTAACCATGGTTGCAGATAAATAAAACAGTTTTCCTTTCAGACATTTCCGTTTTATTCAAACCAAAATGACAAAAACGTTAACACCACACCTTTTATCGTCACCAGCTACGAAATAATAGTTACTATTCTGTTTTTAGCGTTCTCACGGGTTAAAAGATTCATTATTGTCTTCTGCAAATGAATGGTTCCATTTAACCTTTCTTCCCTCGCAGGCTATTTGATTAAAAGGTAGAAGCAATATTTTTTTCAATTTAGTTCACGTGGAAGATTTGCGGGTCTTTTTCAAAATGTTTTTCTGAATTATTTATCAACGATATGCAAATTTGTTTTGTACCTTCAAATGGCTGTTTCGCAGCTTTACCTTCATGTGTTGTCCAAAAAAAGTACTAAAAAAAAGTATTTTCCTTAGATTCGTAAACACTGTACAAAATGAACCTTCCCGAAACGTTTTTAACCGATGTAACATTTCTTAAATCCACTCCCAAGAGAAACCATTGGCAGAAGTGCCAAAAACGTCCGGAGAATTAGGGGTAAAATCGTGAAAATCCAGTCTGAAAAGCACAATAAGATACTTTTAAGTCAGTTGCAATAGCAATTGATTTTGAAAACGTTCTCAAATTCATAACGACTGAGTAAACAAATAATTCACTTTAATGGATTATCTTGAACCGAGGCTTAAACAAAATCAAGGAAAACTGAACACGGCCAATAGTTTTTTCCAACTCTAAACAGCTCCGCTTTTCACAAACGCAGACAAAAAAAATGGATTTTGGTTAGAAACCAGGTACTACCAAAGAACACTTATTTTTTAATGTTAACAGTAACCAGCGACAAAGCCGCATATAAAATCACTTGCTCGCCACCTGTCAGAACAGCAGTAGATGGTAAAACGCCAAGTAAAGTCTCTCAGCGAGAACAGATCCAGACAAAGAAGGCATGGTAGATAATTTCGTATTTCGTTTTGGTGGTAAGAGGTTTGGTGACATTCCAGACATAACGGTCGTGGAGTTTTAAAAATTCACGAGTCGTTTCTTACAACACATTACTAAGTCACTTGTTTTTTTACTACCGCTAACAGGCTGCTTTTCAAAATCCCAGATTATGAAAGCGAACCTATGATTGGAGTTAATAAAGAGTAAAAGAAAAGCTAGTCGTGTCTACTGTGTAACATTCAGAGGAAATTAGGCAATTCAGATAAGAAGACGCGAAAAAAAGACCACTTGATAAGACTGCAAGTTAGTCTTTATTGGTCATTTAGTTGAAGAGTTCACGGTTGTACTTATGTTTATATTTTAACGGCGCTACACACAAAATGCTTTCACTTTTATTCGTTTGCCCAACTTTCTTAAAGTTGAGAAAGAATAAGTTGGAGCCATTCCGTGAACCTATGTCTGTCTGTAAGTACTTAGGTTACCGATTATTTTTTATCGCAGATTGCTTTCGTATTGTTAGTTTAACTGTAGTAAATAGTTATTCTTTTAAGCCTTTAACTGTTATATATGTGATTTATACATGTGCGTAGAATGTGCATTTTTAATAGCTATACATGAGTCTATACCAGCGTTTACCTTGTATTCGCTGACCCATCTTGTAAGATAAATAAAGATTCATTTATTTATTCATTCAAGTCAATCTTGACGGGCTGTTTATTTGAAGCTCTCCGAATAGTTAATTGAGTCAATTGCAGGTTGCTCTAACTTATTTAAACACCGCATGAAGAACTGACCTCGAAAGTACTATTCTTTCAGGTAGAATGTAATTGCTCCGCGCCTTAATGAAGTAGTATTATTCTTGTTCATGCCTACAGCTGTTGATGTTGCAGGTGTTTTGTCACTTAGTTTTCAACCGTTTCTATTCATACTGAGGCTAATGAACGGCCTGTTTACAAGGCCACGTGATTTGCTTTCTCTCTAGTGTTATCTGGGCTTTGAAGTTATTGAAAAACAGCCTAATAAAACTTAATGAAGTTAAATCACACACATTCAACGCACAAAGCACTGATGTGACTGTATATGGCCGTTGATGTCCTAATGTGTTTAAGCTCTCTCAAGGCCAATTCGTCCTTTATTCTATTTTAAGGCTTAAGTTTGTTCCTTGCTAATTGGTTCTAATTGCCTCCCTGGGAGTTATACAGTACCAAAGCTCTTAACGCCACGTAACGTACAATTAAAGCCGGGCCACATGGACGTGCGATGGCGTTTTTTGAACTGTGCTATCACGTAACACGAATTCGGTTATAGTTCCCCTCTGAATTAAACAACTCTGTAAATTAGTATACCAATTTGGAATTTATGGAAGAACGATGGAGAACGTTCGCGTATGAAAATTCCAAATTTCGTTTTATTTTGTTATCTGAGAACTGTTTTGATCCGCACACGACTGAACTCACTTAGCATTTATTTGCTGTGTTCTTTTCGTGGAGAAACTAGTTTCTTGACAAAGAAACATTCGCACTACATTGTTCAAAATACGTTTTATTTACTGAACAGAAACATACACATGTACATATGCAAAACTCAAATAACATTCAGCTTGCGCTGTGTATCATTTATAAAATGTACGCCATTTCCTGTTTTAACGTTTTGTCAACTCGGGACAAATAACACAAGCTTTTCAACAGCATATAAGAAGATGCTAGAAGAGGAATGATGTTAATATGCTTTCTTATCAACACAGATTGTAAAAGTGTTAAAATACGAAAAAGGGAGCCTCAAACACTGGTCTGTGTAATGTAGCACATGGAATCCAAAAGAATATAACCACTTCGTTGCTGAAGAAAAGCGAAGTTTTGTGTACTCCATTTTTGCTTTGTAGTACAGTATTCTCTCTGGTTAGTTTGTGAAAAGTATTCTAGAAAACACGCGAATGAACAAAATAATAAAAAAATATGTTAGTTTCCGTCAACTGAAGTGATTCTAATCAGTAAAGTTTTCACTCCCAGAGGCAACCTTCAGTTAAGTAATGTGGCTCCGTCTTCTGATTCCCTAAACGGATTTTAACCGTTCAAAGGATTGATATAAAGCCGTAGATAAACTGGGTAAACTGCATGTGAAACTTGTTGTTTTTGTTTCCTTTTCCCTTCAATTTTGAATAGTGAACTTTTGGATTACAAGAATGGAAAGAAGGAACGCTAAAGGTTAAAGGTATACTTCCAGCCTGCATGTAAAACTTTAAAGTGGACTTAATTACCAAGGCCTTCTTTATTCAAGCTGAAAATCATGGTTGCAGCGACATCGTGAAGCACATTGACAATTGTCCAAGCTGCAATAAAAGAGAAAAAGCACCGTATCATATCAGTTTCCCTAAGTACGCCCTCGCCAGTTAATAAGTTATGATAATCGTAAAAAAGGAGTTTAAAAGTATACCAAAACATGTGTTAATATTATATCTAGTTTGAAAGCCAATATCGTAAGCCCAGTGATAAAACCGGGTGCCACTGTTTAAGTGAATAAATCACATTAAAATACAAGCTTAAGTGAAGGCGAGCTCTGATTGGATTAAAGGCGTGTTTTAATAGCTTTATAGAAACACGATAAATTTTCCACGGGCTATATTCTAAATGAAACAGAAAACCCTTTCCTTGTTTCTACAGGCTTCGTAGAAATACTCCGGAATAGAACTCGGGGAAACTGTTTCCGCGTCTGATCTTGGTTGTCTCAAACTTTAAAAATCATATTTCTGTGACTATTTAGCGTAATTCGGTGACTGACTGTAAGGCAAACTCGCAATCCGATTGGCAAATCAAGGGCGGTATAATTTCGATGCACTGCCCTTGGAGCGCGTACGTGCAAGGTATAATTTTGCCAAACTCACAAACCAAGTAGCTAGAAATAAACCATTTTTACTGAACTGTTTTCTTTGTTGAATATATCGGTTACTGGCTTATGTTAAAACAATTCCAGACCCCAGAAACTGTGAAAAGACTGGTAGGATTGTTGGATCGTTTGTGGAGACTAATGAACATGCATCGCGCCGACGGATAAGTAATATCTAGAAGTTTGGTTTTGTCCAAAATTTAAACGTTCGAAAAAGTAGCTTTATGAGTGACACAGTTGTTTTAAAAGGAAGTCAGCTATTGAAAGTAACAGTTTAGAAGGTCCTCAAGTTGAATTTTTAGAAAAACATCTACCGATATCCGAGTAGGATAAAACAGTGGGACAAGGAAATAAGATTAATGGTAATATAAGAAAACTTAAACTCACCCAAAATCGTCTAGAGACTTTAAATATACTACTTATAGATGCAACTTATTGTACTTTGAATACGATTTTTTTAAAGTGCAGTGTACTATTACAGTGTTGTAGCGTGCGGCTAGAAGCCGTTAAAACTCTAATAACGCTTTCTATCCATCCTGCATTACCTATCATCATACCTTATTTGATCGGGAACGTATTTCCGCCGTGGTTCAGCCGTCGTAGTAACATGGTCTTAGTGTAAGCCCGACAACAATAAAATGAACAAGCACGGCTACCAGCCAACATTCAATTAAAAATTCGTTTCATTATCAAAAAACAAAACCCTAGAAACCGGGCTTGAACGGGTCTTCAATAGCGTTAATATTACTTGTCTATCACTTTCATTAAATCATCTTTGCTCTTGAAGAATTGAAGAGTTATATGAAGTCGTAAAGGAGTTCAGGGACCGGAATGTCATGAGAGGCCTTAAAATACTAATTCAAAGTTTTGTTTGTTTCACCTAAAATGGCCCCAAAAAATACTGCCATGAGGTAATGTCTGGTACCCTTGAATTGTTTTCAATTAGCTTCTTTTAATTCCATAAACCATTGTCTGAGACCATTTTTGAGAAACTTGAGTTTTTCAAACAAATGTCATTTCTTGACAACTAAAATGGAAGCATTTTACTTATCTGATCTTTCCTATTTCAGTTTTGCTTAGAATTACCACTGCTCCGTCATCGTGTATTTACAGTTTCTCTATTTACTGGAAAAACAGAATTTTCATCAATTGTACCCGTCACGTCTCACGCCTTGTCCACTTGTATTTGGTGGTCACCTAGGAGCATTAATGATAAATAAGAACTATCGTTTGAAGCTTCCACCTGTTGATAAGGGTAAAGCTAATAGATCTCGAAAACGGACTGGTTTAATTGATCCTGACCTCAATTTCTTTTAAGAAATAGGTCATCCAGTTCATTTTCCGGTAACCTTTTTGACCGAAATATGAAGTCGCATGTTGACTAAAACACCTAGGGCCAGTTATTAAAGGACAGTTTAGACGGTGTTTAAGAAAACCACGTTCTAAGCCATTTTCAATTTTGCCAACAATCATGTCTAAACATTGTCTGCTGCTAACGGTAGCAAAAAGGCTTGCATCCCAGACTAGAAGACTATCTACTTAAAATAGACCACTTATAAACAGATTTGGAGGCCCACTGATTTTCTTAAGCCACGGCCTAAGTTAGACTTTGTTTAAATAACTGGCCCCTAGAGTTCTTACAACACCACTTAGATGCTAACAAAACAGGGGACAACTTATTATAAGATCTACACAAACAGATTTTAAAGATGTTTTCTAAGGTTATTTTAGTCTACGACTGCAGCTTTTGCATTCAAACTACTCGGTAGCAACGTGATAGGATGTTAGAAAAAAGATCTGTGTGCAATGGTTTGAAACACATTTAAGAATTCACATCGATAAAGCACATGAAATTAATATTTATTATCGCGCGTTATTGAAAAAACAAAGCGGCCCCCGCAAAATGGAGTTCTCTTCCTTTGTGTGGAAAATTTAATTTAAACAAGTGTTAAGTGAATCGTCGGAAGTGTGATTGCATTTTAATGTTCCTTAATGTACATGATTTTGTTTAAAATGTTTAAAAATCCTTCACTGAAGTTGAAAAGGTTGAGAAGGTTGAAACGGACTATAGCCAAAAACAAATTGTTGGGTGTGCTTTATACCCTTAACTGATGGAAAGTGGGTTTTCTTCGTATAATTAAACATTAATAACGAGGACAATTGTTTCGTCTGAACAAACTTATTACTTACTTTTCTTTCGACAGGATAATTACATATTTTCAATAGACAGTTTAACACAAAGAATATGAGGGAATTTTGTTCAAAGAGGCCAAATTGTAACCGAACCCTTCTTTGGGGATATCACTAATCGTACATTTAAATTTGGTAGTCGAACTGAATGGCTGGACAAATTCATTCGTTTCTTTCCTTTCAACTAAATTGTCAATAACGCCGATGTAATCTTGTTTCAAAAAGTCTAATAAATCTAATGGGCCAGTTATTTAAACAGAGTCTAACTTAGGCCACGGCTTAAGACAATCACGGTGGGCCTCCAAATCTGTTTAAAAGTGATTTATTTTAAGTAGGTAAATAGTTTTCTAGTCTGGGATGCAAGTCTTTTTGTTACCTTCGGCAGCAGATGTTTAGACATTGCGATTGGCAAAATTGAAAATAGCTTAGAAGGTGCTTTTGTTAAACACCGTCTAAACTGTCTTTTAATAACTGACCCAATGTTTCTTGAAGGCATCAGTAACTGGACATTAATTCATTGATGGTTAGCTTAAAAAGCCCTGTTTTACTGTATTTATGAAAGCTTCTAGAAAATGCCTAGATTTTAGTGTCAATAAAATTGTGAAACAAAGTCCTAACGACCAATCTTTGCCACCAAATTCTAATCTGGTAATATTTTTTCTGTGATGTTCACACAAACTAAAGAATAAGACACCGTAACAACTGTTTCACAAGTGAAATCCACCATAACAAAAAAAAATTGCCCTTTATACATAAAGCGATTATACGCCTACTATTGAAACGTTGTTTTCGTTAGTTAATTATTACATCAGTCTAAGTTGCATCCACTTTATACAGGTGAAGTTTGTGATTTGTGTATCTCTTTTTTAAATGTATAATCACGTTTTCAGCTCGTATAGAGACAAGAAAAGTTCATATCCTTTTCCGGCCTATGTCGCTTAAGGTCGAAAGTCCAAGGCTCTCTAACCTACGCTAAACTATCCAACTACATGTAATGCCATGCCGGGCGTTTAAGACAATTTTTTACCAGACGTTCCCTTAAAAGGTGATATGAAACATGTCTGTAGAAGGCATTTTTAGACTACAATGCCACGCTTGCAGGTTTGTCAAGGTCAGAGAAACATCTTATG